>NC_065451.1:144716783-145037186 GCF_917563875.1 Diabrotica virgifera virgifera | reverse complement strand
CACGCTGCTATCACAATAATATTTCGCTCGCAATTTTTATGACGGGTGAGAAAACATTAAAATATAAAAACTCGTATGACGCAGAAGATTTTATAGAACTCAATTTTTTAACCGGCGTAGCTCAGGCGCTAGTATGCTTGGTTCGCGTGCTAGTAGGCCGGGGTTCAAATCCTAGCGCCGGCAAGAACAACTAGACATTTTTAAAATGTCTATAGGCCCCAGGTCGACTCGGCCTGAATAAAATGAGTACCTTGGGTAAAACCAGGGGTAATAATAGGCGGTTGAAGCGTAGCACTGGCCCTGTTACCTTCCTTGTATACCGTTCGCCCTAGATATAGCAGACTACCCTGCTATGATCCCAAAGCCGCGTCAACGGTATAAAATGGGAGACTATTATTATTAACTTTTTAACTGCAGGTGCATTAAAACTGGTGTGACACTTCCACCTCCACGAACATCTAACCGAGGAATTAGTCAAGGGAGAAAACAAAATTTGCTGAATAACATGTAAGATATAATTCCATCCAACAGGAGAAACTTTTGGGAAGAATTACCGGCAGGCGATGCAGGTAAAGAGGACGAAAATGGAGAATTTAAATTTTTTTACAACATTATAGAGGACTATATTTAACAATATTATTATTGGCTAATTTTCATCTAACGTAATATGTTAAATAAAAATTATAAGATAATATGTTAATGAAAATTAGCAATTACATGCAGCAACAGCAACATATCGACGATTAAATACCGAAACCTCATAAGTCAAAAAACAACAACTTTTCAGGAAAGTCAAAAAACTTCACTGCTTAATACATGTTTTTTTCCTTTTCTGATGAACAGGTGAACTCGGAAACACTTCTGTTTCCGAGTAAACAAACAGGCATGTTGGCATGTCTGTTTGTTTCAAAGTAATATTTGAATAAATACCGAAAAAGAAAAAACATACGAAGCAGCAAAGTTTGTTCGCTCTCCTGAAAAGTTTTAGATTTTGACTTATAAGGTTACGGTATTTAACTGCCAATATACTAATTAAAAAACGTTTATCTCAAACATAATTGAAACGAATCAAAGATGTACACTTCGCGTCAAAAAAAACTGGTACACTTTTTTTTTCCAATGTAAACCTATCTTCAGACTTGACACAATGGCTCGTGAATCACGGCGTTGTTGCCATCACAGATAACGGAATTGCACTAAATCTAAATACAAAAAATAACGTTCAAAAATATATAGTTTTTAGACAGGTATTATTTTTATCGTGTTAACAACAAAAAACCGTATCTAATAAATTTAATAACCAGATAGACGGTTGAGTTAATATTAAAAAATCCACTTACAACTGAAAAATTAAACGATTAAACACATTACATAAAAAGGACTAGGTCCAGTCCTCGATGACTTATGTAATTACTTGACATCAGTCAAATTTGACAAATTCGTCAAAGTAAATTTTTAAAGATGCCAAGTCAATTAAGTAAGTGTGATAAAACTAGAATAATTTCGAAAATAGAAGATGGTTGGTCTGTCCGAGAATTGGCTCAAGAGTTCAATAGAAGCAAAACCACAATTCTCAACATTAAAAAAAAGATGGGAAAACGAGCAGACTCTGGATAGAAGGAGAGGGAGCGGAAGACCAGCTATTACTACAGCCCAACAAGATCAACCATTATCTAATTATTTAAGAGTGAATCCCTTCCATAAGGCAAGGCAAGCAAAAGTGATTACAAACTTTAATGCACCTATAACTACAGCATTAAGGAGGATTAAGACAACAGATTTAAAAAATTGTGCAGCAGCCGCCCGAAAATACAAGTATAGCGAGGAACATAAGCAAAGTAGACTCCTATTTGCTTTAAATTATGTCTTAAATGATCCTGTTAATTTTTGGGACCGTGTATTATTTCTGATCAAAAAGTATTCCAGTCTCGTTATGATGGCCGGTTTAGGGTTTATTGACCGCCTGGAAATAGGTTTAACGAAAACTATATTTCGTCAAGTGATAAGTCCGGACGGTTCTCTATAAATGTTTGGGCTTGGATGTATAGAGGAGGTTTAGGAATGTGTTAAAAAATTGAAGAACGATTTAATGCTGGAAATTATTTACATATTTTAGATAATGTGATGTTGCCATCGGTTATGGAAATTTTCCCCAACAAAAATTTTATTTTCCAGCATGACAACTGTTCGATCCACACAGATCACCGTGTACGGGATTACCTTATCAAAATAACATTGAAACTCTAAAAGTCCAGATATTAATCCAATAGAGAACGTTTGGGGACTTATGGTCAACAAAATACAAAAATTAAGTGTAATTCCCCAAAACAGAGATTAGTTTTGGACCATCATTGAAGAAACCTGGGAAAGCTTGACTGAAGATGTAAATTTAGCAGTAAATTTAATTAACTCAGGGCCTAGAAGATTACAAGCAGTTATTAATAATAATGGAGCTATGACAAAATATTAATGAGAAAGGCGCAAAATGCCGCCTGTCAAAATTTTCTGTATTTTAAATGTGTTCATTTTTTTCGAATCCTAAGAAAACTAAAGTATTTTTGAAAAATGTAAACGCAAAATGAAATATTACGTTATTACCGAGGGCCGAAAGTCCCTTAAAATAAATTTAAAATAAATAAAAGTTTCTTTTGAATTAAATATTTGCAATTAAACATCACTAAATTTTCTATTTTATTTTCACCCCTGTAACTTATTAAAATAAACATTATAGAAGTTTTCAGGGACTTTCCGTCCTCAGTAATAATGTAATATTTCATTCTGCGTTTAAATTTTTCAACAATATTCATTATATTTCTCACGATTCTAAAAAATAAATACATTTAATAAAACACATTAAACATTTTGACAGGCGACATTTTCCACCTATGTCCTTAATATTTCAGTAGTTTCGAATTTTATTGTAATACATAATATTTAAATTCCACACTTGTTCATTGTAAAAATTATTCATTTTGTATTAATTTCAAATTTTAATTTTTCTAGTGTGTTTATTTATTCTATCTAACCGTCGGTTTCATAATCAATTAAAGTGGACTTTAAATTTTAAGTTGGTACCTTTATCAATGCAATTCATTTGGGTAAGTGTCAACTTTAAAGTGAACTTTAGGTAATGTTCACTTTAAGTTGATTATGAAACCGGGCGTTAGTATCCCACAAGTCTAAAAAAGTTTTGTGCTATACTCTATAAGAAACCTTTCACACTTCTCGATTTTAAATTAAACATAATAATTTAATGTCATGTCTAGATTTATTATCTGTCATTCATGTCATATCTGTCATAAATTATAATAGAACACGAATTAATTTATGGGTATTTAATTGAGATGATGGAACATTACAAAATTATTAAGAGAATTTTTTAGGATGCATGTTTAAATAAATGTGACTGACTAATCGAGAATGCTCGATGTTGTTTTAATTTTTAGTAGACCTACTAAAAACTTGCAGGTCTTGTAACGTTCCGTTAACTTCTAATTATCTTTATAGTTATTTCATTTTTACTTTTAAACCCGTTCTATCGAAGTATACTTAAAAACAATATCTAATTAATATATTATATATCTTTTCCAAATACTTCCATATTGGGAACTTTACCGGCGTAAAGTTGGTAGCGCTCTAGCGGCGAACCTAAGAAATAACTTGACGTCTGGCTTTTGGCTAGCGGAAAAGGATTGGAAATTGGCACTTAAGGTTGGAGTGTGGTTAAGGAAAGGGCGAAGTTCCTCGTATGATTTACGTTTTAAAAAGTTTCAGTGTTCAATATTTTGTATACAGAGAGAGTCTGTAAAGTGGAATAAATTCAATATCTCAAATACTAATTGTTTTTTTGGAAAATGCTCAGACCCGTCGATTAGTATTTCAAATTGTCCTTTTTGACATTCAATAAAAATGTATACAGGGTGTCCCAATTTAGAGATATGACGTCATCGTCGATTTTCTTAAATGGCAACACTGTCATTTTGATAGCTAATTTGATAGGGTTTGTAAAGTTATACATAACTGCAAAATATCAAATTTTTATTCTCTACCATTTACAAGATAATAGAAAATAACAAAGTTATATCTGTAATTTGGAATATATTCAATAATTAAAATACTAACTGTTTTTTTGAAAAATGCTCAGACCCGTCGATTAGTATATCAAATTGTCCTTTTTGACATATAATAATAATGTATACAGGGTGTCCCAATTTAGAGATATGACGTCATCGTTGATTTTCTTAAATGGCAACACTGTCATTTTGATAGCTATTTTGATAGGGTGTGTAAAGTTATACACAACTGCAAAATTTCAAATTTGTATTCTCTACCGTTTAGATGATAATAAAAAATAACAAAGTTATGAAAAAGAAGTAATCAACTAATAATTAAATTTAATTATTTCAATAAATTAAGCAAAAACTCATAATGTTGCCCTCAATTATTGTCAAATTGTCAATGGGCAACGTTATGAGCATTTGCTTAATTGAAATAAATAAATTCAATTATTATTTGATTACTTCTTGTTCTTCATAACTTTGGTATTTTTTATTATCTTGTAAATGGTAGGGAATAAAATTTTGAAATTTTTCAGATGTGTATAACTTTACACACGCTATCAAAATAGCTATCAAAATGACAGTGTTGCCATTTAAGAAAATCAACGATGACGTCATATCTCTAAATTGGGACACCCTGTATACATTATTATTATATGTCAAAAATGACAATTTGATATACTAATCGACGGGTCTGAGCATTTTTCAAAAAAACAGTTAGTATTTTAATTATTGAATATATTCCAAATTACAGATATAACTTTGTTATTTTCTATTATCTTGTAAATGGTAGAGAATAAAAATTTGATATTTTGCAGTTATGTATAACTTTACAAACCCTATCAAATTAGCTATCAAAATGACAGTGTTGCCATTTAAGAAAATCGACGATGACGTCATATCTCTAAATTGGGACACCCTGTATACATTTTTATTGAATGTCAAAAAGGACAATTTGAAATACTAATCGACGGGTCTGAGCATTTTCCAAAAAAAACAATTAGTATTTGAGATATTGAATTTATTCCACTTTACAGACTCTCTCTGTATATTTAATTATATGATAATTACATTATTGAAAGTTTGGTGAACCAAGGAGACTAATTGCAGATGTGTTTATGAGGATTCTTCGGTAACTACTCAATTTTTTATATACTTAGTAATTTTTTATATGCCGCTTTTACTGTTTTTGTAAGGTTTTTCTCATTATTAGATGCAAATTAACTTCTATTTAGAGTTTATGTAGATTATTCGACGGTTATTTAAGATTCCTTTTAGGAAATTACTATTATCTTTTTGGTTGTACATAACCAAACATTTGAAGTCCTGAATTAAAATCAGAAATTATTATCTATCATTACTTTTGAATCTACTTATTCTTTCCTTCTAAGTTGTAAGTTCAATATTTTATAAATTGTCAAATAAATATTCCTGGCCGGCTTCGCATCATCCTGTTAATATACTGTCTGTACTTATAATTATTATATTATGTTAATATCATATTCCTTCAGATAAATATCACATTTCTCATTTAAATTGTCAGTTTACTTGCTATTATGAAGTCAAGGTCATTATATTGGTTCCATCTTATGATAAGGCCAACTCACAATGAGCTTTTTTCTTCTAATGAGGTAGCTTTTTCTCATTCTTCTTTATTCTAAAGAAAAACATCCTGATATTCTTCTTCTATGACTTTTCCCTATATTATTTCAAGGAAGTAAAACCGGGATTATGTTTTAGCCCTTCCATGAAGCTTAAATAAGACTCTCAGACCACCGAGAGGAACCACCTCCATCCCTCTGAAGTCACAAGAGACAAGCCTAAGGTCTCCAGTCTCCAGTTTTTATATGGAAGTTTCTGCACCTCCAGGAGGGCAACTTAGCTGGCAGTTAGCACCACCTTTGTTTTGGGAACATACAGTGCTAGTCAAAAGTCCGTACCCCCTCGTATCTTTTGAACGGTTATACATATAATAGTGAAATTTGGAGGGAGGAAATAAACGGACGTACGCTTCTTAACTAGTCATGACAGGTGACGTAATAGTGACAGATGACTTTACAGCGCCACTGTGACAGATCATTTTAAATGAGACCTTATGGCAAGTGACACCTCATTTGAAAGGTATTGATAATACCTATTCAGTCATACTAATTTTTTTGGGTTTAATTTGATTTTGATTTTGGTGAATAAATGAAATAAATATAACTTTGTAGTTTCGCATTTAATTATTAAAAATTCAAATGTCCGCCCATGGTTATTTTGTCAAAAAAGTTGACATTTTTCAGCTCTCTAGTAGTTTTTACGTCAACGTCAACCTTTTTGACAAGTAACCATAGGCGGAGGTTTGAATTTTTATTAATTAAATGCGAAACTACAATTTTATATTATTTCATTTATTCATACAAATGAGTTTAAACTCAAACAAAATTAGTATAGCTGAATGGGTATTTTCAATACCTATCAAACGAGGTATCGCTTACCATAGGGTACCATTTAAAATTATCTGTCACAGTGGCGCTGTAAAGTCATCTGTCACTTTTACGTCACCTGTCATGACTAGTTAAGAAGCATACGTCAGTTCATTTCCTTCCTCCAAATTTCACTATTATAAGTATAACCGTTCAAAAGTTACGAGGGGGGGGTACGGACTTTTGACTAGCACTGTATATATTTCCAGTGCAATAGTAATTCGCCAATACCATTTTACACATTTTTATTAATATCCAGAACATTTACCTGATTCACTCTCATATACCGTGACTATATTTATTTTGTATTCATTTTTTTTATCTCTTAATATCACCTACATATAATTTAATAGCGTTCCTACACCTGTATGACTCTATGTAAAAGAAGATAATTTGGGCCCAAATAACTATTTTTCCCATACAGTAGTTCCTTACATTTATTGATTTTTAGCATTATTATTAGGCTTGTTCTCATTTTTTTTTCTCTTTTGATAACCATATATTTTAATATTATTAGTTTGTTCTTTGTAATTTAAATTCATAATTTTGCTTGCGTAACTTAACTTCATTTGCATATTAAATTAAATTCAATCCCTAATCACTATCCCCTCAGGATAGCGTTTAGTTTCACTCTTTCAATTTAGGAACCACGAGTCAGAAAAAGGATCTTTGCATCCAGGACTACGTCGGTTCAAATAGGCTGGTTGGCCGTCCAACTCATTGAGTTATATATTTATATTGTTTATTTTAGGTGGGTATTTTGATTAGTCATTTTCCTGTAATATTTAACATTGCTGTACGTATTACAATCGTATGATTATTTAGTGAAGGTTGTTTAAACGTTTACAAAATTTTTAACCACCTTTTCCCTGGCAACATGCCGCCTGGTCCTGGCAACATGCAAATTTGTTAAAACGAGTCCTTTTTGAGTAAGATTGTGCAAAAAATCCGAATTAGAATATTTTTCCTAGCGGATGCGCAGTGGCTTTCTGGACTAATTGAATCATAGTCATAACAGGCAATCCAGTAATTTGCGGGCCTATTATTTCCTGTAGAGCCTCGTCTGTGTTTGTAAAAACAGGATTTTGTGGTGGACCTCCGCCAGTTCCACTTGCATATTTCTTCACTCCCGCAATTTTTTTGTGTTCGTTTATATTCTCGTACTTATTTTTAAGCACTTTTACTTCCCGCACCGTTTCTCCACTGATGGAATTAAACTCATTTGTGAGTTTCATCCATACCTCCCATTTCATCCGCTTTCTTTGGTACGATCCAGATAGTGGAACTCCAGGATGATTGTGATGGTCGAATAATACCATCCTGCAGCATATTAGTGATTTGCATCTGAACTTCTTCATTATGTACAATCTAGGGTATCTATACAAGGGTATCTATACGATTTTGTGTGTACGGGTATGTGGTTTTAATTTCATGTTTAATTTTATTATTAAATGTTAATTTTTGCTCTGGTTTATGTAAGATATCTTTATATTTGTTAAGGATATTTTTTATGGCAGCTTTTTCTTCAGGGTTCTTGTGAACTGTTTTAAATAGAGAAAAGTCAAAGTCTTTATTTTTTCGTATATTTGTCTTGGTAGTACTTCTTTAATATTATAGCACTCAAATTCGTCATTTTCGTATTTATTGGCGAATGGAAGTTTTCGTTTATTTGTAAGCTTACCGTTTTGGAAGTGGGGTTGGAAAATTCTATAATTGAATACCCCAAATTGATAACTCGGTAAATGCCAAAAAGACAATTTTTACAGGAGACGATAAACATTTAAATAGAACGAGTTTTCATTTTCAATGATCGAAATGGATACACTCTCGCATTCTATTGTCAAAACTACTAACCGTAGGTATATGTTTAAATTTTTTAGTGGTTTATACCGACTTATTCTGAGGTACACAATTGTAGAATGATCTTTAATTTGTAAAATTGAACTAGGTATTATAATTATATTGTTGGATATATCAGAGATGATAATCTCACCATCAGCTAAATTGGTCTTAATTTTTTTAAGGTTGATATGTATGGGGAATTTTGATTTTTTGGGAATTAAATTGCTTTCATGTACAGTAGAGGTATTTTTATTCTATTACCATTATAAAGAATTTTATTTTCGAGATCTATATTTAGTTTCAGTCTGCTGCACAAAGACCAACTTCTCCACGTGGTGTGTGGTGGTAACAGCTTCAAGCTGACGTGGATAGGGTCCCAGGCCCCTAGACACGTCACAAAGAGGCTGGCTAACGAAGCTCTGGCGTACGCAAATACCGGGAACAACAGCGTGGAGAGGGAGTGTTGTAGACGGGTGGGTGCAGAGGTAACTGGACTAATCGTTCGGGACCTCTGCGGGCATCCGGAAACAATGCAAACTTGTGGAAACCTGCCCGGTATATACCGTGTTGGTAAGCCGGTGGTTGTAGAGGATGTGCTTACCGATGTGGGGGCTTGCCTTGATTGGCTGGCCAAGTGGAAGGGAACCACAGAAATCCCCCCCAAGCCAAGGTGGAACAGCACAAGCCGAAGGCTTGACGTGGCGCAGGAATTGCGCCGCGGGGCTAAGAGGTTGCTTAGTCACGATTATGCGGACTCCGGGTACCAGGCGAAACCCAGGTTTCATTAGCCTTCTCCCGGCATGCGGAGCTCTGCTAGGAGTGACCATACATTCCCTAGCTACTCGTGGGACTAAAATGGACCAAGTAGGAAAAACTAAAAACAATGAGGGCAAAGAGGAAGAACAAAGCCTCAATCATCCCGAGGTTATGGAATTGGATCCAGTTCCAAGCCATAAATCGGAGGATGAGCTTTTAAAAAGCAGCGGAGACGAGCAAAGTATCGCTCAAGGGCCAAAAAAGGCCGAAAGAGAGAAACTGAGTGGCGCTGCCCGTAAAAGGCTTAAGTACCTGTTAAAACAAGGCCTCAAATATGAAGAGGCTCGACAACAGGCACAAAAGCCTATACAAAAACCACCCGAGGATGTATCCAAGGGCAAAGGGTCCAAGAGGATCCGGTCTGAGGAGAGCACGCCAGAAAATCCTAAGAAAAAGGGAGTTGGCACCACCGTTGGGATAACCAGCGGTGGTGAAGAAAACAAACCATCCTATGGACAGGTTGCAGCTGCAATAAGGGTAGGAATAATGCCCAAAAACCATCCAGAATCTTCACTAACAGTGGAGCAACTAGCCGCAACGAAAGAGAAGATTCTGGAAAAAATAGTGGAGCTGGATCCAAAGGCAACAATTAGGCCTAAATTCAGTAACCTACAATTCAGACCGGGTTGGATGCTTCTGTCTTGTGCTGACAAAGCCACAGTTGAGTGGCCTAAAAGCATAATTCAGGAGCTGCAGCCACAGGAGGGTATCTCGCTGAGACTGGAAGAGGAAAGCAATATTCCTCACTCCGAGATCTTTGTGACGTATCTTCCTGATAGTCTGAACACCACGAATGCAAAGATTCTTCGATTCTTAGAGGTCCAAAATGAAGACCTCAACTCACAGAATTGGAGAGTTGTAAGAAGGGTTGACAAAGGCCCTACTGTAGAGCTCACTCTTTCAATGCACCCTAACTCCGCTGAAAGGGTGAAACAAAATGGCTATAAAGCCAACTATAAATTTGGCCAGGTAAGAATATTACCAAAAAAAGGCCATCCAAAACCTAGTGAGCCAGAAGCTGCTTCAACTAGTGAAGCAGCAAAAATGGCCACAAAAAAGGGGGCCCAGGAAAAGGGCCCTGCGAAGTTCAAAAAGGGATCAGATAAAGGTCCCAAAAGCCAGTAAAATGGTTTCCAACAAAAATATTAGGTTTCTGCAGTTAAATCTCCATCACGCAAAAGCCGCAACTAGTGTGCTTAACAGGAGTTTTAGCAGAACTGACATCGGGCTCATTCAAGAGCCCTGGGCTGACAAAGGACTTATAAAAGGACTTCCAAATAATACATGTAAGTTGATTTATTCACAAATGCATGACTTGCCAAGAGCAGCTTTGCTCATCTCTAAAAAACTAAAATTCATTTCTGTTCCGGAGTTTATCACAAGAGACTTAGCAACAGCTGAAGTGGAGCTCGGCACGGAAAGGGGCAAAAGGCAAATTATAATTGCCTCTGCCTATCTCCCGGGTGATGAAGACCAACCTCCGCCAGAGGAAGTGAAAGGCCTCATCAGTTGGTGCAACAAAAAGAACAGACAACTTATCCTTGGATGTGATGCGAACTCCCACAGCATAGTATGGGGCAACACAAACACGAACAAACGTGGGGAGTACCTTTTAGAATATTTGGCTAACTCCAATATAGACATTATCAATAGAGGTAACAAACCAACTTTTATCACTGCAAATAGGAAAGAGGTGCTTGACATCACCTTAACTAGTTGCTCTGCTACAAATCTAATACAGAACTGGCATGTCTCCGATGAGGTATCGATGTCGGATCATAGAACCATAAGGTTCGATGTCGAGGCTGAGCGGGAACAGATACAGTCCTGTCGAATACCGAAACATACTGACTGGTGTGCATATAAGGACACCCTAAGGTCAGATGTTGAAGGCGTAACTTATTCGATTGAAACCATAGAGGAACTGGAAGGTGCCTCACAATGGCTAAATCGTACGATAATTAGCTGCTTTAAGGGGGCCTGTCCCATCAAGACCAAAGCCGTCAAAAGAGATGTGCCATGGTGGAACAGGGAACTCAGTAAGTTAAAAGCTCAAACTCGTAAAGCTTTTAATAGAGCCAAAAGTATAGGTAACTGGGATGACTACAAAAAGGCTCTAACAGAATACAATAAAGAACTTAGAAGGTCTAAGAGAAGAACATGGAGGCAATTCTGCGAGGGGATAACTGAATTAGCCCCAGCAGTACGCCTCCAGAAAGTAATCTCAAAGGACCACTCAAACGGTATTGGACTTCTAAAAAAGCCAAACGGAGAGTTTACTGAAACCATAGAGGAAAGCATGAGTTGCTTATTACAATCTCACTTTCCTGGGTCAACACTCATTGAAGATGACCCAAGGGTTAATCTTGATGAATCTAATTACAGAACATCAAGAGCTGCAAAAAGCCTAGCGGGAAAAATCTTCACCAAAAATAGAATTAAATGGGCAATAAATAGCTTTAAGCCCTACAAATCTCCTGGAGAGGATGGTATCTTTCCAGCCCTGCTACAACAGGGCGTTGATACATTAACTCCTCATCTAGTCAAAATATTCAAGATGAGCTTCATCTTGGGCTACATTCCAAAAGGGTGGAGAGAGGTTAGGGTATGCTTCATTCTTAAGAGTGGTAAACGCCCTCCAGAGGAGCCGAAGTCATATAGACCCATAAGCCTTACCTCCTTTCTACTTAAAAGTATGGAAAAAATACTTGATACATATATAAGAAGCGAATATTTAACAAATATACCGCTTCACAAAGAACAATTTGCCTACCAATCAGGCAAATCCACCGTGGATGCCTCGCACTGTCTCGTAAAAGACATAGAAAAGGCAATAGGATCAAAGGAAGTGGCGCTATGTGCATTCATAGACATAGAGGGTGCGTTTGACAACACCTCATATGAATCAATCAGCGCCGCCGCAACAGCAAAAGGTATCCAACCTTCCATAACTAAATGGATTCAATCCATGCTAAACACTAGGAAAATTATTACCTACCTAGGAGGTAAATCAACTACTATAAAAGCAGTAAAAAATTGTCCTCAAGGAGGAGTCTTACCACCTCTACTGTGGTCGCTAGTGGTTGACGACCTCCTAACAAAGCTCAAAAGAGCAGGATTTCGTGCTCTGGGCTATGCTGACGATCTAGTTATAGTGGTTAGAGGCAAACATGACGGTATTATTGCCGAACGCATGCAGCAGGCCTTAAACATTATAACCACTTGGTGTTCGAGGGAAGGGCTATCAGTCAATCCCAACAAAACGACACTTATTCCGTTCACTAACAGGAGGAAACTAACATTACAGCCTCCGATCATGAATGGAATAACCCTTTCTTTCTCAGAAGAGGTTAAGTACCTAGGAGTCATCCTTGATAGGAGACTTACGTGGAATGCACACCTCACTCATATTACCACAAAAGCAACAAGGGCTTTCTGGATATGCCGTAGGCTTTTTGGGAAAACCTGGGGTCTGAAGCCAAAAATGATCTACTGGTCATATTTAACGGTTGTCAGACCCATTATCACTTATGCTGCGATGGTTTGGTGGACCAAAACAAAGCAGCAAAAGGCAATAAACGAGTTGCAAAAAGTGCAACGACTTGCCTGTATTGGGATCACGGGTGCAATGAGATCGTGTCCTACCGCAGCCTTAGAGGCAATGCTAGACCTTCCTCCACTACATTTACATGTACAGAGGATCGCTCTAGAAAATGCCTATAGGCTGACACAGAATAAATCTCTAAAACCCGGTGACTTAACGGGACATCTTGAGGTATTAAGGGCTGGAACAACCCAAATCATGAAGATGCCTACAGACGTAATGCCTGCAAAACAAGATTTCGAACTCGCGTTAGATGTTATTATTAACGACCGCGAGTTGACAGAAAACGAAATCGCTCAAATCACAAAAGGTGCCTTCACTTACTATACTGATGGGTCAAAAACAAACGAAGGAGTAGGAATAGGGATCACAGGTCCTAATATTAGGATATCCGCAGCCCTTGGAAATGCTCCAACAATATTTCAAGCAGAACTATTAGCAATAGAGTTCTGTGCTCAAGAGTGCCTAAGGAAAGGCCTCAACTCAGCAAGAATATTTATTGCATCTGATAGTCAGGCTGCTTTGAAGGCTCTGAAGTCCACAACTTACGAGTCAAAAATAGCCTGGAATTGCAAACAATCCCTTAAACAACTGGCAAGTCGCAACAAACTAACGTTGCTATGGGTGCCAGGGCATAAAGGAATTGTCGGAAATGAGATTGCCGATAGTCTCGCAAAGGAAGGAGCTTGTACTCCTTTCATCGGACCTGAACCATTTTGTGGCATACCAAAAAGCCGCATAATGGAAGAAGTTCGAAAATATGAAAAGGAACTCAGTGCAGCCTACTGGAAAAATGTTCCAGGCCAAAGACAGGCAAAAAGGTTATTACGACCCTCTGCCCGGTACGCGAAATTACTCTTAGAGCTTCAGAAATCTGATCTCAGAGTAATCACAGGAATTCTCACTGGACACTGCTCACTCAGATATCATCTCTGTAAAATGGGCATACTGGACAGTGGGACATGTAGATTCTGCGATGAGGCAGATGAGACGTCAGAACATATTATCTGCAATTGCAGAGTAATTGTTCGGCAACGCCAAAAATATCTGGAACAGGTATTTCTTGATCCTGATCAGATTACAAACCTAGCTCCAAAACGGATAATGGACTTTCTTAAAAGCCTAGACCTTTTGGACTAAAATATAGATGTAGGGTATACACAAAAGATCTTATAGGTCGCAGTGTAGTAAGGTCAACTGGGCCAATCGACCCCTTTTGCAATCTACAATCTAGTTTCAGTCTGCGAAAATCTCGTACACCTATTATTCCATCAAAGTAATCATGACAATTATATAAAACGAATTCTAAATTTCCTATAAGAGGTTTAAATTCGTTGAAAGGGGATTATCGGCTTTAAAATCTGCTTTGCCGTTGCAGGTGGCAATAGGGGTATTGTAATAAAAGGATTTGTTTGGAAAATATTTTTCTGCCACAAAGGGGCGAAGTAAAGATGGAAGACACCCAGTGTCAATAAGTAATTTTAGAGGTGGATTTGAAATTTGGATTTATGGCAATGCATTGGGTAAAACATTATTAAGGTCTATGTTTCGTTAGTTGGGGATAGACAAACCTAAAATTTCCTTCTTGGGCTAATTCTTCTTCTATTACGACAGGGTTTTGTTCGAGTTGATTTGTACTAGGCTCACTAGTGTATTTAGTCTTGTCCCATGTGTAATGGTCATTATACTGATGATCAAAATAATTTTTTTCGTTGTTATGCCGTTATGTTCAGTTTCTACGATTGTTAATTCTTCAAATATAAATGGCAGTTTTGTTGGGATATCGATTTTGAAAATGATTTTGTGGTCTTTTGATAATTCATTGAAAAATTCTTATTTGATAGTAATCTACCAGAAGTGGAAGTATGCATTGATTATAGCCTCCTTGTAGGTTGATAGTTCAGTAAAAATTCTTTTTTGAGGGTAACCTACTAGAAGCGGAAATAGGTATCGGCTCTGGTCTTCCTGTAACTTTATGAGAATTTCTGGGTGCAAAGACATTAGTTGGTTTGCCAAATACTTGTTCGTTTGTGAAAAATTTTTGTGGAACTGGTCGGGACTGAATATTTATAGATTGACTTCGAATTGAGTTTCTTTCAACGTTAGGAAAGTTCGAGACTTGATTTGGGTAGCTGTGTTGAAAACCCATTTGTAAATAGTTTGGGGTACTAACGGAATTAATATTTTGTCCGGGTCTAGAAGAATAACTATTTTGTGGATTATATTTTTGTGGGATTTAGTATTAGGATGATTGAAATGTTTCAAATTTACTTGTTGTTCGGAGAGAGAATGATTTATAACTAAGGATATAGCTTCTTCAATATATCTTGGATTTTTCAACAGACTTTTTTTAACGAAAAATTAACCTCGAAAGGTTAAGAATTTTTCTTAACCTTTCGATGACCAACCTTTTTTTGTTACACGGATGACCAAGTGGGAAAAATGACCCCAGGTCAAAAATGACAAATAAAAAAAACAAAGTTTTTTTTTAATTTTTTTTATGGCATGGACTTTATGTCATTCAGTCAGTTACAAAATGAGTATTAGTGTCATGTGTAGTGTGTATGTTGAGTAAGTGTCTTAGTACTTTGCAAAGTCGACGTCATTAGCGTAAAACTACTTGGAATTACACATAACAGACGCTATTTTACTAAACATCAACTTCAGAATATATTTTTTATTCGTAAAATATAGGGATTTTTTTATTTTAAAATATGAGGATATCTAGAATATTAAAGTCAAATAAAAAAATAATGAGTTAAAAATTGAAAATACTTTTGAATTTATTAAAGAAGAACATACGCTGGGGTCACAATTTCCCCCGCTTGGTCATCCGAAGGTTAATTCAGAGTGAGAATTAGATATTAGGACAGTAATAGCTATTATTTCGTTATGGTTTATTAGGACCAGCTTAGTGGCGTGATCGATACCAGGATCAGAATTTATTTTTAGATTAAATCACAATTTGTTAAGGTTTAATCTTTCTAAAAATTCTGTCAATGATTCATTTATATTTTTGTTTAAATATATAAATTTATGCTTCCTTCAATACATGCCTATCAACTTTGTCTCCAAATTTTTCGCAGAGAGCAGTAACTTGGGGCCAAGTATTTAAATCGGGACGACATAACAAAAAGTATCCAGCTTCGTCAACAATTCTAGAGCATATAACCGAAAAAAAAAAATTCACTTAGGCTTATTGCCTGGAGTATTTCCATATCTGTTAACAAATTTGTACGTTACATTTAGGAATGATTCTAAATGTTCGCTTCTCCCGGAGAAGGGACGAGGGGTATTTGCAACTTTGGCTGCTGTGCTTGTTGCCGTTTTAGAATTGACATTTAAGTTATTTAAGGAGTCAGTTAAATGATTTATATTAATATAACTTTATGAAGGATATAAAATAGCATTTTACGTAGGTAAAATAATTAAAAATATATGGATTAAGGAAATTCGTTTTCTATTAGTAAAGAAAAATTTTACCTTTTTACCAAAGTAAAACCTTGTTATATATTATAAAAAAAAATTAAAAAATTTCTCAACTATGATTTTTTAAAATTCACTTGGGAAAATGTAAAAAAATGCGGTTTTGTCAAGAGTTCAAACTTTTTTTAATGATGATTTTAAGTATGTTATATGCATAAATTGAAATAAAATACATATACATGTAGGTATTAATGCCTGGTTGCACCAACAGATCTTAAGCTCCAGCTTAGCTAAGCTCTACTTATAGATAGGGCCTCCTTGAGTATCACTTACGTTGCACCATAATTTTAGATTCTTACCTTATTATCAATTATATCTATTATTATATTATGGTATTCTTATTGTAATATATTATAATTATATTTTATTAATTCTTATGATATTCTCGACTTAAGCTTAAGATCTGTTGGTGCAACCGGGCATTAATATTCTTAAAATTTATATACGTTATTTATTTAAAATTCTAATTATCAGTTATTTTTAAACAGTTTTGAGAGGTAATTCCTGGTAAGTTTTGCTTCAACACATTTTGTTTGACAACATTAATTGTGTTTATATTGTGCACGTTACCATGGAAACGGCGAATATATGTATGACAACCGGCTGACAACCTGTGAGAAAAAATATTTCTCATTGCAGTAACCGACTTTTCTCACTGCGTGAGAAATTTTTCGGTTTGAATGTATATAAGTAGTGAAAGAAGTTGCACATTGTATAGCATCCATAGAAAAACACTATTAAAATATATTAACTACATTAATAATTTTAAGTACCTATTTATATTTAGTGAGGAGAGAATACTCCAGAAATAAAATTTTCAATTATTTTCATTTTCATAATCGAGTTCATCTTCCAAGTCATCGTTTAATGAAATTGTAATAGCTTTTATGTCATCTTGCATGTTGTCTACTGTCCAAAAATTATTCTGCAATCTTATAACATGGTCGACGTAATTTTTCCAATGTCCGTTGTTCTGTACTTCTCGTAACCTTCATAAATCAATGTTTTAACGTCGTTTTGTTTGAAACTTGAATTCCTAAAGGACCGTTTCAGTTCACTCCACACCATTTCTATTGGGACAGTCATTATATATCATCTACATTATACAGGACAGTCTTAAGATATGGACATATAAGCGGCATTGTTCATCACTGTGATTTCTGTATTTTTCGACAACACAATTAATTTTGTTTTTGTCATAAATATTTTTAAATGCATGAGCAGTTTCAAAAAGTTCATTTTTTTAAGTAAGCTTCTTCAAAATAAATGTCCTTTTCATAACACCACTTCTTAATTTGACGTTTCACCCAATACTGTTTGGGAAATTTAGTTTCCTTGCATTGTCCATTACAATCACATTCTTTTTATTTTTTGGGATATTTGGTATTAACATCTCTTCAAAAAATTTCTCAAATTTATCTCCGTCCCTATGTATCCTTCTTTAGGTTTAATTTCATACACTTGCAGCTTTCTATTGTAGATTTGTACAGCCTCCCATATTGGCCCTCCCAGTCGTATCCACAAACCATCCTCTTTTCTTAGCCGCTGTTGGGTTTGGCTCCGCCGTCACCAGCACGTCGATGTTCTTTTCTACGGCGAAATGAGGTGCTAATCTCGCCGTTACCACGTTCGTTTGAAGTACTCTCAGCTCTCGGATCTTGTTTTCCGTCTTCGCCATTTCTTAGACTCGGACTTCTTTCACGCTCTCTTTCATACTGTTTCCACTCGCGCGCTCTTCCTGGGGCTAGGTCTTAGTGGTCTCTACTTTCAACCAGTTGGTTGAACGTTGGACATATTCTTGAGTTGGCCACATGCTCAGTCACATCGCAGTTGAGACATCTGATTGCTTCTCCCTTGCATTCCGACTCTATGTGACCCTCTGCCGCATCGGAATCAACATCCTCTTCTGTTCCGCCCTTTACAGTGCCATTGCTTGTGTCCAAAGGTTAGGCATCTCGGTATATCTGTCCTTGCTTCTATGACTCTACAGGAAGTATAATCTATCTTTATTCTTCTAATTCTTAGGATCTTAGGAGCATTCAGCTGATCTGGCTATACAACTTGTTCTTGCCATTCTGCTAAATTGGTGACTCGTTCGAATTCATGTCTATATAATTTTGATTTTACCATTCCCCAGAAATAAAAATCCAAAGGTGCTAATTCTGGCAATTTAGGGGACCACTGTAGTATTCCTCGAGTAGAAATTAGTCGTACAGGGAATTTTTGTCCCAAATAATGTGTAACTGCGATTGAACCATCCTCTTAAAACCAGACATCGTCGAAGTTGATCGCAAGGTTTAGAATTGCTGGAATAATATGATTGCGCAATAAATCTGGATACTTACGTCCATTCGTAATAAAAAATGAACCAATTATATTATCGTTATAAAGTCCACTCCCCACATTTAATTTCTTTGGGTATTGATTTTCACAGCAATACTCAAATGTTTACTTTTCGTAAACCAATAGCGGACGACAGATGGGTTTATGACGTTTATGGATTGTGAATGAAGATTCATCGGAAAACACAAAATTTCTTTAAAAAGTTATTGTCCGCATTGGAGTGTGGAGACGATCAACAACATAAGTGGATTGTGTCTCACTCGTATCCAAACAATGAATTATTATCTTTGTTTCACACACTGAATAACGTATTGGTTAGTTAAAAAATTGCCGAACCTGTATAGCACCACAAGAAAAAGTCAATTTTGGACAATTCCGGTGATCGCAATGGCCAAACAGTTGGTCCACATCTGCCTATTTACCTCTTTTTGTTTACTTTAATCATCAACTAGTCTAATTAATAAAAGAAGCTGCTTTCATATTTATCCTTTATTTCCTACGATTATATTGGATTACTACAAAAATACAAATTCCTCTCTCAACATAAAAATCTAACGTCTATCATCTGTCAGTTCTCTTCTTATTAGAAAAGGGACAGGAAGGAGGTTTTTAACGATCTACAACACCCTCCCTCGTTAAAAACCTTTAAAAAAATAAGATACATTAAGCAACCTATTAATTGTCTCACAGGTTTATTTGAATTATTATTATCACTGCATGTCAAATTCAATTTTGGATCTATTGGTATAGAAGTAGGATTGCAAGAATCCATACCAAACTTTCTTAAGATCTGTTTAATATATCTTGTCTGACTTATATGTAAAATACCTTTGTCTCTATCATAGTTTATTTCTAAACCAAGAAAATATTCAAGTTTACCCTTATCCTTCAATTCAAATTTTTTCATTAACTGCTTTATAATATAGTTTATAAAATCATTATCAGGACTACAAATTATTATATCATCTACATAAATTAAAATATATGTTGCAAAATGATCATTACTTGTAATATATAAACAAAAATCATTTTCGGACCTTATAAATCCAATTTCAAGTAAATAAGAGTTAATTTCTATGTTCCAACATTTTGGTGATTGTTTCAACCCATACAATGCTTTATTTAACCTATATACTTCACTTTTACATCCTACTCCCTCTGGCCAATATATATAGACTTGTTCTTCCAAAGTTCCATCATCAGCAGTTCAAGAATGCTGACTTAACATCTAGTTGTCTGAAATAAAATGAAAATTGGTTTCCAATGGCCAAGATCGCTGGTCATTTTCGCTACTGGAGAACAAATTTCTTCATAATCTGTTCCCTTCTCTTGTGCAAATCCTCGAACTACTAATCGAGCCTTATATTTATCACATTTACTCTCTTCAAAAAGTTTAAAAGTATATACCCATTTCGTATCCAAAATATTCTTTCCAACAGATTTTTTATCGACTATGTCCCAGGTACCATTTTTATTTATCGAATCAATCTCCCTTTCCATTACCTTAACCCAGCAATCTTTATCATCCCTTTCTTTTATTTCTTCAAATGACTGTGGCACATCTTCAACCAAATTCATGGCACATAGAGCCATATAAGTCTCATAATCTTCTAACCAATTTGGTGGCGTTACATTTCTACTTGCTCTACCTTCTGCTCGACTTGTGCTCTGTTCTTCATTTCTTATTTCTTCATTAATACTAACTTGATCTATTTAATTTCTGCGGTTCATTTCTTGTTTTGCAATGTTGTCTGCGCTATCCATACCTTCATCACGTTTGCTCCTAACTTCTCTGTCTTCATCTAGTGTTGCTAATACTTTAAAATAAAATTCATTTTCATTAAACCTTACATCCCTGGCAATAATTATTTTGATTTATTTGTATTCCACAACATATAACCTGTAGGTGCATAGCACAACATTACACATTTTCCTGCCTTATCATCAAACTTACTCCTCAATTCATCAGGAATGTGAGCATAACAAGTCCTCCCAAAAACTTTTAAATTTCTAACATTTTTTTTGACATCCATTTTATTGCAATCTATTTTATAAAAAATAATAAACAATACATATGAGTGTTAAGAGTGTGACACAGTCAGTATTCACCCAGTGGTGAATTCCTAAAAGATAATGATTGAATTAGTACAGTTATTAATAAATTAGTCGATCGGATAGCTCAGTGCGACTAGCGGCTGATCCACACTTCACTTCGCCTTGAGGTATGTCAACAAAAAGGCTAACGCGCCAGTATAAAATTCTAAATATGAATCTGGCGCTTAGACTGGAATGTGCGGGCATCTGATCGACCTATGAGGGAGCAGTACGGCAAGGGATAAGGGCTTGCGGATCGGTGATACTCCCCATAGATCCCTACCGAAGGGCGTTGACGCCTAAGAACGGTGTAATACATTAATAAATTAATTTAATTAATTTGAATAGTGATACAATAGTAATTAATAAGTGGGAATGAGTAGTTAGTGTTGAGGTCAAGAGTGTCTGTTCTTTTTAGTCTTCTGTTCTGTAGGGGTGTCAGGAGATTGGTGACCAATATGTTTGGGTGAACCTGTAGTCTATTGTGGTACTTGGAGCACAGAGAAACAATTTCTTCTTTGACGGTTTGGACTTGGAGATCCCTATGTATATTATCGTTGGAAATGTACCAAGGAGCTTGGCACAGTTGCCTTAGAACTTTTGATTGAAAGCGCTGTATCTTGAGTAAATTTGTTTCACTGACAGTTCCCCAGATTTGGATGCCATACGTCCAGATGGGTTTCAGTACACTTTTGTAGATCAGAAGTTTATTGTCTAGACTTAGGCGTGATTTTTGATTCATGAACCAGTACATCTTTCTATAAATAAGTCCCAGTTGCAGTCGTTTGTTCCAAATATGCTTTTGCCATGTTAGGCGGCTGTCTAGGTAAATCCCCAAGTATTTGACGTCACTTCTTATTGGCAGTGGTGTGTTGTTAAAGGTTACAGCTGGATTGATCCCCTTCCTTAGTGTAAACGTAATGCGTGTTGACTTGGAGCTATTAACTTTGACTCTCCACAGTTTAAACCATATTTCAAGTCTATTTAAGTGATTTTGTAGTATCTGTGAAGCTAGGGTCGGATTTTCGTGGCAAGCCATTCGGACAGTATCATCAGCATATGTTGCAATTGTTGTATGATCTGAAGTTAATATATCTGCTGTGAACAGGAGGTACATTGTGGGTCCAAGGACACTTCCTTGGGGTACGCCAGAGTGGATGGGATGTAGAGTAGTGAGGGCCTCCCCTAGTTTTATCTGATACGTTCTGCTGGTGAGGTATGATTGTAGGAGCATGCAGATTGGATGAGGCAATTGTCTTTAACTAACAATAAAACACGAAAACGTTTGTTTTCTATACTTCCACAAAATTTATTATATCTAAGTGAAGATGAAGTTCAATGAAGAGTTTCAAATTCTACATATTCAAAATAAAGGCCTTAAGCTATCTTTTTTAGAATCTATGGAAATTAATAAACTGAAAAATACAGATATAATTCTGAATGACCAACTCGAGACAAACAGCTCCCCACTCCTCAACCTCTTCAGTTGAAGATTAAAAAGGCAAACACATTGTAAACTATATTACTTGAGAAAGGCACTCCGCCGAAACAGCTGTAGTCACTTAGATATAATAAATTTTGTGGAAGTATAGAAAACAAACGTTTTCGTGTTTTATTGTTAGATAAAATGAACTTCCATCAAGTAACGGTCGAATCCATCAATTGTCTTTAAGTTTTGATATTAGACCTTTATGCCATACCTTGTCGAAGGCTTGGGAGACATCCAGGAAGGCTGCTGTATAATATTTCTTGTTCTCGAGTGCATCTCTTGCGGTTCTGACTACCCTATGGACCTGTTCGATTGTGCCATGTTGTTGTCGAAATCCTAATTGGTAATGAGGTATTAGGTTTTTTTCTGTAATGACAGTGTCTATTCTTTTCAGGAGAAGCCTCTCAAACACTTTGGAGGGTAAAGGCAGAAGACTAATAGGACGATAGGATGAAGGTTGGGTTGTGTCTTTGTTGGGTTTATGAATTAGAATGATTTGTGCTACCTTCCATTGGAGGGGGAAGTAGCACAATCTTAGGACAGCATTGTATATGTACATTAGTAGCTTTATTGCTTCTTCAGGTAGTTCTTTGAGAATTAGTCCTGTTTGCAGGTCATATCCAGGCGATTTTTTTGTATTTAGGTTTTTGATTACTTCTTCAATTTCGGTAATTTTAACTTTTCTGGTGGGAAGACACATCTGGTAGGGTTCATCTGCTATATCTGTAATAAATTTCTCTTCGTTCTTTGGAACCTCTCTCTTGTGCGATTGGAAAACTGACTGAAGATGTTCAGCGAATGTGTTAGCCCTCTCTTCGTCACTTCGAGACCAGGTGCCATCATTTTTTCTCATCGGTGCTTTAGTTTGTGATTGTGTTTTGAGTTTTTTAGACAATTTCCATAACGAGTAGTTCTTTTCTTCAGAGCTAGACAGATTCTCTAGGAAATAGTTTATTTCTTGTTATTTGTGTTCCTGTAGGACCTTTTTTAATTGACGGGTTGCTCTGTTGTATTTGGTTTTGTCATCTGGAGCACGGGTGGTCTGCCATCTTTTTCTTAATTGTCTTTTCTCGTATATCATGGTTTTTATATAGAGCGGGTATGAGCCCGGTCTCTTAGCATATGATATATCAGGTGAAGCTTCCCATGCGGCTTGTTGAATTTTTACAGTTAGACGTTTGACTGCTTCTTCTATATCTTGCTCAGATTTTAGTGGTAGGTTTAAATTTATACTATTTTTTATTATATCTCTGAAGGTATTCCAATTTGTCCGGCTATTGGATAAAACTAGTGGTTTTGTGATGTGGTGCACCTGTGTACTTAGAGTAATAATGAAGGGAGAGTGACCAGATGAGAGATCGAACAAAGGTTGAACTTTCAAGTAGTTTAGAGAGATACCTTTAACAATACAGAAGTCGATGAGATCAGGCACTTTTCTTGTGTCGGTTGGCCAGTACGTTGGTTGACCCGTGGATGCCGTTAGTAAATTATTGTTTTGGACACTTTTTAATAATTCTCTACCTCGAGATGGTATGAGTCTTGATCCCCAATGAAGGTGTTTAGCATTATAGTCACCAGCAGCTATGAAGCGATTTCCAAGCTTGTTAAAGTATGTCGTGAAGTGTTCTTCTTTAATAATTTTATTTGGTGGACAGTAAACTGCAGATAGTATAAGCTGGCTATTCCAGTCAGTTATTGAGATAGACGTGGCTTGTAAGTTTACTTCACTATGCTTGATTATTTCGTGATGTCTAATGCTGTTTTTTATAATTATAGCAGTGCCTCCATGGGCTCTTCCTAGAGGGTGTTGAGTTATATATATATATATATATATATATATATATATATATATATATATATATATATATATATATATATATATATATATATATATTGAGAATTTGGGTATATTGAAGTAGCTTTTGTCTGTCATATGTGCCTCAGATATTAACATAACGTCCAGATAATGCTCTGAAATAAAGGCTTTGACTTCCAGACTATGATTAGTCAGACCATTGGCGTTCCATGTACTAATTTTTAGTTCAGTGTTGAAGGCTTAACTTCGTGACCAGTGTCATTAGAATGTCGAACATTTTGTCCATTCTCTCCATCAGTTTTGAGACATGTTGTAACAGGTCGTCTCAAAAAGTAAATTTCTAACATCTGGTTGTTTTTCGTTCCATATTTCAGCTGGTGTAACGTCTCTATCCAGGCTTTCCGAAGGTGACCTATTTATCACATAACATGATGCCCTTATAGCTTCTCCCCAGAAAGACTTAGGAACCATTGAAGCATTCATAATAAATCTAGCTCTTTACACCAAAGTACGGTTCATCCTCTCTGCCTTACCGTTTTGTTGAGGTGTGTACGGTACTGTATAATCTAATATAATGCCATTTTCTTTACAAAACTCCATATTCGTTTGAAACATATTCGCCCTCATTATCACACCTTAATTTAGAAACCTTTGAATTAAATTTTGATTCTACAAACCTCAAATATTCCTTAAATTCGCTGAAAACTTCACTTTTATTTTTAATTAAAAAAAGCATAGTAAAATTTGAAAAACCATCTATAAAAGTGACAAAATACTTACAACTATCAATTGTTTGTGGACTGTTTGGCCCGCACACGTCAGAATGAATTATTTCCAAAATTCTATTACTTTTTGTCCTGGTTGAAAAAGGTAACCTTAAAAACTTTCCCTGTACACATGGTTCACAAAAATTCACTCCGCTAATATTTATGTCCTTGTTTATTCCAACAACTAAATTCTTATTAATTAATTTTTCTAATGATTTAAAATTTAAATGTGAAAAACTTTCATGTCATCTAATAAATTCTTTATTTTGGTCATTTTGGACAGAGTAACATTTTTGTCGAGCTACTTCAAAATTGATCTTGTATAAACCATCTCTTTTACCTAATCCTATTAAACAACCGTTCTTAATTAATTTTACACCATTTTCAAAAATTACAGTAATCTGTGGTACATAAAAAGCATTTTCAATTTTACATTCTACTTGTCTACCACATACATTGCTAAAACATTAATACTCCAATACCAACTGCAGGTAAATAGTTACCATTTTTTGCTAATGCTATATCTATAGGTTTATCCAAAATTACCAAATCTGTAAATATACTTTTATCATTTAGTAAGTGATCAGTACATCCTGAATCAATCACAAATTCTAAGTTGTTCACTGTTTCACTATTAACGACATTTTTACCTATTTCAGTTACAAAACATACCTTAGACACTTCATCAGTTATATTATCAATCTCATGTGACCCGTCCTGCTCTTGGGTGAAGTTGCTTCTATGCATTCCTCTGTTGTGATGTAAGTTTCTCGAACCTCTATAACTGTTACCTCTATTTGACTCATTTCCTCTAAAATCATTCTGAAAACCTCTTTGACTCTGAAAATTTGATCTGTAATTGTTACCTCTATTTGACCCATTTCCTCTAAGATCATCCTGAAAACCTCTTTGACTCTGAAAATTTGTAAATGGGTGTTTCTTCTAAAATAAATTTTTTGGGCTTGACTAGATTTAAAAAAAAATATTGTTGTTAAATTTTTGAAAATAATGTATAAAGCACTTTGAGAGGTTCTTAATTAAATGTGATAGAAAGTTGAGCTTAATTCTTTTTATATATAGGTTTTTTGAAAAAAATGTCCATTCTAATGATTTACCTGCCACTCTAATGATAAAAAATAAAACAACCCCTAAGTTTACATCAAAAATCAACTTATATTAAAAGAAAAAAGAACATTTCATTTTAACATTTTGCCCCAAAAAAATGTAGAAATAATAAAAAAAGAAACATCAGCTATGTGAAACCATTCACTTGATTTTATTCCTTTACCATACAACATCTAAACTGAAGATTTAAATAAATTATCAATATAGTCATATTCTTGTATTTTGTAGAATCTATTGGAAACTGGTTCAGGTGGATGCACTAGCTGACATAAGATTCCATTTCTAGTAGTCACAGTTTGACGATCAGCGATATCTGGCCAGAAAAAACTTTTACCATTTTTCATCATAAAGTTAACAGTCATAATGTTTCGATCAATTTTTTCAATGATTCCTGAAAAAAAGTGTATAGCTTAATAAAATTTAACAATTAAATTTTAAAGTAAAGAAAAGCAGTATAGTAAAAAACTGTAGTCTCTTACCTGGATACCAATCATTATCAAAAATAGCTGTAACCCAGGTATCTTCACTAAATTCTTCTATTCCTGTAGGCCGAGCAGTGGCTCTTCCATTGTCATTTTCCTCACTTAAATATGAAGACTGTAGCGGCGCTACTTTATTTTCAATCGCATAATGAATACAATTCTCAAAGCTGCATTTAAAGCAGCTTAAAGTTCTAAAACTCAGCTCTCGAGTAATGTGATTCCAAGTTACTTGATGTGTTTGCATTGTCCCTTTATATGGTTTTAGTAGTGGAGGCAGAAAAGCATCAAATTTTTCAATATTATTTTCATTAAGACATTTGATATGTATATTGCTGATGTTTTCTTGAATACATTTCACAAAGACATCAAAGTTATTTATGTCATGGTTAAATGTTATGAGTTGATCTGCAGTTCTTTTAATGGTTGCACCAATACCATCTGGAGCTCCCTTTCCATGTCCTGCCTCTGAATAGTTCCAAGAAATATGTTGGATTTGTGGAAATAATTTTGGTAAGACTTGCTGTAGGTAAAAGAACATTTTTTTATTTCGATACTGGCTGCTTGGACTGTCTGAGAGAAAATGAATTGTTTTAAATTCAGTTTCTAACTCATGCTGGTAATGGTTTATAATTATTTCCATATGTGCCATTATGGAGGCAGGATAATGTCTTAAGGACTTGGAGACGGTACAAAAACCCTCTTTTTTTGATTTATGGTACATCATACCAGTATGAAGTGTTATTTGGTCTCGGGATGCTCCAAAATGCACAGACTGTGCTTCATTTGCATACTTGCAGAGAAAATTTTCGGAAAAATCTATATGAAATAGAATTTCATTTTCAGTTAGGCTTTCTTTTAATGTCTTCATTAATTGTCAAAATATGTCGTAAAATTTTATTTTGATATAGTTCTAATTTCTGAATTAGTGTTGCTGGATTAGACCTCACTTTCTCCTTTTTGGTAATCTGAACAAGAATGTCCTTTTTAGTTTTGACACTAATTCGTTTTTCTTTTAGCGTAATCCACCTCTCATATTCAAATTTTCTTATCCACATTTCATCTTCCACATGGTAGAATATCTTCTTAAATTTGCAATTTTCACATTTTCGTTCCAAACATGCTTCATTGTATTTTGAACAGCACAAAGTTTCAAGAAGTGTATCTATGTCCTTTTCCAATATTATTTTATTTGTATATAAACTTGTTATAAGCAATTTTACATTTCCATGCAGTATACAAAGGCATGTATCCCTTCCCGTTAATTTTTGAGAGATGACCCAAAATGGGCGAACTTTACAAAATAAGGCATATGACACTTTCAATGATGGATACTCTGACTGAAACTTGTGAAATAAATTCTTTAAGGTATTGTTTAGGTATCTTTTTTGCATTTTTTGGCATTTTCTTGTAACTGTATCTTTTTTACCAGGGCATATACGAGAGTTTTCTTCTTGTAAGTAGAAGTCATGTATGGTCTTTTTTAAAAAGCTAAAACCAGTAAATGATTTTCTTTCGTATTTAAAAACTTCTGTTCTATTCCTATTGGCCCTCCTTAAACCTGGAGGAAGGAATTGTTTGGCATCTTTCAGTAGTTTATATTTTCTCAAGTTGGGACCCTCTATTGCCTTTGTAAATTTTTGTTTGGACTTGTCATCTTTTAGGGATAAAAATATAGAAGAAAGATCTTCTTTTAGAGCTTCTCCAAAAAGTAATTGTCTTTTTACTTCCTTAGGCACTGTTGGTGAATTTTTAAGTAGTTCTGTAACCTTTGACTGAGGAGATAAAACCGACTTTTTTTCTTAATGGCTCTGTAAAATCTTTTTTTATACATTTCAAATTTACATTTTAATTTTTTATTTTCCTGTTGAGTTTTTTTTAGTTCCCTAAATAATTTCGTTTGGTTTCGTCTTTTAACCCTTTTTCCTTCCCTTTTTTGTCTGCTTACACTGCTAATAGGTGTACTACTAAATGACGAAGCAAAACTAGTGGACGGTTCATTTTCCTCAAAATTTACTTCTGGGTTTTGTTCTTCAGGCTCACCATTCTCACTGACTGGAGGTGTATTGTCATTTAAATTTTTGAAAAATTTCTGCCGGTTTCTATATTTTTTTGAATTCTCCTTCCAAGATTTCCTTTTTGCTTTCAGTTCCCTGCGACTTAAATCCTCTTTTAATTTAACAATGCCCTTTTCCTTAGCTTTTTCATATATTTGATGTTTTTTTTCCTGCTCTATTTTATATCTTTCTGCGTTATTTTTAATTTTTTGTCTCCTTTTGTTTTCGCATTCCCTTTTTTTACGTTTTCTTTCTTCTTCACTTTGCTTTTTGCGTGCCATTATTTACTAGTCAAAGTTAGTTTTTCAAAGTAATCTACAAAGATAAAAAATAAATCATTAGCATGGCATAACATCATTAGCGTGGTTTAATTTGTGCACGCTAATGACGAAAATAAATAGCCACTCTAATGACAAAATGTGTATATTTTCTTATAAAAATTCCCTCAGTATTTTTTGAATAAAGAAAGATATTGTAATTAAAAGCTTATTTATTAGTGCCAAATATGATCATAAGTTAACTTTTTTAATTTTGATTTTTTCTGAAAAACTTACCTCCACTCTAATGACGAAGCTTAATACACGACCACGTGCACGTACTTTTTAACGCGTATCTCTGAAGACTAAATAAATATTGCGCAGGAAAAATACCTTAACTGTATTGTTGGAGGGGATAGAAATTTAAATATAAACGGTAATTTCCGGTTGGGTATATTACGCGGGAATTTTAAACTGTTAACTGTTGGTCCACGCTAATGACGCGGACAGTTGGGGACAAACTTTAAGCTGTCATATTAAGTTATTTATATTACATTTTAAAACTGTTGTTGTATGGTTGGAATAAGTGGTTATTAGGGTACATGTAAACTATTACAAAATAAGTTATTAAACCTCCATGATGAAAATATTGCTATGGATTCATTGAAAAATCAGGTCGGGGACATCCACGCTAATGATTTTTAAAGTTTATTTATTTTTTTTTAATAAGAAAAAGAGCAAAATATATAAGTTTTTATAAATTGTTTAAATTATTCTAAAGCCAAATGTTCTAACAAAGCAAAAAAAATTGGTTTCTATTAGTTATTTAAAAAAAACAAGAGGGACCTTAAAATGTTAGCTTGGGGAGAAAATACCAAATCTGCCAGACCCTCTTGGATAACTTGTGAATACTCTTGCTCGACATTCTCTTTTATAATGGCCTCTCTTTCCACACCCATAACAAGATGTGCCAACATTGAAAGCAACTTGTTCAGCACCAACTACTCGACTTGCACTTGCACCCAGGCATCTCCTTTCTTCTTCACTCAATAACCTTTTCGTTACCTCTTCATATGATAGTACACCAGGCGATAAATTTTCGATAACTGTTACCACAGTTTCATATGATTTTGGCAAAGTTAACAGCAAATTATATATTATATCTTGATCTTCAATTTTTACCCCAGTGGCTTTTAACTGTCTCAGGACTTCCTCAAATTCACCAATAAATCGTTCTAATGACTCACCTTCTTTCAATTTCATGGACAGCAACTTTCTTTTTAGGAACAGTTGTCCTGGTAGCCCCTTTTTCTCATATTTTTCTTCTAAACTTTTCCACATATGGTAGGCCTCTTTTTTGTCCCGCAATATCTCTAACTGTGCATCGGAATTTGGCTTTATTGTTGCATTTTTGGAATTTTTTCATCTCGTTCTCGTTTAGACCTGCTGTGATTGTTTCGTCTTTTTCACACTCTAATACTTCATTTTCTGCCAATATTATTTCAATCCGAAACTTCCATGATACGTAATTCTCACCTGTTAGGGCCTCAATGTTATACATTTTTCATTGTTCCATCGTGTACATGTGTATAACCTATATTCGCTTATTGATACCTTATTATTATTTTTCATCCGTGAACTGGACCATAACCTTTTGTTTACTTTAATCATCAACTAGTCTAATTAATAAAAGAAGCTGCTTTCATATTTATCCTTTATTTCCTACGACTATATTGGATTACTACAAAAATACAAATTCATCTCTCTTAACATAAAAATCTAACATTTATCATCTGCCAGTTCTCTTCTTGTTAGAAAAAAAAAGACAGGAAGGAGGTTTTTAACGATCTACAACACCTCTCAGGAAAGTTATTATTTTGATGACTGAATAAGAGCAGTGTGATAAACTAGAGCACTGCGTGTAAAAATTACATTCATTGTCGAATATTAAGTGGTACATTTTGCAGTAGTATTGGAAAATGCTTATTTAGAAAATCCAGATATATGACACCAGTCACACAGCTGTCAAAAAAATGTGAGCCAATCACATAATCGCCAACAATACCACTCCAAACATTTATAGATCATCTAGTTTGACTATGAGTGTTAACAAAGTAGGGACTGTTTGATGCATAGTAATTAAAATTATGCCGATTCACTGTTCCATTATTATGAAATGCAGCCACATCTTCAAAAAGCACATAATCGAAAAAATATATCGGTCTCTTTGTACTTGCTGCTGAGACCATTGACAAAAAGCTAATCTGCGTTGATAATCATCGACTGTTAATTCTTGATGTAACTGTATGCAGTAAGGATGCATTTTATGTTTACGGAGGATTTTTGCTGCCAAAGTTTGACTAATGTCGTGTTGATGAAAAATTTCACGAGTGCTGATGTGGGGATCTTCAGTAGTCGGTATCAGTACATCCTATTCATTTTCTTCACTTAGAACAGTTTTGGTTCTCTCCTTTATTTATATATCAATTTTTCAAAAGCTCTTAAGTTTGGCTTCCTTCGTTCAGGATATCGCTCGTGATATATTCTGGATGCAAGTAGGCAATTTGTCGAAATTTCTTCTAATTCCCAGATCGTATCTCGTTAAGACTTCTACAGAATATTTTTAACATTAAAGAGAAGCCACACAGAGCGATTAATGAAGTAATAATACAAAAACTGCAATTTTCAAGGCATACCGTTTTACGGTTTAATAATATGAAAATTGTAATTTTTTAAAGCCTACTGTTTTACCTTTGTAGCTGACACAAATGGCCTTTTGTTCATTAATAACTGTGCGTCACAATCGGCAGTTAGGAATGTGTTACTAAAAACTTCTTGGCTTAGAATACTGTTGATATAACAATTTATTGAATAAAAATAATCTTGTTATATTATTATACAAGACATATATTTTCTTGTAGGAATTTCAGAAATTTTGCATTTCATTAAGGAAATATACACTGAGCGTCATAGAAAACGGGCACCCTAAAAAATGGGTCATTTTTGATGTCGCGTGTCTTCTTAACCTGTTGCCCGATTTAAGTGATTTTTTGAATATGTTATAGCCTTATTCTTTGTCAATATCTTTGTAGTAATATTTTTGCTAAACAGGTAAATTTTCATTGTATACCGGGTGTACGAATCAAACTGTGTTTTTTTCTCAAAGTTCTTAACACCCTGTGGAATATCCTAGCATTTATAAAATACTGAAATTAAAACTCAACTATAGCCTCAGGTTTTCTCAACATTTTGTTTTTTGATTCACTCGCTTATGTTGGATAATACAAAAGTTAGGTACTTTAACAATTAGCCATGTTCTTCATCAGTATAGGTTGTTTGTAAATAAGTGCGACAAAATTTACCTGTTTAGCAAAAATATTATTACAGGGATATTGACAAAGAACAAGGCTATAACATATTCAAAAAATCACTTAAGTCGAACAACAGGTTTAGGAAATACGCAACTTTAAAAATTACCCATTTTTTAAGGTGCCCGTTTTCTATGACGCTCAGTTTATTTCCTTAGTATCACATGAAATGTATTAATTGATACATTCATTGCATATTGTTATGGCTTATATTTTTTGTTAATAAAAATAATTTTGTTATCTAATAAAAATCAACATCAAATCAAATATCAAAATCAATCTAATAAAAATGTTCAAAGCGTTGCCCATTCACTTCCAAACATTTATTAACTTTTTTAATGAGATGTTCATTAGTAGCTCTTGATATTAATTCTCCATCTTTTTCGTTAAAAACTTGAAGGACTTTATTTATCATAGCTTCCTTAGTAATGACAGGTTCACAGAACACCTTATTTTTAACATATCCCTAAATATAGTAATCTAATAGTGACAATTGTGAGGATCTTGGTGGCTAAATAAATTGCCTTTATTAGCTATCCATTTATCCCTAAATATTACATCCAACAATATGCTAACCCCTCGCACATTGTGAGGCGGTGCTCTATCTTGTTGAAACCAAACCTAATTATCCTCATTATTGTGTAAAGTGTGCAGTACTGGTACAATTATTTGTCGTAAAATGTTGCAGTAACGCTCTCCATTTAAATTTTCGTCATACATCATGAGAGCGAATATCTTATTATTTTTCACAGCACAAAAACCATTGTAACCCAATCCTCTGGGAGTATTGTGATTTATACTCCAACCATTTTTAATTGAAGGCGACTCGTCTACAAATTGAACTGAGAACTATCGGCAACAATGTTAAATTTTAAAACGAAATTTATACCGGGGGCATTTTTATTGGGTATGCCTTGCCAATGTGCATAAGGGAAAAAGGAATTTTAAGATTTTATAAAATTTGCCCCGGTAACAATATACCTCCGGTCTATGGGTCATATTCACGAGCGGCTAAGTTGAACAAATTCCTTGAACACTGTGAATCATTGGTAACCTTATTAATACTTCGCTGGTCTATATATTTACGGCCAAGGAAGGGTGAGAATCCAAGAAATATTTTACTCGTCAACAGGTGTCCTTATCTGCATAGACGTAGACGTGGTGTGTTTTTTTTCTTGTGACATGGGATTAAGCCACAATTTAAGTTTTAAATTAAATTTATCTGGCGTTTCAATTTCCAACTTGGAAATCATTATCAAAATACAAAACATTAATAATTTAATCAAATTTTGTTTTTGATGTTTGGTAAAAAATTCTTCTCTAATAATTTAATTTTATCTCACTCATTCATATTGACAATTCAGACATAATATATTATATGTACATTTTAACGTAGATTTATTTATTAAATCTTAATCTTCGATTCATTGTCTTCACTCTTGTTCGTATTCTCGCTGTCTTTTCTTTCGTTTACTTGATTAAAAAAAACTCCACCATGTTTTTATTTTTAATAGGCGTCTAAATTGGAAATATTTTCTGATCTTTTTAAAACTTTGGAGCAAAAATTGCAGCGAGTTTGTTCTTAGTTCATTAAAATGAAACCAAACATTGCTTTTTGGTGGTACCATTTGCCATTATTCTTTCACGTTTTAATATCTGCAAAATAATATTCATGCGGTTTCCAAAGATCAAGGATAGTAAATGAAACTCAATACTTATTATAAACACACATCATAATGACAATTTGAAGTGAAAACTGACCTTGAACTACTGTATAGGTACTCCCTATTAATAAAATTTTACTTTATTTACTATTTCACTTCGAAAATAAGCCACATTTTAAGTTGCAAAGTCAATTTATTTGACGTTTTGATTTCCACTTCGAAAATCATTATCAAAATACAAAATGTTAATAGGTACCTATCAATTTCAAAAGTGGAAGTCGAAACGTCAAATGAACTGCTTTTCCAACTTAAATTGTGGCTTATTTTCCAAGTAAAATAGTGTATAATCATTAATATAACTAATATTGGATACAGTATGGTGCAAATGTTTGGAATAAATTCGTTAACCAGCGACATTCAGGATAAATCCTGAGACAGGCCGATTTTTATTTTTGAATTATGATTTTTCGACATATATATCATACTAGCGACGTCATCCATTTGAGCGTGATGACGTAATCGGTGAATTTTTTAAATGAGAATGGGAGTCGTGTACTAGCTCATTTGAAGGGTTATTCAATTTTATCTATTCAGTAATATAAACATTGATATAATTACTGATACAGTGTGTCTAAGAAAAATTATTTTTAATAAATTAATCGATGCAAAAAGAAGAATGTGTGTAATTTATTTAATTCAAAAAACATTCTAATGCTTTCAGAAAACAGAAAAAATGTGGTTTATTTCACAAATAAACATTGTTTTTCGCTTAAATTAAATAATGTTTAAATTGTCAAGAGGCAGATGGGTGGCAGCTCGAACATTAAAATTAGGCGAAAAGCAATGTTTATTTATCAAAAACTATTTTTTTCTGTCTTCTGACAGCAATAGAATGTATTTTAAATTAAATAAATTTCATGCATTCTTCTTTTTTGAGTCAATTTAATTCAAAAAAAAATTTCTTGAACACCCTGTATAAATAATTTTGTTAATAAAAAAGATAAAGTATTTCAATCCTAATAGCAACATTAATAATATTGAAAAATATTAAAAATATTACTAAACGATTTTTAAGTTGAAAACTTATTGGTACATTTCCCTGGTGACACCTCCAAGGCTTCTACAATTTGCAAGATAAATGGATGCTGCAGTGAAGACAAAAGGGAAGGAATTCTACACTATGCAATTCACAACCCCCGTCTGCAGCTTGGTAAAGTTCCAACGGAAAATGCACCTAGTTACTCCACGGAGTAATACTACTATAAAATAAAATAAAAATGGTATACATTTTTATTTTAAATTATGTTAATGTTTATATTGCTGAATAGAGAATTGAATAACCTTTCAAGTAACTATCACACGACCCCTATTGTCATTAAAAAAAAATGATCGATCATGTCATCACGCCCAAATGGATGACGTCACTAGTACGATATATGTCTCAAAAACCATAATTTAAAAGTAAAAATCGACCTGTTTCAGGACTTTTCCTTAAAGTCGGTGGCTTACGAAATAACGAATTTATTCCAAACATGCATCATACTGTACGTAATTGCATAAGATGTCACAAAGAAATAGATTCAGAAGAATATTTACTTTATTTTGTTAGAAAACTAGAAAATACCTGTCAAAACACACATGATAATTTAATAATTACATAGATCTTAGATTTAACTTTTACGTAATTACTTACCTGTTTATATAAATAATAAATAATTAAAATATTATTTTGGTACGCCACTGCAAAGTTGACAAGAGAACTATTGGTGACTCGTTTTAAGTGCGATGTTGCCAATGAAACACCTTCAATTAAAAATAGTTGAACTATAGAGGGAGTAATAATTTAAAATAGATGGAAGATGGGAGAGAAGTTATTGAATATGTTAATAAGAAATGGCTTAGCTCAGAGAAACAAATCAAAAAATGTCTTTTAATCTGTAACTACACCTCTTCAGAAACTCATTTAATTCCAATCACTTATAATAAGAACTTATTGTATGTAAATGCAAACTGAAACCTATTGATGACTACGCTATTTATCTTGATAAAATAAAACGTGACTAATAGTGACTACACGTGACGCAAAGTTTTTAAATACAACATAATGTTTTTCTGCAGCCGTCCCGAAAATAAAACTTTCGGTATGATTTATTAAATCTAAAGTACCAGTTTACACAACTCGTACCGAAAGTAGCTCCTTTCGGGACTAATTTTTTCACGTTGACAATAACGGGAACAGCTTTGACAATAACATCAACTTCGTATTTTATTATGACAACGTTTGTCATTTAAGATTCGGGTGTGTTTTCGCCAACGAACTGTCAATACGGATGGAATGGAGTAGTGGACCATTCAAATAGTGAAGCGAGATTGCGGCAACATACAACAGAGAGGTCCTAGAGAGAGACAGAGAATGCCCAGGAAGCCGTGTAATTTGAGTTGCCTATATCAACTTAAATCGGGGAAATGGACCTTATATTTTGAACTTTTCGTATTTAAATACGTCAGAACTCTCTTCTTCATTAAAAGAAGTACCTGTTTTATTATTTCTTTTTGTCAGTGTCATTAAATGATACACAATAAAATTAGTTATATTAATTAAGTATATCATGGCGCAGATCTAACACCTACAAAATAGAATATGCCAGAAAGAAAGACTAAAACCAGTACTTCTTTTAATGAGTGTTGACGTATTTAAATTTTGAAATATGTACTGCCAATCAGGTGTGCATTTGTTGACATAGTGGTTTTCTGCTAGACAAGCTATAACATTATTGAATAACGATAAACTTGACATAGTAATGAAGAAAGTATATACAAACATATTGATGTAATAAATAGGAGGACGCGAATATATTGGGAAGAATTTAGGTAGATTTGAGACTTACCTGAGAGTGCCACATTGGGTAGGATTTCAAAGGTTACAGTCATCAACAGAGTATTATCAAATATTGAATGGGTTGCATATGTGAGTCCATATTAAATATAGTAATGAAACACAGACTTACTCACAATCATTTAATTATACTTTGACGACCGGTTTCGATCTCTACAATATACAGATCATCTTCAGGTCGGCGTTACAAGTAGTTAAATGATGCCGTTACAAGGATTGCGTTGCAACTTAGTTGTTGTCATATTAGTACGTCCAAATTATGCTAATTGGTTTGTTGGGATAGAGTGATAGGGTAAAAAGACATGTTACGTAGGTTAAAACACAGTAAGATTTCGAATTTGGAATGGATCCTGAAGGAAGATGCGTATGTGAAACGGGTGATGTTTTGTTCGAATGGAGAAAGACAATGCTCCAGGAGTTGCGTATTAATTGTAGCAAAGTATGAAATGTTATTCTAGGATCTTGTACAAATGTGATGGTCTAAGAGTATTATCAATAGTAGGGAATTTGCATACAATTTTGAATTCGAAAAAAGTGATAAATCACAACAGAACATAATTTAAAACATATACAGAGTCATGAGGCACTGTACATACTCCTCTGGTTCGTTGAAACAATCTTTAGAAGTTAATTCAGGGTTATGAGAGTGCAACACGTTTTCCATAAAATCGCATATTTCGTTGAAATTTAGCACAAATGGAGGTGATCGATTTTCGATTTTATCTTTGATGGATTCTAAGGACTGAATGATATCTTCACAGGAGGTTTTGGGCTTTTTCTTTGGTTTAGATTGTTTAGGGGTATTAAAAATGGGTGAATCGGTTTTCGGATTGTATTCGTTTATTTCTGGAGATGATAAATTATGTCTTTTTAGCTGGTTTGAGTTGACTACTTTATTTGGGGTTATTGATGTTTCTGGTGCCGTAGTATTTTCGGTGTTATCTACAGTTGATAATGTTGTTTTGGAAGAAGACGAAGTGTTTGGATTTTCTTCTGAAATGTTTTTAATGGTATCGGTTTCCATAGACTGATATATTTTATCATTTGGTTGTGAGGATTAGATAATGATGATGTGGTCTGGGTTGAATCTACGAGGGTAGTTGAAGGGGTATCATTTGGTTTATGACGTTTAGATAATGATGGTGAGGTTTGGGTTGAATCTATGAGAGTGGTTGAAGGGATTTGATTTGAAATATGAGTGCATTCTGATTCTTGGTGACCAATGGTTTTACATTTGAATCCGTGTATGGAAAGAAATAGCCGGTAGGAAGTATTATCATGAGTTATTGTAAATGAGTCAGGAATGGACATATTTTCCAAGGGGGTAATGAACGATTGCCTTCTAAAGCTCAGAACATCACTACTCATTTTCAGGCATACCTACTCGAAGAAAAGTCATTTTGGATACAGTGTGAATACCAAGTTTTTGTAATTCTTGTTCAATTATTTCGTTCGGGATTTTAGGACATGCACTAGATATTAGAAGTCTCTGGGCTGGAGAAATTAGTCTTCTTACTTCGACTTGACATCCATTTATTTCGATATATTTATAAGAATGAAGCAGAGAATCAACAGTATTTTTTGAAGAAAGGTATATACATATCCTGTTGTTAGCAATTCTGGAGACAAAACGTACATTAATAATTGGACCCACTAGTGATCCAACAGTTACGACGTAATCATGGATTTTGTACCTTCAATGCTGGAAATGACTATTGCGTCTTCTTTTGTAAGATGTTTAAAATAATTTACGGCATCTGAGTAACTGTTTAGTGGAGTTGTGTGTAGTACTATTATTGTTTGATGTCATTCAATTAATTTTTTTGATCAGAAGTTGAGCCGGTCCTGTGGCCGGTCCAAAAAACTGGTCAAGAACCAAGTGGAATTTTTGTTATCTCTTTCCGTAGGCATTATTTTTAAAGGTAATTTTGTTGTTACAAAAATAATACTAAAATAAGTGCTACTCACTTGAGATAATATTGTCAGCACAAACTAATGCTTTAATTTGTAGTAGAGGTATAAAATATTAAATTATGATTTGTTTTTACCATTTAAAATTACTATTATTTCGGAGCAGCTGATAACGCGGTAGATTTGATCGCTATCAGGGCCGAACTCCAACTTAAAAATATGATAAATTAATTTTATTGGCTTTTTATGCACAAATATAGAGGAAGGCGGAATTACTATACAGAAATTTTCCTTAGTAGTTCCAAGAGCAGTGGAAATTTGAAATGGTTTTTTAAATATCGAATTTTTCAAATATTTTTCACCTATTTTCGGTGTAATAAAAGATTTAGTGCTCCCGGTATCTATAAGGACTTTTAAATTATGCCCAGGGAAAATTATGTACGGCAATTCACATTCTTTGTTAGTTAAGTTTAATAATTCTACATGCTCTGGTTTTCTTCCGAGGCTATCTCTTCTAAAAAAGGTTCTTGGGATGAACTTTCGGGTCAGTCTATTTAGGAAGTTTTGTGATGGTCTGAAAGTATTATTGGTTGTTATAGTCATTGGAGTAGGGTTTGAAAATTTTCTGTTTGGATTTGGCTGGAATACATTGGAGTTTCCATTAAAATTCCTACTTGTACTAGGATTATTTTGGAAAGAATTATTTTGATTATTTTGTCTCATATTTTAAGGATTCGGTTGGGGATTCGCAGGTTCCATAGTATTTCTCTGTATTGGAAATTGGTTTCTTGGTTGATATTGAATTTGGGGTTGATAATTATTTTGTTGGTTTTGTTGGAAATTGGATTTTGGCCTAGGTGAGGGCCGTGTTACTTCGATAAGATTTGGGATTTTTGTTGTGAGAAGAATTATTTTGATCGAGATATATTTGAAAATCATTTGTCAGGATGCCTAATGCAGAATTTTAATCTATAGGATTCTTTGTACGCATTAAGGTGCCAAGAGCTTCTTTTAACCCACGTAACAAAACTTTTAATGCCAAATTTCAGAAAAAGCTACCGAGGATATTAATTTCAGCAGCATGTTCAGTTTTTAAGGTCAATACAGATATTTGAAGATTTATTAATTTTTGTATTCGGTTGTAAAAATCGAACGGGGATTCATTATTGCCTTGTTTCAAATCTGAAATTTCTATGCTTAAAGTATAAATAGCTCTTTTATATGAATAGGAATTAATTAAAGCATTTATTAAATCTTGCCAAGTTCTAAGATTACAAGAAGAAATATTAACTGCGGCTTCGTCTTTTATTTTTGCAATTATGCTTCACATCAAATAGTCATTTTGAAAATCATTCACATCTGTAGCATTATAAAATTTGGTTACAAGTTTTTCGGAAATTTCTAAAAATCTAGAAAATCTGGAATCATATCTAAGTATTCTTTCTTTAACTGAGGAACTTGCGGAACAGCCATTTTAATAGTCCATTCGTTCACGGTTTTTGCCCTAAATTTTAAAGAACCGCTTGGATTGACATGAAATTTGGCATACGCATAGTTTACATGTCAAAGAACAAAAGTGATAGTGCGCCGATGTGTGCTTTTGCCCTGGGGGTGACTTTCACCCCCTCTGGGAGGTGAAAAAATATATGTTTAAAATATGTCTGTAAATGGGTAAACTGACTAATTTTAAGTAACTTTTGTTCTATAGAGCTTTTTCGCCAAGTCAACACTTTTCGAGTTATTTTCGAGTGAATATGTTCATTCTTCAACAAAATAACTACATTTTTAGACGGTTTTTCGCAAATGACTCAAAAAGTAAGTATTTTGTCGAAAAAAAACGTTCTTAACAATGTGGTATTATAATATCACCCTGTACAAAATATGTTTAAAACTCATTCAAAGTCATTAATCCATGTAGTATCTGTTCTTGTATCAATAACCGCAAGTAACATTGAATTGTCATGTTTTGTTATTATTTAAATGTGTATATAAACATTAACTCGGTGGAGAAAGATTATTGTACTCAGTATTTAATTAATGTAAGGTAGGTCGCTACTGATATATGTAAACAGATTGTTATGGTTAGTCATTGATGGAGTTGAGTGTAAATAATATAATGTATTTGAACTAAGAAGAGAGTTTTAATTAATTACGACCTAGAAGACAGTAACATCACACTATTTAATACATGGCGATCCTGTAAATTAATTGGGAGAATCTTCTGACAATGGGCGACAAAAATTGGAAACACAGACGGCGAAGATGGACCAGGACGAAGATGCAGAGAACCCAGGGAACAAAGACAAAGTGATAAAATGTAAGTAAGAATGTCTATCTTTATTAAAAATGCTTCCCTCGTTTTTATATATACATATTATTATTGAACATTGAATATTTATCTTTGCTGATTTTTGAATAATTTATGAAGTATCGATTTTTTTTAAGAATATCTATGAATTTTGAAACATGAAGTGATTTTTGAGAATATTTTTATCAAAGTTTATTATATATGCTATTACTGAATTTTTATTGAATTTTGAATTTTTATTTAATTTATTTGAAAAATCTATCCGATTTCGATTTTTAGTACGGTTATTTTTGAATATTTTATGGAATATCGAATTTTTTTTCAAAAATGTCTATCGAATTTTGAGATATGAACTGATTTTGAATATTTTTATTTAACTTTTGCATATGCTATTTTTGAATTTTTATTGAATTTTTTCGAATATGTATACTACTCTTGAATTTTTATTAGCCAGTTGTTTTTATTATTGATATTTATTGATTCTATAGATACATTTTAATCGATTTTGTGTTAAATATTGTATGATATGAACCTGAATTAATAATTTTTGTGTGATAAATGATATATAAATGATTTTTTTAATAAATAATGATTAGTGATGACATACGATAAACATTGCTATAAGCAAGATATATATTTTTAACGAACCGACCTGATGCGTTGAGATAAGGAATTTGGATAAGAACTATATAGATAAGAAGAAGAACTAACAATAGTATAAGCTAAATATTATGAGACAACTTGAGACAATAAGAAACCCACTGCTCTTGTCAAATTGGGAAGGTACTAAGTGATTTATAGAAGCTTGAAAGCTTATTAGAGACCCACTCTGTGTTTTGAGAGTACCTATTTTATTCATGATTATTCGCGAATAAACAACGGCCTCAAAGCAAGGGATTGAGGTTGTGATATTTTTAGAAGAATTTGAACCGCATAAAATACCTATTTCGTGTTTTGAGTTAACTATACCACCTAAATGGTGCGTACAGATCAGGGCGAAAATTCGGGTTAATATTGGCGGAGAACTAAGACATCCGAGTGAAACCTCTTTTATTAAGGTAAAACGAAGGTATCGGAGCTAGTATATGAAGTGATGATTATGATGTTATATGAAATGATATATGAGATAAATGATATATGATTGTTATATGAAAGATGTATATGAAGATGAATTATATACACTGTAGAAGTGCTATTATATGAAGAAAAATTAATTATATGAGTTGTAGTAACAGACAAGAAGAAAAGAAAGAAAAAAAGAGAATTTTTAGTAAAATATGTGGGAAAAATGAAAGAAGACACATAAAAATTGCAAGAAAAGCAAAATTAAGAAGATATTAAGCAAATAAGTAGCTAATCATTGAAATATGTCTAAGAATTAAAACTGTAAATTTTTTTCTAAAGTAACGTAAATTATAAATAACTTATTTTTAAATGTAGATAATGAATTCAGGTTAAATTTTCGTGGAAAATGGAAGTGTTTGAATTAAGGATAGACAATATCTTACAATAGTGTTAGTAGATAGTAAGCAAAGGGACACAAAAAGTGAAGTTTTTAGAGAGATTAAATCTTTATTATAGGTACAAGAGAGTTATTAGAAGTTTTTTTAGAGACACATATTAAAAGTTTTAGAGAGATTACATTTTTATTATAGGTACAATATTTTAAAGTTAGTAAGGCGTATATAAATAAATCAAAATAAGACTGAAATAATAAGATGAAATAGTAAAGTAACGTTAAATTATTTTTTTTATATACCATTTAATAGAGGTTTAGGTAATATTTAGACTAGCTTAGGAAGTATTAAATTCGAGATTTTATTACAATTAGATTAATTACGGATTATAGGCACTAAAAGACTATTTAAAAGTAAGGATCAATTCCATTCACTGTGGACACTGTTTTGATGAAGTGAATTAGTGAACGAAAAAAAAAGGACGAAAAGACACGACGTGAAAGTACGTGAACTAGTAATAGGTTATAAAATACCAGTTCTAGTATAGGGAAAATATGAACTTTTGTGTAAAATAGGCAAAAGAATATACATGTTTAGGGAAAAATTGATTGATCTGAAATGTACCATGTTACAGTTAGTTAGCATAGTTAGGAAATTTAATTTTTCAAAATAGTATTAGGTAACCATAAACATTTTTGTAAAAGGGAAAGAGGAGCATCACATTTTAAAAATATGTAATTTTAACAAAACGGGGAGGTGTGGTATTATAATATCACCCTGTACAAAATATGTTTAAAACTCATTCAAAGTCATTAATCCATGTAGTATCTGTTCTTGTATCAATAACCGCAAGTAACATTGAATTGTCATGTTTTGTTATTATTTAAATGTGTATATAAACATTAACTCGGTGGAGAAAGATTATTGTACTCAGTATTTAATTAATGTAAGGTAGGTCGCTACTGATATATGTAAACAGATTGTTATGGTTAGTCATTGATGGAGTTGAGTGTAAATAATATAATGTATTTGAACTAAGAAGAGAGTTTTAATTAATTACGACCTAGAAGACAGTAACATCACACTATTTACTACAACAAAAATATATGTAGCATGTAAAAAAGTAATGGTGTACGCGTTAGGTCTCTGGACCTCGTAAAACCAGAGTTATAGCCAATGAAAAATAGATTCATATTCACCAAAGTTCAAATAGAATATTTCTAAGTGAAATATCCAAAAAATTAAGCACTTTTTGCGGAAAACCCATTATAACTTTTTTAAAGTGTTTAAAAAAAGCTTTATTTCTGTTTTTATAAAAAGTTTCTAGCATTAAATTTAAGCAAGTTTTGCTCAAAATAAAGATGGTCGCTTTTGTTTTGGCAAAAAAAAATCGGGGAAACCACCCCCTAATTATCATCTTAAATGAAATTAATCGTTGCCGGTCCACAAATTATTTTACTTATGTTGTGTTTATACACACATCAAAATAATCTAGGGGACAAAAACAAAATGCGAGATTACAGAAGTATTTTAAATGATTTATTTCAAATATTTAAAAAATAAGTTATAAACAAGGGTCCCGAATATAAAATAAACTTTTTATAAAATAAATTTTTTTCTTAGAATTATCTCAATAGCTCTTAAAAAACTAAGACAAAGCTCCTCCATAAGTCAAAAAATGCTAACATAAATAAATAAAAAAATAATTTGTGGCCCCTCAACTCCTAACAAAGTAGTCTGTAGGATAAGTTAATACAGTGTATGACCTCCACGGTTGTTGATTACTGCCCTACATCTGTTAGGCTAACTCATGATCAGATGGTCAGTGTCTTTCTGCGGTATTCTGCTCCACTCCATTGAAAGGCCCTCAAACAGTTGCTGTTTTGTTTTGAACGCAATATTTTGTTGTAAAATGCATCTGCCCAATATGTCCCATAAATGCTCAATTGAGTTTAAATCTGGCGATTGTACAGGCCATGATAAAACCTCAATTTCGTTATCTTCGAAGAATGTTTGCAAGACCCTGGCAGTATGTGGACGCGCATTGTCATGCATTAATTGAAATTGGAAACCAGCTTCTTATGCAAAGGGTATAACAATAGGTTCGAGAATAATATCCCGGTAGTCTCTTGCATTTAGAAACCGTTCCAGATAAATGAAACTGCTTCTTCCACCAAGAGAGATGCTACCCGTATCATTAAACTGCTGCTTTGCTGTCTATGAACCTCCTGCACAGTGACCAATCGTTCAGCATTGCCAGATCGTCTCCAAATTCTTGTCCGTCTCGTATCTGGTGCAAATCCAAATAGATACTCATCTGTGAACAAAGTAGAGGATCACTTACCTCTAACCCAATTTGCGTTTTATTGTGCCCACTTAACTCTATGAGCGCGATTTCCTGTGGATAACACACGCACTCTCACAGGTCTACGTGCATCTAAACCTACTTCATGCAAGTTATTTCTAATAGTTTGGCAACTTAAAAACAGCTGATGGGTCTCTTGCAGTCTCATTTGTAATTGTCATGCAGTTATAGTGAGATCTTCCAAATCCTGCAACCTAAGAAAACTGTCTTTAATCTGGTTGGTTATCCTTGTATGGCCTGTATGATGTTCAGCAAAATCACCAGTTTCATGAATCCTTAACCACAAACAATTAATGACATTACTGTTCTTGTAGAGAGCCTCAACAACGTCTCTTTGGTGCCCACCACGAACCAAGCACCAAACACCACGCACCAAGCACCACGAACCAAGCACCACGCACAAAGCACTACATACCACGCACCAAGCACCACCCACCAAGCAACACGCACCAAGCTCCAAGCACCACGCCCCACGAACAAAGCACCACGCACAAAGTCCTACGCACCAAGCACCACGAACAAAGCACCACGCACCACCCACCACGAACCAAGCAACACGCACCAAGCACCACGAACCAAGCACCACGCACCAAGCACCACGAACAAAACACCACGCACCAAGCACGACGAACCACGCACCACACACCAAGCATTACGAACCAAGCACTACGCACCAAACACCACGCACCACAAACCAACCACCACGCACCAAGCAACACGAAACAAGCCCCACACACCAAGCACCACGCACCACGAACCAAGCACTACGCACCAAACAGAACGCACCAAGCACCACAAACAAAGCACCACGCACCAAGAACCAAGCACCACGCACCAAGCAACACGCACCACAAACCAAGCACCACGAACAAAGCACCACGCACCACTTACCAAGCACCACGCACAAAGCACCAAGCACCACGCACAAAACACCACGCACCAAGCACCACGAACCAAGCACCACGCACCAAGCACCACGAACCAACACAAAGCACCAAGCAACACGCACCACGAACCAAGCACCACGCACCACCCACCTCGCACCAATCACAACGCACCAAGCACCACGCACCAAACACCACGAACCTTAGCACCACGAAACAAACACCACGCACAACGAACCAAGCAATACGCGCATAGCACCACGAACCAAGCACCACCCACCAGGCAACACGCACCAAGCTCCAAGCACCACGCACCGAACACCAAGAACAAAGCACCACGCACCACGATCCAAGCACCATGCAACACGCACCAAGCACCACAAACAAAGCACCACGCACCAAGAACGACGAACCATGCACCACGCACCACACACCAAACACCTAGCAACACAAACCAACCACCACGCACCAAGCAACACAAAACAAGCACCACCCACCAAGCACCAAGCAATACGCACCACTCACCACGAACACAGCACCACGCACCAAGAACCAAGCACTAAGCAACACGCTCCACAAACCAAGCACCACGCACCAAGCACCACGCACCACCCACCAAGCACCACGCACTACGAACCAAGCACCACGCACCGAGCACCAAGCGTTACGCAACAAGCACCATGCACCACCCACCAAGCACCACTTTCCACGCTCCTTACATTACGAACCAAGCACCACACACCAAGCACCACGCCCCAATCACCACGCACTAAGAACGAAGCACCACGCAACAAACACCAAGCACCACGCACCAAGAACAAAGCATTACGCACTAAGCACCACGAACCAAGCACCACCCACCAAGCACCACGCACCAAGCACCAAGCACCACGCACCTAGCACCAAGCGTTACGCAACAAGCACCATGCACCACCCACCAAGCACCACTTTCCACGCTCCTTGCATTACGAACAAAGCACCACGCACCAAGCACCACGCCCCAATCACCACGCTCTAAGAACAGAGCACCACGCAACAAGCACCAAGCACTACGCACCAAGCACCCCGCACCACGAACCAAGCACCATTCACCACGCACCACCCACCACGCACCAATCACAACGCACCAAGCACCACCCACCAAGTACCACGCACCAAGCACAACGCACCAAACACCACGAACCAAGCACCACGAACCAAGCAACACGCACCTAGCACCACGCACCAAGCACTACGCACCAAGCACCACGCCCCAAACACCACGCAACAAACACCACGAACCAAGCACCACGCACCAAGCACAACGAACCAAGCACCACGCACCAAGCACGACGCAACAAGCACCACGCACCACCCACCAAGTACCACGCACCAAACACCACGAACCAAGCACCACGAACCAAGCACCACGAACCAAGCAACACGCACCTAGCACCACGCACCAAGCACTACGCACCAAGCACCACGCCCCAAACACCACGCACCAAACACCACGAACCAAGCACCACGCACCAAGCACAACGAACCAAGCACCACGCACCAAGCACGACGCAACAAGCACCACGCACCACCCACGAAGCACCACGCACCAAACACCACGAACCAAGCACCACGAACCAAGCACCACTGTAATAAATAGTGTGATGTTAATGTCTTTTTGGTCCCAATTAATTAAAACTCTATTGTTTGGATAACTTTATATTTACATCGTATAAACGGTGATTCAACCATAATTGTTTACAACTACAAATCATTACCTATACCACACATTTGTACATATCAAGTACCTAATTATAACAACTCTTGAATTTACCTACACTGCATTTTTATACACGACATAATATGTAAACCTCACGTATTAATTCACGGTCAGGAGTCATTGTCTTCGAGCATGGCTAATACACTACATTATATTTTGATAAAGATATTTACAACTTAATTTATATAGGTTGTCCCAACTATATTACATCTCCCTGTTTTAAAATGAGATCTATTTCTCTTTCCCTTTTACAAAATGTTTATGGTTACGTAATACTATTTTCAAAAATTAAATTTCCTAACTATCCTAATACCCTAAACATGTATATTCTTTTTCCTATTCTAAACCGGTTTTTCCTAATACTAAAAAATTGTTTATCATTATCACTAATTCACTTTCTGGTCCGTCTTGCCTTTTAGGCTTTTCTCCATTCACAAAAAAACAGTGTCCACATAAAAACAGTGACTAAACCTATCCGGATTTTTATCATAGTCTTTTAGTGCCTATAAGCATCTCATATAAGCAGGGGAATACTCTAATCTACCTAAATAATTATAAAAATCTCGTATCTAGCTAAAAGTCCTAAGCTAAGCTAATATTACTCGAATCAGTTAATAAAAATGCAACCTTTACTTTATTAATAATTCCTATTTCAGTCTTCTTTTGATTTATTTATATACGCCTTACTAACTTTAAAATAATGTACATATAATAAAAATTTATCTCTCTAAAAACTTCTAATATGTCTCTAAAATCTTCTAATAACTCTCTTGTACCTATAATACAGATTTAATCTTTCTAAAAACTTCACTTATTGTGTCCCTTTGCTTACTATATACTAACACTTATTGTAAGATATTTTTTTTTATTAAAGAAAATTACCGCATCCACCAACAGGTTATTAGCGGCATTACTTGATAAACAAAGGTTCACAATTATTTTAACAAGTAAAAAAAAATAACTAGATTTGATACAAGATATTGATAGATATTAGATAGTTGAGTAAGTCTTTTACTGGACAGTTTTCTCCTAATAAAGCTAGTAGAGTGTTTGGTAGATTGTTCATTGAACGTTCACGTTGATATTTTGGACACTCGATTAACAGATGGGTGACGGTAAGAGGCGTAGCACATAGGTCACACATGGGACGTTCACTGGCCGAGAGTAAATATGAGTGTGTAATCTTGGTGTGCCCTATACGTAGGCGCGTTAGAACCGTTTGAATAAACCTCGAACTAATACTTGTTTTCCACTGTCGTGTATCTGGTTTTACCGATTTTAGTTTAGATTGCGATAGAAACCATTCGCGTTGCCACTGACCGATCACTTTTTGTTTAAAAAACGTTTTGAGATCTTTAGATACACACTCGCGCACTAATTCGGACATCGCACTTGTTGCTGCATTACGAGAACTTCTGTCTGCCTCTTCATTGCCCATAATCCCTATATGTGATGGGATCCATATAAATTTCGGAGTTGTGTTGTTCTCTTGGGCAATTTGTAGCTCAATTTTTATTAGTTTCTCTAAAGGACTTTCAGGATACAGATGCTGGATTGCGAGAAGAGAGCTGAGCGAGTCGGTGAGAAACAGAGGCTTTGAAATATTTGAAAGGTTTGCATGTTTTAGGGCGCGATACAAAGCAAATAGTTCAGCGGTGAAAACGCTTGAACTAGGCGGTAGTTTAAATTGAAAAGTAGACGTTGGAGTTACAAATGCACAACCAATACCTTCAACGGACTTAGAGGCATCGGTGAAGATGTTTGTGCAGTTTAGGTAGTCTCGTTCAAGAATCTCGTTCAGTTTGTTTTTTATAAGTAAGGTGTTAGTGTATTTTTTGGAGAACTCTAGTAAAGAGGTGTTGCAATTTGGGATGTCTATTAACCATGGAGTGGGATATTGGATGTTACAGTGAAACACGTCTGGAATTGTTGCATCGAGTTCATTTAAAATTGATCTTATTCGCATGTAATAAGGTTTTCCGGTACGAGGTCTATTGGAGAAAAAGTCGTGATTATTTTTGGAAAAGGTATTTTCAAATAGTGGATGATCCTTATTGGCAGCTACGGAAGAAGCATGTGAAAGTGTTAAAATTGTCCGCCTATACTGCAATGATGGTTCTCCAGTTTCGGAATATATGCTTTCTATTGGTGAAGTGTGAAAAGCTCCGAGAACGATCCGAAGTGCGGCATTGTGGATTGTATCTAGTGGTTTTAAGGTAGTCTTAGTTGCGGAGGCATAAACAATTGAACCGTAATCGATTTTGGATCTAATTAGTGTTTTGTACAGAAGCAGCAGCGTAGAAAAGTCGGACCCCCAGAAACGATTTGATACGGTTTTAAGCAAGTTGAGTCTTTTGTTGCATGTTAGCGCCAAGTGTTGTATGTGCTTTTTCCAGGAAAGTTTTTGATCTAACCACATACCGAGGAATTTCACAGAGTTTTCGAAGGGAATGACGCTGTTGTGAAGATAAAGGACTGGAGCAAAGGGTGATTTTTTCGAAAACAGCATCCCAGTTGTCTTTGTAACGGAGAATTCGAATCCTGTACTTGCTGTCCATTCTTCTAGCCGAGTTAAAAATGACTGTATTATTCGGCACAAAGAGTCTTTTTGTGCTCCTTTAATGTACACCACTAAATCGTCTGCATAGAGGCGAGCTTTGAGAGGTTTAGGTAATTTATTTAATATGTTGTTTATGGCAACTAGGAATAGGGTAGGACTGAGTACTGAGCCTTGTGGAGTACCATTTTCTGCAGTATGAAAATCTGAATAAACGTTGTTGACTCTTACTTGGAAGGAGAAGTTTTTTAAGAAATTTTCGATATAGGCTAAGCAGTGTCCTCGAATATTGCATGCGTGCAGTTTTTCGATGATGCTGTATCTCCAACACGTATTGAAGGCTTTCTTTAGATCGAAGAAAATAGCTATGCACATTTGATTCATTGCTAATGCTTCTTGGACATCACTTTGTAGGTCTACAATATTGTCGACTGCTGACCGGTTACGTCTGAAGCCGTTTTGCTCTGGTAAGAAAAAATTAGTGTTTTCCAGTGTCCACATAAGCCGGGCGTTGACTATTTTTTCCATTAATTTAGCCATGCCACATGTTAGAGAGATGGGCCTGTATGATTCTGGGTCAAGTCGAGGTTTTCTGGATTTTAAAAACGGTAGAATTGTAGCCTTTGACCATGTAGACGGAAATTGCCGACGTTGCCAGATTTGATTGAAAATTAGCAAAAGATGTTGTTTTGCCAATATTGACAGTTGCTTAAGAAAGAGAACAGGGATATTGTCGGGTCCTGGACTTGAGTTTTTCATGTCCTGTAAGGAGCTATTCAGTTCCATGATAGTAAGAGGTTTAGATAGGGGGTTTTCGTAGGATTCTTCTAGAGACAAGATAGTGCGTTCTTTGTCTTGTTTGTAGTCTCTAAAGTTACTGTTGTAGTTTTCGCTAGAGGAATGTTGTTCAAAGGTGGAAGCAAGGGTTTCAGCAATGCCTTGTGAGGTAGAGACTATAGTATTATTAATTTTAAGAGTGTTAATTGATGAGGAATACTTCAAACCGGAGATTTTCTTTACTCTTTTCCAAACTTCACTCATTGGAGTAGAACTGTTTATTTCAGAGACGTATTTTGACCATGAGGCTTTTTTTGATTTTTTTATAACCATTTGGGCTCTGGCTTTTAGGCGCTTGAATTCAATTTTGTTTTCTTGGGTTTTGTGTCGTTTAAACCTATTTAGAGCTTTTTTACTTTGTCGCATTGCTTCTTCGCAATCTTTATTCCACCATGGTACTGGATGATGATTGTATATTGTTTTTGTTTTTGGAATATAAAGTTCGGCACTTTTTAGTATTAAGTCATTAAAATTGGTGATTGTTTTATCGATATCGCAGTAGTTAATTTCACAGCTTTCTATGGAATTATCAATATATGTTGAGAAACTCACCCAATCAGCCTTCTCGGTTTTCCATTTTGGAACAAATGTGTCTTGTATTTCCGGTAGAGTATTAGTATTGCAGATTTTTATGGGGTGGTGGTCGCTGCCATAGGTGAACGACAGCACTTCCCAAGATAAGGATGGAGTTAAAATTGGATCACAGAGACTTAAGTCAATTGCTGAGGATTCTCCCGATGCTGAGTTGAACCTAGTAGGCGTTCCATCATTAAGACAATTTAAATCCAAGTTATATAATAAGTTTTCTATTGTTCTTCCCATCGAACTTGTGTTAGAAGATCCCCATATTATATTATGTCCATTAAAGTCACCTACGACTATACGTGGTTTTGGAATTTGGTCTATAAGGTGTAGCAAATCTGTGTAATTTACCTGTGAATTGGGAGGAATGTAGATATTACATATGTAGAAGGACATGGAAGATTCAATTTTGATGACTATCGCTTCTAAATTGCTTACTACGGGAAATAAATATGCGTCGAGGGATTTTTTTACTAATGTAATAACACCGCCACTAGCATGGTTAAAAAGCATCCTGTCCTTACGGAAACATGTGTAGTGTTTGGGACTGTATTTTTGTTGGGGTTTTAAATTGGTCTCTTGCAGACAGATTATATCTGGACAGTTTTCGGCAATGATAATCTGTAGCATAGCTAGACGATGGAAGAATCCATCAATATTCCAGTGTATTATTGAGTTGAATGTAAAAAAAGAATATAAAATATGGAATATAACAATGGATAGAAACCAGCTGCTGATCTATGATGACTGTGATGCATCACTTTCTATACCGGAGCCCACCTCTCCAAGGTGAGCAAGTATTTTTTTATTCAAGTTAGTCACGTACATAAACTTAACGAAACACTTTTGAAATTTTCAAGTTTGAAATATTCTATAATTAGCCGTTAATTAACCGCTAATTAATCGTGAAAAAAAAAATTTACCGCTCATTAACTTTTTTTTTATGCGATGTTTCGCTAAGTTGACGTCAACTTAGCGAAACACTTATTTAAAAAATTAGTATTTCGTTCCCGCTTATATCTCAATCGACGCTATTATTTAACCGTTAATTAATCGTGAAGAAAAAAATTCAATAATTTATTAAGTTTTTTTTTTATGCGATGTTTCGCTAGGTTGACGTCAACTTAGCGGAACAAAAATTTAAAAAATAGGTATTTCGTTGCCAGTTACGGCTTGTTCGATTCTATGAATTAACCGTAAATTAATCGTGAAGAAAGAAATTTCACCACTTATGTAGTTTTTATTCTTTATATGTTTCGACAAGTTGGTGTCAACTCGGTGGAACGAAAATTTAAAAAAATGGTTTTTCGTTTTCGCTTATAGCTTAATCGACGCTACGAATAAACCGTAAATTAATCGTGAAGAAATAAATTCAATAACTTATTAAGTTTTTTTTTTATGCGAAGTTCCGCTAAGTTGACGTCAACTTGGCGGAACAAACATTTAAAAAATGTTTATTTCGTTGCCAGTTACGGCTTGTTCGATGCTATGAATTAACTGTGAATTAATCGTGAAGAAAGAAATTTTACCGCTCATGCAGTTTTCAATGTTTCGCAAAGTTATTATTAATTTAGCGATACCAAAATGTGTAAAATATGAATTTCGTTGCCAGTTCAAGCTTGATCGGTTCTATGAATTAACCGTAATTTAATCGTGAAAAAAAAAATATAATAATTTATTAAGTTTTTTTTTTATATGATGTTTCGCTAAGTTGACGTCAACTTGGCAGAACAAACATTTGAAAAATGTTTATTTCGTTGCCAGTTACGGCTTGTTCGATGCTATGAATTAACCGTGAATTAATCGTGAAGAAAGAAATTTTACCGCTCATGCAGTTTTCAATGTTTCGCAAAGTTATTATTAATTTAGCGATACCAAAGTGTGTAAAATATGAATTTCGTTGCCACTTACAGCTTGATGGGTTCTATGAATTAACCGTGAATAAATCGTGAAAAAAAAAATTCAATAATTTATTAAGTTTTTTTTTATATGATGTTTCGCTAAGTTGACGTCAACTTAACGGAACAAAAATTTAAAAAATATCCATTTCGTTGCCAGTTACGGCTCGTTCGATGCTATGAATTAACCGTGAATTAATCGTGAAGGAAGAAATTTTACCGCTTATGTAGTTTTCATTTTTGCAATGTTTCGCAAAGTTATTATCAACTTAGTGATACCAAAATGTGTAAAATATGAATTTCGTTGCCAGTTCAAGCTTGATCGGTTCTATGAATTAACCGTAATTTAATCGTGAAAAAAAAATTTAATAATTTATTAGGTTTTTTTTTTATACGATGTTTCGCTAAGTTGACGTCAACTTGGCAGAACAAACATTTAAAAAATATCCATTTCGTTGCCAGTTACGGCTCGTGCGATGCTATGAATTAACCGTGAATTAATCGTGAAGAAAGGAATTTTACCGCTTTTGTAGTTTTTATTTTTTCAAGGTTTCGCAAAGTTATGATCAACTTAGCGATACAAAAATGTGTAAAATATGAATTTCGTTTCCGCATAGAGCTTGATCCACACTATGAATTAACTGTAAATTGATCGTGAAGAACAAAATTTAACCGCTCATTAAGGTTTTGTTAGGCAATGTTTTGCTAAGTTGACATCATCTCAGCTATAAAAAATTGTGAATGAAATTATTATTTTTTGTTTTATACTTTCCTGACGCTGTTACTTAATTGCTAAGTATTCAGGAAAGAACAAAGTTTACTCCTTATATAGTTTTTTCAAATGCGTTGCCTCGCTGAGTTGATATTCACTTATGAATCCAAAATTTTTTTTAATAAGTACATTCATCGTTTTAACAAATTGCTTGATCAATGATCGGAATTAACACTTAAGCAATCATGACAAAAAAGATTACTCGCCCTTTTATTATGTTGTATGCTATATTTCTCTAAGTTAATACTAACTGCGTGGGACTAAAATTTTCTAAATTTGTATTTTATTTGTAATTAAAGCTTGACCGATATGCTATGATCTAAATGTTAATTAATCGTCCTATTATTAGAAAAAAAATTTCTTGCCTATTCGGTTTGTTCTAATGTGAGGTTCTGCTAAGTTGAGATCAATTCAAAGAAAAAAAATTTTCAAAATTATTATTTCGTTTCCAATAATCGCTTGGTTGACGCTAAGGAAGACCTTTCTTCAATTGTAAAAAGAAAAAGTTGATCCTCATTTAATTTTATTTTTTACAGTACTAGTAGCATTATGAGCGTCATAACGCTACCGTTTCACGGTACGAAGACGCTCATAACGTACTCGTACTGTGAAATATCGTACATTACTCGGACGTAAAGTCATTTTCCTACTCGTGTGATTATGTTCCTCGGCTTCGCCTCGGATCACAACCCTCACACTCGTGCATGATGACTTTACTGTCCTAGTAATGTAATATACTATTACGGCATTTCACTATGTTGACGTAAACTCAGCCAACCGTCAATTCTAAAAATTATAATGGATGATTGCTTCACGCCTAAACACTGCTATTGATCAACAGTTAATTAATCGTGAAAGTATGTACTCTATTCAGGGATTTTTGGAATTTTTTTGCCCTTTTTCAATTTCACTCCTCTGAAATGACAGCGAGTTTTCGGAGCAGCTCTAAAAATCGTTTACATATGATGCGAGGTTGATTTTCGAACCACTGTATGATGAGCTGCTTATCAACATGCAATTAATTGTTAAAGAAACATAATTTACCACTACATAATTTTTTCGCTGGGTGATGTTCGACTGTGCCGTTTTAAACGTAGCTGATCAAAAATAAAGAACTGGTGTATCGTTACTATTGAATGATTTTTTGATGCTATAAATTAACCGCTGATTTATATTGATTGAAAATAATTAAACGGTCATTCAATTTTTTTATTTTGATGTTTCATTCAGTTGATAGCAACTTAGTCTAATGAAAATTAGGAAAATCAATCATTCATAATTGTTTTACGCTCTATTTTCATTACTACTTTAGAAGTTATTTAATTTTTCATTTGCATTCGATGTGGAGTTTATTTGTTTTTCCGGGAAGTAACAGGATCTATTGACTATTACGGAACTGTAAAAAGGCAGTGCACTTACCAGGCGTCCGATATTTTCAATATTCATTTTCTCTCAGTTGGCATCAACATGGTGTAACAGAAACTTGCAAATGTGTTATCAACCTCAAAAAATCTACGTTTATGAAAAAATTTTTTACAAAATTGATAGAAGAACGTAGTTGTAAAAAATTATCGTTTTTTGATGATAAGGCAATAAACTAGTTGCAACTGTCGAAACCTAATTGAAATAAGAGAAAACCTAACGTTCTTCAAAATTAAAATATCAAGTCTATTCATTTTCGCCAAGTTCACATGGTTGTTGAGGAAGCATTACTATGAAGCTTGTTATTTCAGCAATTAAAAATGCTAATGTTCCGAATGTTCGTCTGTTCATAGTCACTTATTTGACTTTAAAAATGATGGTTTGTTTAATATCTTTAATGTACAACAACTAGTTTATCGATTTCAAAACATTTTTATTTTACATCGTCTCAATTGTTATTTCTTAAAATAAAAAATCAACTCCGGCTTCACGCGAACAGTCTTCATTACAGAAGTTGATTTTTGATGAAGATCGTCGTATATCGTCCACTTCTGTCCTCTTTTTGTCAGCGCCACGTAATGTCCGATTGCTGAAATTCTTCTTGTCATAACAGTTGGCCCTTGATAGAGAACTGCGCCAAGAAAACCGTATTCCTGTCCTGTTTTTGGGCACTCGAACGACTTCGGAATGGATTCGATTGTCATGTTTTCGTCGCAATCAAGGCCAACCATTACAATCTTTCCTGTAAAAACATGAGTAGCATTATACGTCAAAATCAATAAGTTTTATGAGTGCTTTCATGGATCTTAAAAAATCTCGCGTGGTCTCTCTGAAAGTTATAAATTTAAAATTCTGCAAATGAAGCTCTAGTAATAATGTGACTTTAATTGAACCAAAATTCTAGAAAAACGTGAGTAATTCTGGAACATACTTTTATTTTGTATAAAATGTTTCTTTAAAATCAAGATTTATGAACATTTCAACGTTTCATGATATAGTTTTCGATAAAATTAAACTTTTGGTCCTAGTGGTTAGACGAAACTAAGTAATTTTACCAAAAATTTTGCGTTTCTAAAAAATTTGAATTTTTGAACTCTTTAAAATTGGTAAGGAATTTTAGGACAGTGTGGAAAATTGGTATAGATAAAAAACTTATAATCAGAATGACTTTTTTAAATTTACAGATATAAGTGACTTTCGTTCGGATGCTCAGATAAAGTTTGTTGAAGATTTCAAAATTTGGACATTTATAAGCAAAGTTATGCAGAAAAAAATGTGCAAGAATACATTTTTTTAATGCTGCGAATTAAGCGCTTTGGTTAAATGTGTATTGACGATGTTACATTAATTGAAGTCATTGAATAATTCGTATAGGATGTGACATTTATAATTTTCGTAAATTTTTACCTATTTCGTGAATTTGATTGTTTTCTTCCTCTCTACATCCAGTTTGTTTACATGAGACGCCTGGAATCACTATGTGATCTTCAATAACCCTTCCAAGAGGCAGGTGAATTTCTTTGCCAGTGATTGTGATTGAAGGAAGTGATGTTATTCTCGGTGGACATCCAGCTGGGCAAATGGAAATTTCTTGATAGCTCGGTGTGGATGAGAATAAAAAGTTTCCTAAAGAAACTACGTTGCATTGGCAAAAAATTTCTTCGATGCAATTTTTCTTTGGTGTTTTTTTGAAAAATTTCAACAGAATTTCAGCTCTGCTTCGATAAGTTTTGCTTTGAATTTTGGACCTTGCTGCTTCTGTGATCATTTCGAACAATGGATTGAAATGTGCGTTATCTTGTACACAATTTTTTACTTCATCATGATCAGCAACTCCTGCTAGCAGAATTTGAAAGATACTGTCAAAAGCACATGTGTTTTTCAATGAAAATTTCGTACTTTCTATAGTAACCAAGCCCAGATTCGGATCGCTCCCATTTTTGAGAATCGGCATTTTGCACGTTTTTGATGTATTGTTGTCGATCGATTGGATATCTTCTTGTTCGAGGCCATTCAAATATAAACCCCGTCGACTTTTCTTCTGTGCTTGTCCTAAGCCTCGCCAATTTTCAACATCTCTGAAAGCAATTCTAGCTTCTTTCGAAGAACTGTCGAAACATTGGGTGCAAAGTCTTCTTTCCCCATAGCCCTCTTCTTCTTCTTCTACTCCAACAGAGCAACCTGGCAGCACATGTACCTTCGATTTGCACAAGATGCATATATGTGCTCCTGAAGGGTAGTTTCCATTTTTGCAAGCTACACAAGCCGATGAAATTCGGCTTACATCTTCAAACGAGGGTCCATCAAAAGTACTTCTTTCCAAATTTGCACCATTCATAGTAGCTTCTTCAAAGGGTTCATCTTTCTCGCTCAATTCTGAAGAATTTCTCTTTCGCTCACATTTATCGTCAACAGCATCATTTGCAATTGGACATTCTGAGGGAGATATTTTCTCTTGTCTTTTCTTATCTTTCGTTTTGGATGAACAATCTATTAACTTTAATTTTCCGTCATAATATTTGACCAAAGTTTCCACCGTCAAATCAAGTCTTGATTGTTTTTGCAAGACCTGGTTCTTGATTATCTTAAATTCGCTTTCTATGGGAGCACTGCTAGCGGGAACCCGTCCAAACCCAAATTTGTCCCGAAAAATGCACGACCACAACGGAATGGTGTTTAATTGATGGAGAAGACGAGTATTGAATTGGGGGCACAAACGTGGATTTATGTCATCGCCTTCTTCCTCTTCGAGTATTGTATCAACTTCTTCTTTGATATCTCGTATCCAGCGCTGTAATGTAGTTTCCTTGGATTCAAATATTTCTTCATCATCATCTTTGTCTTTCATTTCTTCATCCCTTTCATCTTCAAGATTCGTATCTATGATTTCTTGGATATCCGAACCATCAGGAGTTTTTTGTGAAACTGAATTTTTGATGAATTCAAGAGATTTTTTCAAAGATGTCGCCCCGTCTCCTGCAGTGTTGCTTGATGAAATAATTAACAGTGCTTTGACGATTTCACTAGCTTCAGTTTGACTTCTGCAAAGTATAAGCAGTCCGATCGAAAACATGTAAAACCGTTTCACAGCTTTTTTTTCGTTGTTGAGGTAATTTGACCAGTTTTTCAAATAATGCGCCACATCGATCCTAATGTAAGTTCGAGGTAAATCAGCCGCAACACACGCCTCTGCATAAACTTCTTTCGTATCGTGCCCAGTAAATGACCAACAGCATGCGTTCAACAACGCTTTTGATGAATCGACAACCTATAACATATTTTTCATAAATTTTTATTTATTCTCTGTGCTTGCTTTAGATTCAGGGTCGGAATTACTGCTAAATAATTCTGATATTACACTTAGTTCATACTAAACTGAATAATGATTCTAAATGGAAACTCAATAGTATTTCTGTGAAGTTGGCACCCTAATTTTGAAAATTGATTTTTCATGCAAAAATCTATTAACTATATTATCTAATTTTGGAGTTTTTTTCGAAGAGTTCTGAAAAGTTTTGGAGAGTTATGCAATTTTGTGCTCATACATCGATTCGTTTTATCATATATTTTAAAAAATGATGAACCTGATTTTTCATGATTATATCCATGAAAATTCAAAACTAATAGTAAAGGAGTTTTTTTCACATTGCTCTAAATACTACGGTGTTCTACAATTCACTTTTTCGACTTTTTTTCCTGGATTGATACTTAGAGAATACAATAAATTTATTTGTATTGCATAACAATAAATAGGTTTATAAGTATTATACATTGCATACGCGCTAGGGTGTGACACTCGGTATTTTTTTGTCTAGATCTGATTTGACGAAAAAGTTTTGTTAAAAGAACATGTAAAACTCCTTAAGAACTTCCAGGACCTCAAAAGACAATTCTTCTGATATGAAATATATTTGTTTCTAGCATTTTGCATTTACAATCCACTACATTATTGCCTAAATGATTAATTTGATTAAAAAAGTTTAGAGGAATGAAAATGTGAAACTCTTCGAAAACCTCCGAGAACTACTAAAATAACTCCTCTTATATTCAATGTATTTGTTTATAGATTTTCCCATAAACCATCGGGTTCATCATTACCTAAATTATAGATTTGACAAAAAAGCTCAGAATAAAGAAATTGTAGATATTTCCAAGTTCTTCACGTATCGTCAAACGGAATTTCACGATCTTTTTTTGCAATTTAGTAAATTATATCAACGCACGCAGAAATGCTCAGGAGAGCGCTCAAGAAATAATTTCTTACATTTTGAAGCACATGCGATTCCGAAAAAAACGGATTTCTACGTTTCAAAAATACTAGTTCGTCATTATTAAAATTTTAAACTTGTCTAGTTAATGATTGCTTTTGCAGTTTCAATTTTATTAAAAATCAAATTGTTCAGATAAGTAGGATAATAATTTTACTAAATTAATTATTGCATTAATAACTTTGCTATATTTTTGAAATTCACATGTAAAAACTTAAAATGTTTCGATCTGGAAGTTTAAAAGTTATACAAATTTTGAATTTCAGTGATTATTTTATCATCGTTTGTCTTATTTTTCGAATCTAGAATTTGGTTGCTTTGATTTCTGGTAAAAAGTTTAAAAAAGCTTCAACTTTTTATACATATTTTGCTAATTATTTCGAAATTTTTCTTTTTCTTTTTGATACTTAGAACCAAATGTAACTCATTGTAAGAATTTAGTGAAAGTTCAAAATTGTACAAATTTGGGATATTCTCCACTATTTTGAATTTTTTTTACTTCAATATAGAGTGCACGCATTCAAATAGCTACAAGTTTTGGCTTAAAATTACAAAATTATTATTTTATCAAAATAAGTTTTGAATTTTCATTAATCGTTCCTCACTTTTTGCTTCTGTTTCTGGATTCGAAATATCACTACATACCTAAAGTCCAAGTTGAAAGGTAGAAGTTTAAGAAGAATTCTGCATTTACTGGTTATTCTAGAATTTTGTGTTCTTTTTCCCAATTCAGGATTGAATCACAAGTTTATGTTCAAATGTATCAAATTACTACCGATTCCCAATTTCGATAATAATTTTGCGTTTTGTATTTTCTTTTTGCAATTCAGAATGAAATTCTTCGAAATTTGGTTCAGGAAGTAAAAAAGTTGAAATGTTTTTAAATTTTCGTAACCTTTTGAAACGTTATTTTCATTTATATAATTGAGAATTCAATGACATTACATTTCGGATCAGCGACAAGTTCAATATAACTATGAATTCGAGCTTTTGTTAATAATTTCTAGATTTTTTGTTCGATTTCTTGAATTTTTAATCGAATCACTAATATTCGAGTTGAAAACTACCACTTTTTCCGAAACTTGCTGATGATCTTATTTTTTTTTTTTGCATTTTTTAGTGTAATTACTTAAACTTGCGGTTAAAAAATTCAAAATAATTACAAAATTTGTGTATTGTTTTGTGTATAATGTTTTAAGTTTCTATTATGTTATTCATATTCAAAATATAACTACTACAAGTTTAGGTTCGAAAGTACAAAATAACTAAAAATAGTTCTTAATGTTCGTGACTTATCACATTGAACAGTTGACATTGGATTCAGAATTTTTCGTATAATCATTAAAAGTCAGAATCATATTACTCCAAGTTGGAATGAAAAATTTTTTATTTTTTATAAATTATTTGAAATTGTAATAAAAGGTGGCAAAGCCAACATTATTAATATAACTGAAAACATCGCAAATTTTAAACTCTATAAACTTTTTTAAATTAGTTTAATGAAAATTTGGATTTACACGATTCAAGATCAAGTTGCTTGTATCGAATGGTGATAATTTTCTTCGATATACTATTTTGAAAATTTTTATTTTAAGTTCCTGGGAAGTCCCAGGAAAGGCCTTGGTTTAGCTACATACTTTCCCAAGACAAGCATATGGAAATATAAGTCCTGCCCAGCTGGTCGTTTTATGGATATAATTACTTACGACTTCTCTCGGAAATTTGGCCCCAGATCCAATCCATCTTTTCAACCATGTGCTGATCGCCACGGTGTCCTGCTGCTCCGAAAACATGCTTGCGACCGGTATTTGTCCTGCATCGCAGAATAGGACGATAGCGTAAAAAAAAATGTGATGCGATTTTTCATTGTTCACGTGCAACACTTGTTTGGCCATTCCTCCCGTAGCGTCGATGCAAATTCGGTACTCATTGGACTTTCGCAAATTATTGTAAATGCGAATCTGATGAGGTGACCAAAAATGAACTGCGATTGGATCCAAAGAAATCAGGTGGACAACATTTTGTCCTTGTTGAGATCTTTTAAATTTTGACAAAGCCAACATTGGATTGGGATCTCGATATTTTTTTTGTTCAGATTGATATTTTGCATTTCTCAGGACATGTGCACTGTATAAATGTGGAGGTTCTACAGAACACCCTTCTTTCATCGTCTCTGCAGCTTGTCTTGCTCTGTACACTTCTACAGATTCCTTCTCCAAAACATGCACAAGTCGAGCTCGAGTTTCACCTCTGCATTGCCGTTTTCCACAATCTGTATTCCCTTGAGTAGCGATGCATTTCAATTTCACGATTTGTTCGTGATCAGCGTATGGTTGAATGTAGCATGTCAAACGACTGCCACATTTACAATGACCTGGAACAAATTTGTAATCATAATTTAATTTTACACATATTCTTCAAGAATATGTTATAATAGATTTTATAGACTAACATGTAGTTGAAGCTTGACAGTTAAGTAATTTTACAATGTTTCTCGATCACAGCTTAGAGCTAGAAGAACTTTGATAGATGAGTGCACTTCAAGACCATAATATTGACTAAACATGCATATAAATATAAATATTGAAGAGCGAAAAAAATAAGAAATTACCTGAAAAGGTACCAGTTTGTTTGTCCGAATTTATGTAATTGTATTCGAAATGGTAGCCATGAGGAAGATTGAAGTCTTCAAATATTTTTTTTGAAACAATTTCAGTCCATTTCTGTGGTTTCAAAACATTTACAGTACGCATCTTATTAAAACCTTTTTTATCTTTGTATTTTCTGACTGTCTCAACTATTAAATCATTGAATTCTGATTTTCCGAGAGTCAGGATAAAAACTGTGTCAGACTTGTCTTTGGGAACAATTGAAAAATTAGAAAGATCGGCTGATGCAATACTGGTTTCATTATCGGAATCGTCTACGTCATTATTTTGAGCTGTAATCTTCTCGTTATAATCCCCAAATACTAGATTTTTCAGATTGAATTTGTTATTCACGATATACGAATAAATGGTTCCTGGTTTTATTTTGAATGATAATTCTTCTGAGATGTGGGTCCAAATGGAATTGGTTTCAGGGACGATAGAAGTAAGACCGTCATCACGTTCGCAAATTATTTCTTGACGATTTTTCAAAACTGCATCTACTAATAGTTGCTCGTTAACTAAAGGTGGGCGTCCGGGAGGCATCTTTCTTCATCCGTAAAATGCTCAAATTTGAGCTATTGGACAGTTTAAAATTTTGGAAAGTGGCGTCAATCTGAAAAATTTCGTCAATACAGTATCACCTAAATGTTTTTGTGAATTCGCATAGAGAAATAACAGATATATTCGCTCGTGAGGTAACCTTAAATTAGGCGACGTTAAATTTTGAATACGAGGCTGAGAAAGTAACCTGCATTAGCAATTATTTAGCATAACAAACATAATAGGCGCGTAAATAGAGGGAGGTTTTGACGGTTGAAAGACCCTTGAAATTCTGATACAATAAATTATTGTTGAATGTAAAAATAAAATCTATATGGATAAAAAAAAATGCTGTTCGTGTATTACCTCATCACTCACAAACAGCGGAACACATTTATTTCAGCAAGTTCAAAAATTAAAACTTTTTCAAAGAATTGATAATGAAATCTTCCCATTTTCTCAAGATATTTTAAACTGTTTTAAATCTCTTAAGTTTTCAAAATTTGTAAAATTCTAAATATCGTCAAAATTTTCTGGACTTTCAGATTGTTTCAAATACTCCAAACTCTTAAAATTTTTCAAAATCATTAAAAAACTCATAATATTCAAAATTATCAACCTTTTCAAAATTGAAAATTAGTAGAACTTTCTTAATGTCAATAATCATAAATATTATAAATGTTCTGAGTTTTCGATACTTCCAAAAATCTCTGAAATTTATTAAAAATTAGAAATTTTTGGCATTCTAAAAAATTTGTGAAATTTTTGCAATTCCAATAACTATTCATATGTTTTTTCAAAATTTTCAAAAAATATAAAAATCTGTGAAATTTACGAAAATTTTGCGATTCTCAAAATTCCTAGAACTTCAAAAATTTTTATTATACTTTCTCTAACTTCGAAAATGTTTCACATTGATGAAAATTCCGCAATGTTAAAAATGTTAAGAATTTGTGAAATTCTTGTAATATTGAAAATTATAAAAATGTAGTTAATTTTTAGAATTTTTCCGTAACTTCACAATTTCTTAAGTTCCTGGAGTTTCTAAAAATTTGGTATCCAAATCCTCCAAACCTTGAAACTTCTCGAAATTGTTAAAAATCTGAAAATTACGACAATGTCCAAAATTATTGAGTTTTTCGAAAACGTTAACACTCACAATTATCTGTACCTATTATTTTCCTATTATCTTCAAAATATACTTTTCATCGTAGCGGGTAAAAAAGTGAACTTTTCTGCCCGCTAAAATGAAAAATATGGTTCGCAACATAGGAAAAAATAAATTTCTCCCTCGGGTGCATGTTTTCCTCGCCTTTGGCTCGGAAAATAACTCACACCCTCGAGAGAATTTTTTTTTCCCTTGCTGCGAAATATACTATTTTCATGCGTCAAGTGGGCAAAAAAGTAGTCTTTTAGGACCACTGTTGAAAAGGTATCATTGATACCTTATATAGACCTTTTAGGTATAATGTTTCTTAAAACAACTCCAAACGTTAACAACCTGTTTACAAAAGTTTAACTTCTCACTTGCTTCTCAGACGTACTTTAATTTTTTTCGTTACAGTGGTATGCTTTCAAGATGTTTTCAAAATGCATATCAGAAATAAATTTTTGCTATACTTTTTCATTTTTTTGTCTAAAAGTTTACTACTTTTCGTACGTTAGTACTAAAACAAAGTCTTGAAATCAATCATATCGCCTGTTTAAACAGGAGATTTCGCTCAAAGAGGGCCCGTGGTGGTCTGTTTGTTTTTTTTTTTTTAATTTTCATTATGAAGTTGATCTAATTTATACATGTTATTAGAGTACATGAGTTTTTGAGGCACTGATTACAATCTTATCAGCGTATTCCGTTTTTAATAAGTCGTTTCAAATATTTTTGATAATAGTGATTCACATTTTTACTTACTGTTATTCCTTACTAGGGTTGACTTTTTGCCGCTTCGTAGCCCAATTGTTTCCTCGAGCAGTAACACTAACACTTTTTAAATTGAACTTTAGAAATAATAGCTACAAGCCAATATTTTCTTAAAAGTGGATACCGTACCAACGCGGTGTTCTCTGAGTTCTACGCCGAACTATCTGAGAACTTTTCCAAAAAATCGAGTCAATTTATAGGTTTCGAAATCTTTGAACCTTTTAAGATAAGGGGAGCGTTCAAGTATAACGTCCTTTTTCAGTCGTTTTTTTCCAATTAATTACAATTTTTCGGAGCGACAACGCAGTTGTGCCGTTCAGGTAAAAAAGCACACAACAATTTTTCGGTTTTCGACCCAAAATGACCCTCATAAACGAGACGGAAAATATTGCGATGCTAACAAATGAACGGCTGAATTAAAAACTCGGAAAGTTGTATTTCCTTTCAGAAGACCCAAGTAATTTTACTTGAGTATAAGAATCGTCTAAAACACTCGAGTGAAAGACTCGGATACGTGACCTTTATTTCAAAAATCGTTTACCTTTTCTTTGCCCTGAAAAGCCAGACACAAAATATATAACAAGGAAAATCAGGCCCAAGATATTAGAAGGTTTTACCTGATACTTATCTTGGGTTGATAGTTGGGTTGGGTTGATAATCACACGAACAGGAAGCACCACTACTCAATGCTACCGGTAGCACTACCCCAACTTTGTTAGCTGGGTAAGCGGTAAAATTTTTTTCTTCACGATTAATTTACGGTTAATTCATAGAATCGATCAAGCTGTAACTGGCAACGAAATACCTATTTTATGAATTTTTGTTCCGTTAAGTTGACGTCAACTTAGCGAAACATCGTATAAAAAAAAAACTTAATAAATTATTGAATTTTTTTTTTACGATTTATTTACGGTTAATTCATAGAACCGATCAAGCTTGAACTGGCAACGAAATTCATATTTTACACATTTTGGTATCGCTAAGTTGATAATAACTTCGCGAGATATTGAAAAAATAAAAACTACATAAGCGGTAAAATTTCTTTCTTCACGATTAATTCACGGTTAATTCATAGCATCGAACAAGCCGTAACTGGCAACGAAATAAACATTTTTTAAATGTTTGTTCCGTCAAGTTGACGTCAACTTAGCGGAACTTCGCATAAAAAAAAACTTAATAAGTTATTGAATTTATTTCTTCACGATTAATTTACGGTTTATTCGTAGCGTCGATTAAGCTATAAGCGAAAACGAAAAACCATTTTTTTAAATTTTCGTTCCACCAAGTTGACACCAACTTGTCGAAACATATAAAGAATAAAAACTACATAAGTGGTGAAATTTCTTTCTTCACGATTAATTTACGGTTAATTCATAGAATCGAACAAGCCGTAACTGGCAACGAAATACCTATTTTTTAAATTTTTGTTCCGCTAAGTTGACGTCAACCTAGCGAAACATCGCATAAAAAAAAAACTTAATAAATTATTGAATTTTTTTCTTCACGATTAATTAACGGTTAAATAATAGCGTCGATTGAGATATAAGCGGGAACGAAATACTAATTTTTTAAATAAGTGTTTCGCTAAGTTGACGTCAACTTAGCGAAACATCGCATAAAAAAAAAAGTTAATGAGCGGTAAATTTTTTTTTTTTCACGATTAATTAGCGGTTAATTAACGGCTAATTATAGAATATTTCAAACTTGAAAATTTCAAAAGTGTTTCGTTAAGTTTATGTACGTAAGTTAGTCAGCCTTGTTTTTATCGACCTTTCTTTTAAGTAGGGACGGATTTCCTTTAACATGTCACTTAGACCTCTAAAATCAGAAGTGAAGTCATTGATTGGGATTATGGGGTTCGATAAGCCAGCTATGTTTTCTAGGAGGCAGACTAATTGATCACTGTTCAGCGGAAATGGTGGTTCGTGATTATCAATGAAGGTTTTGGCAGGATGTATCATGGAGCAAATGGATACATTCGAATGCGTTTCTTCAAGTTTAGATGTCTTTGTCTTCTTTCGAGATGCTGTAGATTTTGGTACTGTAAATGGGTTTTCTTGAAGTGTATTGTCGGATTCTGGAGAAGCGACTTCACTGATAGAGCGTTTTAAATGAGTGTCTTTGTTTTCAGTTACTTCTGTATTTACGTTTGGTAATTTGGGCTCAGTATGTTCTGAAAAGGTACTTTGATGTGATGATGTAGTTGGAGCTTGTTTAGATTGGGACGTTTCAGGTTGGTTAGTCGTACTGGTGAGGGTGGGCGTAGCAGTTGATGCTTTTGTTGTTTGTGCAGCCGAGTCAGCTGCAGTTGTAGTATTTGAAGCTGTAGAGCTTAGTGAAGTTTGTTGCGTCGTAGATATATTTGTAGGTTCGGTACAGGCTGCTGCCCTATGTCCCGGATTTTTGCATTTGAAACAGACGTTTCCATCTTGAGAAAAGAATATTGTTTGGTTTGTGTTTTCGAATGTTATTGTTATGGCGCTTGGGATGGTTAAATTATGAGGGCTAACATATACTTGCCGTCGAAAGCTTAGAATATGGCTGTACTCGGGAAGATTTGCGCCGATTTTTAAAAATGTTATGGGAGATACAAGATGTAAACCGATTTTTAGCAGTTCTTTTTCAAGAACATGGTGTGGGATGGTCGGGGATACATTTGACATGACAATTCGTTCGGCTGGTGTTATGAGTCGTCTAGCCTTTAAAAGTTCTCCTCGGATAGTGATTTGGCCATAGTTGTCTAAAAACTGATCTAGGATATTTTTATTCGCGAGGTACATGCAAACCCGGTTGTTGGAAAGGCGGGAGGCGAAAATGATGTTTTTAGGTTGAATAATGTTACCAAGAGGGATTAGGTAGTCATGAAGTGGAGTATTTTCGATTGCACTGAAGACTAGTGCCTGGTCTCTTGAAGGGAATTTGAATTGATTTGTCACCTGTGAGTAGCTTTTCGGTGAATTTATGTTGTGTTGAGATTGTTGATCCATGCTTGTTTCAGTGGAGATCATTTTAGAAGAACAGGTATCACCCGCAAAAGTGAGTGCGGCCCTGTCCCCCTATTGGTAACCGACTCCAGTTCTTGTAAGTATAGACCGCAAATAAAATTGAAAATGTGTTTAAAATGTTCCTAGTATATATAATTGTATATTAAAATACAATAAAAATATTTTTTATTGTTTCAAATAATTACGTGAAAAGTAGTCAATATTCCGTATATCACTTACTTGTATTTACCACTTTCACAAAAACTTAACTTGTATATAAATAAACTTTTATTTATATCTACTTAATGAGCGATAAATTTTCTGCTAACTACTTTTTAATAACTATCTAGCTCGTATTCGATACGTGTTAACGGTACGAAGGTTGAAACTAGAATCCTATTGTAAGATATTGTCTATCCTTAATTCAAACACTTCCATTTTCCGCGAAAATTTAACCTGAATTCATTATATACTAGCTACTTATTTGATATTATTCTTAATTCTGCTTGTTTATTTTGACATTTCTGACAAATTTTTTGTTTCTTCTTTCATTTTTCCCACATATTTTAATAAAATTCTTTTTTTTTTTTCTATTCTTCTTCTTGTCTGGTACTACAACTATATATTTCTTCATTTTTCTTCATATAACAACACTTCTAGAGTGTACATAATTCATCTTCATATACATATTTCATATAACAATCATATATCATTTATCTCATATATCATTTCATATAACATCATAATCATCACTTCATATACTAGCTCCGATACTTTCGTTTTACCATAATAAAAGAAGTTTCACTCGGATGTCTTAGTTCTCCGCCAATATTAACCCGAATTTTTGCCCTGATCTGTACGCACCATTGAGGTGGTATAGTTAACTCAAAACACGAAATAGGTATTTTATGCGGTTCAAATTCTTCTAAAAATATCACAACCTCAATCCCTTGCTTTGAGGCCGTTGTTTATTCACGAATAATCATGAATAAAATAGGTACCCTTCAAAACACAGAGTGGGTCTCTAATAAGCGTTCAAGCTTCTATAAATCACTTAGTACCTTCCTAATTTGACAAGAGCAGTGGGTTTCTTATTGTCTCTAATTGCCTCATAATATTTAGCTTATAATATTGTTAGTTCTTCTTCTAATCTATATAGTTCTTCTTCAAATTCCTTATCTCGACTCATCAGGTCGGTTCGTTAAAAGTATATTTCTTGCTTACAGCAATGTTTATCTTAAGCTCTTATATCAACGTATGTCATCACTAATCATTATTCATTAAAAAATCATTTATATATCCTTTATATATCATTTATCGCACAAAAATTATTAATTCAGGTTCATCTCATACAAAATTTAACACAAAATCGATGAAAATGTATCTATAGAATCAATAAATATCAATAATAAAAACAACTGGCTAATAAAAATTCAATAATAGTATACATATTCGACAAAAATTCAATAAAAATTCACAATAGCATATGCAAAAGTTAGATAAAAATATTCAAAATCAGTTCATATCTCAAAATTCGATAGAAATTTTTGAAAAAAAATTCGATATTCCATAAAATATTCAAAAATAACCGTACTAAAAATCGAAATCGGATAGATTTTTCAAATAAATTCAATAAAAATTCAAAATTCAATAAAAATTCAATAATAGCATATATAATAAACTTTGATAAAAATATTCAATTCAAAAATCACTTCATGTTTCAAAATTCATATTCTTAAAAAAAATCGACACTTCATAAATTATTCAAAAATCAGCAAAGATAAATATTCAATGTTCAATAATAATATGTATATATAAAAAACGAGGGAAGCATTTTCAATAAAGATAGACTAAATTTCTTGCTTACATTTTAACACTTGTGTCTTTGTTCACTGGGTTCGGTTCCTGGGTCCGGGTCTGGTCCATTTTCCGCCGTCGGTGTTTCCAATTTTTGTCGCCCATTGTCAGAAGATTCTCCCAATTAATTTATAGGATCGCCATGTAATAAATAGTGTGATGTTAATGTCTTTTTGGTCCCAATTAATTAAAACTCTATTGTTTGGATAACTTTATATTTACATCGTATAAACGGTGATTCAACCATAATTATTTACAAATACAAATCATTACCTATACCACACATTTGTACATATCAAGTACCAAATTATAACAACTTTTGAATTTACCTACACTGCATTTTTATACACGACATAATATGTAAACCTCACGTATTAATTCACGGTCAGGAGTCATTGTCTTCGAGCCTGGCTAATACACTACATTATATTTTGATAAAGATATTTACAACTTAATTTATATAGGTTGTCCCAACTATATTACACCACGCACCAAGCACCACGAACCAAACAACACGCACCTAGCACCTCGCACCACGAAACAAGCACCAAGCACCACGAACCAAGCACCACGAACCAAGCACCACGTACCACGTACCAAGCACCACCCACCAAGCAACACGCACCAAGCACCGCGCACCAAGCACCGCGCACCAAGCACCACGCCCCAGCACCAAGCAAAACGCAGCAAGCACCACGCACAAAGCAACACGCATCACGCACCAAGCAACACGCAGCACGCACCATGCACCAAGCACATCGCACCTCGCACATCGCACCTCGCACATCGCCCCTCGCACTTCGCACCTTGCACCTCGCACCACGCACTTCGCACCACGCACCTCGCACTCTCATTCACACACACACTCACACACACCAGTGTATGTAGTCAGTATGTAGTATGTAAATAGTGGGTCACGAAGGATAAACACAAAAATAACCGGGCCACGGAAAAATAAGTTTGGGAAACGCTGCTTTATACATTTGCAATGGCGAAGTTAAGAAGATTTTGAATATAAAATAAAATACAGGGTGTTCCAATAAAAAAAAATTAAGTTTGGTCTGCCACTATGTTATCGAACACCCTCTGTAACATTCTAATTAATTTTGAAATGTGAATCTCAAAGTTGGATACAATTTTTGTTATTAACTTTTGTTGCCATCTATTACTATAACGGATCTACGTACAGTAGGAAAAATGAAAGAATACCCATGAACGAACATATAAAACACGCTCTATTTTCCTGTCACCGTGTCATACAAAAAATTGCCAAGCGCAAGTACATGTAATAATTATTATTACATGTACTTGCGCTGGGCAATTTTCTTTGTGACACGGTGACAGGAAAATACAGCGTGTTTTATATGTTCGTTCATGGGTATTCTTTCATTTTTCCGACTGTAGCTTTACCCCACTAATTAATCACCCTGTACATTTAATTGGATATGTAAATAAATTCTAATACGGTAAGATTCTCCTAAATTTATGCAACCCAACTCCAATGATAAATCGCTGTACTGTTTAGACACGACGATAAATTTAAAACAACTCGATCGATAATAAGTTGATTCAACCCGATACCAACTTCAACCCAACTCCAACTTTGATAAATCGCTGGATGCACCGTTTACACACAACGATAAGTTGCAACAGCTCGACTGATATGGATAAGTTGCTGGATTTATCGCTATGTCTAAACGACGCTTAATATTTAGTGGAAGAGGAGATAATGCTGGGAGATACCCTTTTTTTTATACTTGAGGAAGCAAAATGAAACTCGGGTGCTTCGTTAGATGTGCCTTTTAATTAATAGTCTAAGCTTTCGTCAATGATTATTGACATCATCAGAGTAAACTACAAACAAACAAGACAACAAACAATGAACAGGTGGAACTAAGTATAAAAATAAAACACCCAAATTATAGCAAAAAACTCAGTGACTTGGGTGGAAAACAAAGAAAGTGTTATTGGTGTATATACTTAACATATTTTTAACTACATGATGAGAAGTATCCATAGTTCACAATGTATTTTTATCAAAATAATATCTGGAATCATATCTAAGTATTCTTTCTTTAACTGAGGAACTTGCGGAACAGCCATTTTAATAGTCCATTCGTTCACGGTTTTTGCCCTAAATTTTAAAGAACCGCTTGGATTGACATGAAATTTGGCATACGCATAGTTTACATGTCAAAGAACAAAAGTGATAGTGCGCAGATGTGTGCTTTTGCCCTGGGAGTGACTTTCACCCCCTCTGGGAGGTGAAAAAATATATGTTTAAAATATGTCTGTAAACGGGTAAACTGACTAATTTTAAGTAACTTTTGTTATATAGAGCTTTTTCGCTAAGTCAACACTTTTCGAGTTATTTTCGAGTGAATATGTTCATTCTTCAACAAAATAACTACATTTTTAGACGGTTTTTCGCAAATAACTCAAAAAGTAAGTATTTTGTCGAAAAAAAAAACGTTCTTAACAAAAATATAGCATGTAAAAAAGTAATGGTGTACGCGTTAGGTCTCTGGACCTCGTAAAACCAGAGTTATAGCCAATGAAAAATAGATTCATATTCACCAAATTTCAAATAGAATATTTCTAAGTGAAATATCCAAAAAATTAAGCACTTTTTGGGGAAAACCCATTATAACTTTTTTAAAGTGTTTAAAAAAGCTTTATTTCTGTTTTTATAAAAAGTTTCTAGCATTAAATTTAAGCAAGTTTTGCTCAAAATAAAGATGGTCGCTTTTGTTTTGGCAAAAAAAAAATCGGGGAAACCACCCCCTAATTATCATCTTAAATGAAATTAATCGTTGCCGGTCCACAAATTATTTTACTTATGTTGTGTTTATACACACATCAAAATAATCTAGGGGACAAAAACAAAATGCGAGATTACAGAAGTATGTATTTTAAATGATTTATTTCAAATATTTAAAAAATAAATTATAAACAAGGGTCCCGAATATAAAATAAACTTTTTATAAAATAAATTTTTTTTAGAATTATCTCAATAGCTCTTAAAAAAACTAAGACAAAGTTCCATAAGTCAAAAAATGCTGACATAAATAAATAAAAAAAGTAATTTGTTGCCCCTCAACTCCTAACAAAGTAGTCTGTAGGTTAAGTTAGTAGATAGACAACCTGCGTTCTGGCGCATCCCCTAAATCGCAACCCTTAAATATTAATAAATGCCAAACGGCTTAACGTAGGATGACGTGTGACGTATCGTTGGAAAGGGGATGAAAAAGGGGGTTGAACGCAGTATGTGGCGTGCGCATCGGAATATGCCAAAAGGGCATTACGTCATATCTTCTTTTCTATTGGTCCGATTTTGACGTAAGAGGGCTCGTCGGAACGGGGAGGGGTAACGAATAAGTTGAGACAAAAAACAAAGATGGCGCCAGTGCCAAAAGGGCATTACGTCATATCTTCTTTTCTATTGGTCCGATTTTGACGTAAGAGGGCTCGTCGGAACGTGGAGGGGGTAACGAATAAGTTGAGACAAAAAACAAAGATGGCGGCAGTGCCAAAACGGCATTACAGCATATCTTTGTTGCTATTGGTCCGATTGTGACGTATGGAGTGTCAAATGAAAGCGGCGGTGACACAGAAGCCAACTGTCAATTCTTCTTCTGTCAACGTTCAATATTAACTGTCAATTCTTCTTCTTTTCCGTATAGTGCCTAACAGAACGTGACATTTGACGTATGACGTGACATTTATGTGTGACGTGGCAAAGCGCTGACATTCGACGCAGAACGTGACATTTCACGTAGATATGTGACATTGTTCAGTTTTCCGTCCGACATTTGACGCAGAACGTGGCATTTATGAGACATTGTGACACTGAACATGTTCAGTATTGATATGAATCCCACCGAGTACATACATAGGGTTATGGAATTTCAAACTAAACTTAATCAGTTAAATAAAGATATTAAATCATATGAGGATATAAAACAAATTAAAAGACATTTCGATAGTCTGCATATTGAGGACAAAACGTGGAAGCCTGAAGAGTTGAATTTACAGCAGCAGCAGCAAGGTCTTTACGCTTTTAGAAAACTACCACAAGCTACATATCCATTGAGACGTATTCAGCCTACACCATGGGTGCCAGCAACAACACCAGCGAGTATGTGAAAAGTGAAATAGACAATGTCTTTGCAATGTCTTGTCTAATATTAGCATCTATATTTATCTTAATTATAAAAATTATGTTTGAAATTGTAAAGAGAAAATTTGAATCTTCATGTAATATAAGACTTGATCAGTAAATAAGGTGTTTAAATAAAAAAGCAAAAATCTCTCTCTAAAAATATTTATTTATACATAGAAAAATTACAATGGTAATATTGTATAAGAAAACCAGTGACGTAGACGATCCACATTTCTTTCTGTACACGAAAATAGTCCAACGGCGTGACAGGGGTTTGTAGCAGGGCCAACGTTTCCAGTAGCAAGAGGCGTGCCATCAAACTTGCAAACATCAATAATAAGGGGAAAAACTCTAAAAATGTGACATTTCTTGCTTAAAAATTCTGCTTTTTGTTCTCCTCGAACGTATATGTAATCGGCTGCATACAACAACTTGGTTTCTAGTATTTCATTTATTTTGTACAATTCTACTGCTCCATCAGAATATCGAATGCCAAGCAGTTTTTTCTCCACGTATGATGCTGTCTTCTTATCATCATTACTTAGCGCATCGAATGGTTTCGGAGGTAAAAAGATATAATGACTTCGTTTAAAACCTATTTCGATGGTAAGTTCTTTGGGAACAAACCACCCGTCCACAGCGAATCCCTGAATATCTACGAATGCTACTCTCATGATGACTGCTCTTGTACTACTGACACTTTATGCGTCTAATCATGGTGCCAGCAACAACACCAGCGAGTATGTGAAAAGTGAAATAGACAATGTCTTTGCAATGTCTTGTGTAAAATAAATGCCAAACGGCTTAACGTAGGATGACGTGTGACGTATCGTTGGAAAGGGGATGAAAAGGGGGGTTGAACGCAGTATGTGGCGTGCGCATCGGAATATGCCAAAAGGGCATTACGTCATATCTTCTTTTCTATTGAGTAGATAGACAACCTGCGTTCTGGCGCATCCCCTAAATCGCAACCCTTAAATATTAATAAATGCCAAACGGCTTAACGTAGGATGACGTGTGACGTATCGTTGGAAAGGGGATGAAAAGGGGGTTGAACGCAGTATGTGGCGTGCGCATCGGAATATGCCAAAAGGGCATTACGTCATATCTTCGTTTCTATTGGTCCGATTTTGACGTAAGAGGGCTCGTCGGAACGGGGAGGGGGTAAAGAACACATAAAAAACAAAGATGGCGGCATTGCCAAAACGGCATTACGTCATATCTTCGTTTCTATTGGTCCGATTTTGACGTAAGAGGGCTCGTCGGAACGTGGAGGGGGTAACGAATACGTTGAGACAAAAAACAAAGATGGCGGCAGTGCCAAAACGGCATTACAGCATATCTTTGTTGCTATTGGTCCGATTTTGACGTTTGGGGTGTCAAATGAAAGCGGCGGTGACACAGAAGCCAACTGTCAATTCTTCTTCTTCTTTTCGTTTGTCAATTCTTCTTCTTTTCCGTGTAGTGCCTAACAGAACGTGACATTCGACATCTTTGTTGTCATTGGTCCGATTTTGACGTATGGGGTGTCAAATGAAAGCAGTAACGACACAGAAGCCAACTGTCAATTCTTCTTCTTTTCGTTTGTCAATTCTTCTTCTTTTCCGTATAGTGCCTAACAGAACGTGACATTTGACGTATGACGTGACATTTATATGACATTGTTCAGTTTTCCGTCCGACATTTGACGCAGAACGTGACATTTGACGTAGGACGTGAATGACGTGAAATTCGACGCAGAACGTGACATTTGACGTAGATATGTGACATTCGACGTAGGACGTGAATGACGTGAAATTCGACGCAGAACGTGAATGACGTGACGTGAATGACGTGACATGTGACGTAGGACGTAAATGACGTGACGTGAATGACGTTAGGTTCGAAGCAGAACGTGACATTTGAACGTGAATGACGTGACATTCGACTTGCTATCCTCTGCTGCGCTCTGCTACCGTCTGCTAATCTCTATTACCTTCTGCTCCGCTCTGCTACACTCTGCTGACCCCTTATACCGCTCTGTGATCGTCTGTGCCTTCTGTTAGCTTGTCTCTGATGACGTCTGTACGTCTCTGGTACCCTCTGCTAGCCTCTGTTATCCTCTGTGACCCTCTGCTAGCCTCTGTTATCCTCTGTGACCCTCTGCTACCCTCTGTTACCCTCTGCTACCCTCTGCTGCGGAAGAAGGTTGCTAGATATTTATCACCGCCTCTGTCTATTCCCATTCCGGATAATTGTTTCCTCCACTGCTCTAGCTATGATTGAATATATTTTGAATAAAGTCGGAGGCAGACAACATCCTTGTTTAAACTACTTTGTTATTGGAAATGATTCACATATACAGTTTCCTTCTTTAACGACATTTCTTGTGCATTTATTTACCTATTTTAATTGTAATGTATGAAAAATATTAGTATTTGTATATACGGGGTGGCTCACGAATTTACTTGTGAAATAGAAGTTATAAAATAAGGAAACTTTAAAAGTCCAGATTAGAAATTTTCGTTGGAATTACTCTAGTGTGTGAAAATATTAGTACCTTTATATACCGTGTTGATCAAAAATTACTTATAGACGAAAGAATGGAAGACTTCTGTATAATAGTGGACATTTGAATATTTTTTTTGAAAGAACAATAATAAGTAGGCTGGTGACGAGCAGTTGATGTTGGGCTTGCGTATTTGACACCTCATACGTCACAATCGAACCGATAATAGGTCACGTTTAATGTTTCACGTCATTCACGTCCTACGTCAAATGTCACGTTCTGCGTCAAATGTCGGACGGAAAACTGAACAATGTCATATAAATGTCACGTCATACGTCAAATGTCACGTTCTGTTAGGCACTACACGGAAAAGAAGAAGAATTGACAAACGAAAAGAAGAAGAAGAATTGACAGTTGGCTTCTGTGTCACCGCCGCTTTCATTTGACACCCCATACGTCAAAATCGGACCAATAGCAACAAAGATATGCTGTAATGCCGTTTTGGCACTGCCGCCATCTTTGTTTTTTGTCTCAACGTATTCGTTACCCCCTCCACGTTCCGACGAACCCTCTTACGTCAAAATCGGACCAATAGAAACGAAGATATGACGTAATGCCGTTTTGGCAATGCCGCCATCTTTGTTTTTTATGTGTTCTTTACCCCCTCCCCGTTCCGACGAGCCCTCTTACGTCAAAATCGGACCAATAGAAAAGAAGATATGACGTAATGCCCTTTTGGCATATTCCGATGCGCACGCCACATACTGCGTTCAACCCCCCTTTTCATATAGGTAAAAAATGGGGTTTACTATACTTTCGACTACCGTGTTTCAACTACCATTCCAAGGTCACAAGCTAATGCTTAGCGCATGCGTAGCTGTGTGTAGTAGAGCGTAGCAGAGCGCTGCAGCGGTTAGCAGAGGATAGCACGTCGGACGTCAAGTAAATGTATCGTCCTACGTCGAATGTCACATTCGTGCTATCCTCTGCTAACCGCTGCAGCGCTCTGCTACGCTCTACTACACACAGCTACGCATGCGCTAAGCATTAGCTTGTGACCTTGGAATGGTAGTTGAAACACGGTAGTCGAAAGTATAGTAACCCCCATTTTTTACCTATATGAAAAGGGGGGTTGAACGCAGTATGTGGCGTGCGCATCGGAATATGCCAAAAGGGCATTACGTCATATCTTCTTTTCTATTGGTCCGATTTTGACGTAAGAGGGCTCGTCGGAACGGGGAGGGGGGGTAACGAATAAGTTGAGACAAAAAACAAAGATGGCGCCAGTGCCAAAAGGGCATTACGTCATATCTTCTTTTCTATTGGTCCGATTTTGACGTAAGAGGGCTCGTCGGAACGTGGAGGGGGTAACGAATAAGTTGAGACAAAAAACAAAGATGGCGGCAGTGCCAAAACGGCATTACAGCATATCTTTGTTGCTATTGGTCCGATTGTGACGTATGGAGTGTCAAATGAAAGCGGCGGTGACACAGAAGCCAACTGTCAATTCTTCTTCTGTCAACGTTCAATATTAACTGTCAATTCTTCTTCTTTTCCGTATAGTGCCTAACAGAACGTGACATTTGACGTATGACGTGACATTTATGTGTGACGTGGCAAAGCGCTGACATTCGACGCAGAACGTGACATTTGACGTAGATATGTGACATTGTTCAGTTTTCCGTCCGACATTTGACGCAGAACGTGGCATTTATGAGACATTGTGACACTGAACATGTTCAGTATTGATATGAATCCCACCGAGTACATACATAGGGTTATGGAATTTCAAACTAAACTTAATCAGTTAAATAAAGATATTAAATCATATGAGGATATAAAACAAATTAAAAGACATTTCGATAGTCTGCATATTGAGGACAAAACGTGGAAGCCTGAAGAGTTGAATTTACAGCAGCAGCAGCAAGGTCTTTACGCTTTTAGAAAACTACCACAAGCTACATATCCATTGAGACGTATTCAGCCTACACCATGGGTGCCAGCAACAACACCAGCGAGTATGTGAAAAGTGAAATAGACAATGTCTTTGCAATGTCTTGTGTAATATTAGCATCTATATTTATCTTAATTATAAAAATTATGTTTGAAATTGTAAAGAGAAAATTTGAATCTTCATGTAATATAAGACTTGATCAGTAAATAAGGTGTTTAAATAAAAAAGCAAAAATCTCTCTCTAAAAATATTTATTTATACATAGAAAAATTACAATGGTAATATTGTATAAGAAAACCAGTGACGTAGACGATCCACATTTCTTTCTGTACACGAAAATAGTCCAACGGCGTGACAGGGGTTTGTAGCAGGACCAACGTTTCCAGTAGCAAGAGGCGTGCCATCAAACTTGCAAACATCAATAATAAGGGGAAAAACTCCAAAAATGTGACATTTCTTGCTTAAAAATTCTGCTTTTTGTTCTCCTCGAACGTATATGTAATCGGCTGCATACAACAACTTGGTTTCTAGTATTTCATTTATTTTGTACAATTCTACTGCTCCATCAGAATATCGAATGCCAAGCAGTTTTTTCTCCACGTATGATGCTGTCTTCTTATCATATAGGTAAAAAATGGGGGTTACTATACTTTCGACTACCGTGTTTCAACTACCATTCCAAGGTCACAAGCTAATGCTTAGCGCATGCGTAGCTGTGTGTAGTAGAGCGTAGCAGAGCGCTGCAGCGGTTAGCAGAGGATAGCACGTCGGACGTCAAGTAAATGTATCGTCCTACGTCGAATGTCACATTCGTGCTATCCTCTGCTAACCGCTGCAGCGCTCTGCTACGCTCTACTACACACAGCTACGCATGCGCTAAGCATTAGCTTGTGACCTTGGAATGGTAGTTGAAACACGGTAGTCGAAAGTATAGTAACCCCCATTTTTTACCTATATGAAAAGGGGGGTTGAACGCAGTATGTGGCGTGCGCATCGGAATATGCCAAAAGGGCATTACGTCATATCTTCTTTTCTATTGGTCCGATTTTGACGTAAGAGGGCTCGTCGGAACGGGGAGGGGGGTAACGAATAAGTTGAGACAAAAAACAAAGATGGCGCCAGTGCCAAAAGGGCATTACGTCATATCTTCTTTTCTATTGGTCCGATTTTGACGTAAGAGGGCTCGTCGGAACGTGGAGGGGGTAACGAATAAGTTGAGACAAAAAACAAAGATGGCGGCAGTGCCAAAACGGCATTACAGCATATCTTTGTTGCTATTGGTCCGATTGTGACGTATGGAGTGTCAAATGAAAGCGGCGGTGACACAGAAGCCAACTGTCAATTCTTCTTCTGTCAACGTTCAATATTAACTGTCAATTCTTCTTCTTTTCCGTATAGTGCATAACAGAACGTGACATTTGACGTATGACGTGACATTTATGTGTGACGTGGCAAAGCGCTGACATTCGACGCAGAACGTGACATTTGACGTAGATATGTGACATTGTTCAGTTTTCCGTCCGACATTTGACGCAGAACGTGGCATTTATGAGACATTGTGACACTGAACATGTTCAGTATTGATATGAATCCCACCGAGTACATACATAGGGTTATGGAATTTCAAACTAAACTTAATCAGTTAAATAAAGATATTAAATCATATGAGGATATAAAACAAATTAAAAGACATTTCGATAGTCTGCATATTGAGGACAAAACGTGGAAGCCTGAAGAGTTGAATTTACAGCAGCAGCAGCAAGGTCTTTACGCTTTTAGAAAACTACCACAAGCTACATATCCATTGAGACGTATTCAGCCTACACCATGGGTGCCAGCAACAACACCAGCGAGTATGTGAAAAGTGAAATAGACAATGTCTTTGCAATGTCTTGTGTAATATTAGCATCTATATTTATCTTAATTATAAAAATTATGTTTGAAATTGTAAAGAGAAAATTTGAATCTTCATGTAATATAAGACTTGATCAGTAAATAAGGTGTTTAAATAAAAAAGCAAAAATCTCTCTCTAAAAATATTTATTTATACATAGAAAAATTACAATGGTAATATTGTATAAGAAAACCAGTGACGTAGACGATCCACATTTCTTTCTGTACACGAAAATAGTCCAACGGCGTGACAGGGGTTTGTAGCAGGACCAACGTTTCCAGTAGCAAGAGGCGTGCCATCAAACTTGCAAACATCAATAATAAGGGGAAAAACTCCAAAAATGTGACATTTCTTGCTTAAAAATTCTGCTTTTTGTTCTCCTCGAACGTATATGTAATCGGCTGCATACAACAACTTGGTTTCTAGTATTTCATTTATTTTGTACAATTCTACTGCTCCATCAGAATATCGAATGCCAAGCAGTTTTTTCTCCACGTATGATGCTGTCTTCTTATCATATAGGTAAAAAATGGGGGTTACTATACTTTCGACTACCGTGTTTCAACTACCATTCCAAGGTCACAAGCTAATGCTTAGCGCATGCGTAGCTGTGTGTAGTAGAGCGTAGCAGAGCGCTGCAGCGGTTAGCAGAGGATAGCACGTCGGACGTCAAGTAAATGTATCGTCCTACGTCGAATGTCACATTCGTGCTATCCTCTGCTAACCGCTGCAGCGCTCTGCTACGCTCTACTACACACAGCTACGCATGCGCTAAGCATTAGCTTGTGACCTTGGAATGGTAGTTGAAACACGGTAGTCGAAAGTATAGTAACCCCCATTTTTTACCTATATGAAAAGGGGGGTTGAACGCAGTATGTGGCGTGCGCATCGGAATATGCCAAAAGGGCATTACGTCATATCTTCTTTTCTATTGGTCCGATTTTGACGTAAGAGGGCTCGTCGGAACGGGGAGGGGGGTAACGAATAAGTTGAGACAAAAAACAAAGATGGCGCCAGTGCCAAAAGGGCATTACGTCATATCTTCTTTTCTATTGGTCCGATTTTGACGTAAGAGGGCTCGTCGGAACGTGGAGGGGGTAACGAATAAGTTGAGACAAAAAACAAAGATGGCGGCAGTGCCAAAACGGCATTACAGCATATCTTTGTTGCTATTGGTCCGATTGTGACGTATGGAGTGTCAAATGAAAGCGGCGGTGACACAGAAGCCAACTGTCAATTCTTCTTCTGTCAACGTTCAATATTAACTGTCAATTCTTCTTCTTTTCCGTATAGTGCCTAACAGAACGTGACATTTGACGTATGACGTGACATTTATGTGTGACGTGGCAAAGCGCTGACTTCGACGCAGAACGTGACATTTGACGTAGATATGTGACATTGTTCAGTTTTCCGTCCGACATTTGACGCAGAACGTGGCATTTATGAGACATTGTGACACTGAACATGTTCAGTATTGATATGAATCCCACCGAGTACATACATAGGGTTATGGAATTTCAAACTAAACTTAATCAGTTAAATAAAGATATTAAATCATATGAGGATATAAAACAAATTAAAAGACATTTCGATAGTCTGCATATTGAGGACAAAACGTGGAAGCCTGAAGAGTTGAATTTACAGCAGCAGCAGCAAGGTCTTTACGCTTTTAGAAAACTACCACAAGCTACATATCCATTGAGACGTATTCAGCCTACACCATGGGTGCCAGCAACAACACCAGCGAGTATGTGAAAAGTGAAATAGACAATGTCTTTGCAATGTCTTGTGTAATATTAGCATCTATATTTATCTTAATTATAAAAATTATGTTTGAAATTGTAAAGAGAAAATTTGAATCTTCATGTAATATAAGACTTGATCAGTAAATAAGGTGTTTAAATAAAAAAGCAAAAATCTCTCTCTAAAAATATTTATTTATACATAGAAAAATTACAATGGTAATATTGTATAAGAAAACCAGTGACGTAGACGATCCACATTTCTTTCTGTACACGAAAATAGTCCAACGGCGTGACAGGGGTTTGTAGCAGGACCAACGTTTCCAGTAGCAAGAGGCGTGCCATCAAACTTGCAAACATCAATAATAAGGGGAAAAACTCCAAAAATGTGACATTTCTTGCTTAAAAATTCTGCTTTTTGTTCTCCTCGAACGTATATGTAATCGGCTGCATACAACAACTTGGTTTCTAGTATTTCATTTATTTTGTACAATTCTACTGCTCCATCAGAATATCGAATGCCAAGCAGTTTTTTCTCCACGTATGATGCTGTCTTCTTATCATATAGGTAAAAAATGGGGGTTACTATACTTTCGACTACCGTGTTTCAACTACCATTCCAAGGTCACAAGCTAATGCTTAGCGCATGCGTAGCTGTGTGTAGTAGAGCGTAGCAGAGCGCTGCAGCGGTTAGCAGAGGATAGCACGTCGGACGTCAAGTAAATGTATCGTCCTACGTCGAATGTCACATTCGTGCTATCCTCTGCTAACCGCTGCAGCGCTCTGCTACGCTCTACTACACACAGCTACGCATGCGCTAAGCATTAGCTTGTGACCTTGGAATGGTAGTTGAAACACGGTAGTCGAAAGTATAGTAACCCCCATTTTTTACCTATATGAAAAGGGGGGTTGAACGCAGTATGTGGCGTGCGCATCGGAATATGCCAAAAGGGCATTACGTCATATCTTCTTTTCTATTGGTCCGATTTTGACGTAAGAGGGCTCGTCGGAACGGGGAGGGGGGTAACGAATAAGTTGAGACAAAAAACAAAGATGGCGCCAGTGCCAAAAGGGCATTACGTCATATCTTCTTTTCTATTGGTCCGATTTTGACGTAAGAGGGCTCGTCGGAACGTGGAGGGGGTAACGAATAAGTTGAGACAAAAAACAAAGATGGCGGCAGTGCCAAAACGGCATTACAGCATATCTTTGTTGCTATTGGTCCGATTGTGACGTATGGAGTGTCAAATGAAAGCGGCGGTGACACAGAAGCCAACTGTCAATTCTTCTTCTGTCAACGTTCAATATTAACTGTCAATTCTTCTTCTTTTCCGTATAGTGCCTAACAGAACGTGACATTTGACGTATGACGTGACATTTATGTGTGACGTGGCAAAGCGCTGACATTCGACGCAGAACGTGACATTTGACGTAGATATGTGACATTGTTCAGTTTTCCGTCCGACATTTGACGCAGAACGTGGCATTTATGAGACATTGTGACACTGAACATGTTCAGTATTGATATGAATCCCACCGAGTACATACATAGGGTTATGGAATTTCAAACTAAACTTAATCAGTTAAATAAAGATATTAAATCATATGAGGATATAAAACAAATTAAAAGACATTTCGATAGTCTGCATATTGAGGACAAAACGTGGAAGCCTGAAGAGTTGAATTTACAGCAGCAGCAGCAAGGTCTTTACGCTTTTAGAAAACTACCACAAGCTACATATCCATTGAGACGTATTCAGCCTACACCATGGGTGCCAGCAACAACACCAGCGAGTATGTGAAAAGTGAAATAGACAATGTCTTTGCAATGTCTTGTGTAATAGTAGCATCTATATTTATCTTAATTATAAAAATTATGTTTGAAATTGTAAAGAGAAAATTTGAATCTTCATGTAATATAAGACTTGATCAGTAAATAAGGTGTTTAAATAAAAAAGCAAAAATCTCTCTCTAAAATTATTTATTTATACATAGAAAAATTACAATGGTAATATTGTATAAGAAAACCAGTGACGTAGACGATCCACATTTCTTTCTGTACACGAAAATAGTCCAACGGCGTGACAGGGGTTTGTAGCAGGACCAACGTTTCCAGTAGCAAGAGGCGTGCCATCAAACTTGCAAACATCAATAATAAGGGGAAAAACTCCAAAAATGTGACATTTCTTGCTTAAAAATTCTGCTTTTTGTTCTCCTCGAACGTATATGTAATCGGCTGCATACAACAACTTGGTTTCTAGTATTTCATTTATTTTGGACAATTCTACTGCTCCATCAGAATATCGAATGCCAAGCAGTTTTTTCTCCACGTATGATGCTGTCTTCTTATCACATAGGTAAAAAATGGGGGTTACTATACTTTCGACTACCGTGTTTCAACTACCATTCCAAGGTCACAAGCTAATGCTTAGCGCATGCGTAGCTGTGTGTAGTAGAGCGTAGCAGAGCGCTGCAGCGGTTAGCAGAGGATAGCACGAATGTGACATTCGACGTAGGACGATACATTTACTTGACGTCCGACGTGCTATCCTCTGCTAACCGCTGCAGCGCTCTGCTACGCTCTACTACACACAGCTACGCATGCGCTAAGCATTAGCTTGTGACCTTGGAATGGTAGTTGAAACACGGTAGTCGAAAGTATAGTAACCCCCATTTTTTACCTATATGATAAGAAGACAGCATCATACGTGGAGAAAAAACTGCTTGGCATTCGATATTCTGATGGAGCAGTAGAATTGTCCAAAATAAATGAAATACTAGAAACCAAGTTGTTGTATGCAGCCGATTACATATACGTTCGAGGAGAACAAAAAGCAGAATTTTTAAGCAAGAAATGTCACATTTTTGGAGTTTTTCCCCTTATTATTGATGTTTGCAAGTTTGATGGCACGCCTCTTGCTACTGGAAACGTTGGTCCTGCTACAAACCCCTGTCACGCCGTTGGACTATTTTCGTGTACAGAAAGAAATGTGGATCGTCTACGTCACTGGTTTTCTTATACAATATTACCATTGTAATTTTTCTATGTATAAATAAATATTTTTAGAGAGAGATTTTTGCTTTTTTATTTAAACACCTTATTTACTGATCAAGTCTTATATTACATGAAGATTCAAATTTTCTCTTTACAATTTCAAACATAATTTTTATAATTAAGATAAATATAGATGCTAATATTACACAAGACATTGCAAAGACATTGTCTATTTCACTTTTCACATACTCGCTGGTGTTGTTGCTGGCACCCATGGTGTAGGCTGAATACGTCTCAATGGATATGTAGCTTGTGGTAGTTTTCTAAAAGCGTAAAGACCTTGCTGCTGCTGCTGTAAATTCAACTCTTCAGGCTTCCACGTTTTGTCCTCAATATGCAGACTATCGAAATGTCTTTTAATTTGTTTTATATCCTCATATGATTTAATATCTTTATTTAACTGATTAAGTTTAGTTTGAAATTCCATAACCCTATGTATGTACTCGGTGGGATTCATATCAATACTGAACATGTTCAGTGTCACAATGTCTCATAAATGCCACGTTCTGCGTCAAATGTCGGACGGAAAACTGAACAATGTCACATATCTACGTCAAATGTCACGTTCTGCGTCGAATGTCATATAGGTAAAAAATGGGGGTTACTATACTTTCGACTACCGTGTTTCAACTACCATTCCAAGGTCACAAGCTAATGCTTAGCGCATGCGTAGCTGTGTGTAGTAGAGCGTAGCAGAGCGCTGCAGCGGTTAGCAGAGGATAGCACGTCGGACGTCAAGTAAATGTATCGTCCTACGTCGAATGTCACATTCGTGCTATCCTCTGCTAACCGCTGCAGCGCTCTGCTACGCTCTACTACACACAGCTACGCATGCGCTAAGCATTAGCTTGTGACCTTGGAATGGTAGTTGAAACACGGTAGTCGAAAGTATAGTAACCCCCATTTTTTACCTATATGAAAAGGGGGGTTGAACGCAGTATGTGGCGTGCGCATCGGAATATGCCAAAAGGGCATTACGTCATATCTTCTTTTCTATTGGTCCGATTTTGACGTAAGAGGGCTCGTCGGAACGGGGAGGGGGGTAACGAATAAGTTGAGACAAAAAACAAAGATGGCGCCAGTGCCAAAAGGGCATTACGTCATATCTTCTTTTCTATTGGTCCGATTTTGACGTGAGAGGGCTCGTCGGAACGTGGAGGGGGTAACGAATAAGTTGAGACAAAAAACAAAGATGGCGGCAGTGCCAAAACGGCATTACAGCATATCTTTGTTGCTATTGGTCCGATTGTGACGTATGGAGTGTCAAATGAAAGCGGCGGTGACACAGAAGCCAACTGTCAATTCTTCTTCTGTCAACGTTCAATATTAACTGTCAATTCTTCTTCTTTTCCGTATAGTGCCTAACAGAACGTGACATTTGACGTATGACGTGACATTTATGTGTGACGTGGCAAAGCGCTGACATTCGACGCAGAACGTGACATTTGACGTAGATATGTGACATTGTTCAGTTTTCCGTCCGACATTTGACGCAGAACGTGGCATTTATGAGACATTGTGACACTGAACATGTTCAGTATTGATATGAATCCCACCGAGTACATACATAGGGTTATGGAATTTCAAACTAAACTTAATCAGTTAAATAAAGATATTAAATCATATGAGGATATAAAACAAATTAAAAGACATTTCGATAGTCTGCATATTGAGGACAAAACGTGGAAGCCTGAAGAGTTGAATTTACAGCAGCAGCAGCAAGGTCTTTACGCTTTTAGAAAACTACCACAAGCTACATATCCATTGAGACGTATTCAGCCTACACCATGGGTGCCAGCAACAACACCAGCGAGTATGTGAAAAGTGAAATAGACAATGTCTTTGCAATGTCTTGTGTAATATTAGCATCTATATTTATCTTAATTATAAAAATTATGTTTGAAATTGTAAAGAGAAAATTTGAATCTTCATGTAATATAAGACTTGATCAGTAAATAAGGTGTTTAAATAAAAAAGCAAAAATCTCTCTCTAAAAATATTTATTTATACATAGAAAAATTACAATGGTAATATTGTATAAGAAAACCAGTGACGTAGACGATCCACATTTCTTTCTGTACACGAAAATAGTCCAACGGCGTGACAGGGGTTTGTAGCAGGACCAACGTTTCCAGTAGCAAGAGGCGTGCCATCAAACTTGCAAACATCAATAATAAGGGGAAAAACTCCAAAAATGTGACATTTCTTGCTTAAAAATTCTGCTTTTTGTTCTCCTCGAACGTATATGTAATCGGCTGCATACAACAACTTGGTTTCTAGTATTTCATTTATTTTGGACAATTCTACTGCTCCATCAGAATATCGAATGCCAAGCAGTTTTTTCTCCACGTATGATGCTGTCTTCTTATCACATAGGTAAAAAATGGGGGTTACTATACTTTCGACTACCGTGTTTCAACTACCATTCCAAGGTCACAAGCTAATGCTTAGCGCATGCGTAGCTGTGTGTAGTAGAGCGTAGCAGAGCGCTGCAGCGGTTAGCAGAGGATAGCACGAATGTGACATTCGACGTAGGACGATACATTTACTTGACGTCCGACGTGCTATCCTCTGCTAACCGCTGCAGCGCTCTGCTACGCTCTACTACACACAGCTACGCATGCGCTAAGCATTAGCTTGTGACCTTGGAATGGTAGTTGAAACACGGTAGTCGAAAGTATAGTAACCCCCATTTTTTACCTATATGATAAGAAGACAGCATCATACGTGGAGAAAAAACTGCTTGGCATTCGATATTCTGATGGAGCAGTAGAATTGTCCAAAATAAATGAAATACTAGAAACCAAGTTGTTGTATGCAGCCGATTACATATACGTTCGAGGAGAACAAAAAGCAGAATTTTTAAGCAAGAAATGTCACATTTTTGGAGTTTTTCCCCTTATTATTGATGTTTGCAAGTTTGATGGCACGCCTCTTGCTACTGGAAACGTTGGTCCTGCTACAAACCCCTGTCACGCCGTTGGACTATTTTCGTGTACAGAAAGAAATGTGGATCGTCTACGTCACTGGTTTTCTTATACAATATTACCATTGTAATTTTTCTATGTATAAATAAATATTTTTAGAGAGAGATTTTTGCTTTTTTATTTAAACACCTTATTTACTGATCAAGTCTTATATTACATGAAGATTCAAATTTTCTCTTTACAATTTCAAACATAATTTTTATAATTAAGATAAATATAGATGCTAATATTACACAAGACATTGCAAAGACATTGTCTATTTCACTTTTCACATACTCGCTGGTGTTGTTGCTGGCACCCATGGTGTAGGCTGAATACGTCTCAATGGATATGTAGCTTGTGGTAGTTTTCTAAAAGCGTAAAGACCTTGCTGCTGCTGCTGTAAATTCAACTCTTCAGGCTTCCACGTTTTGTCCTCAATATGCAGACTATCGAAATGTCTTTTAATTTGTTTTATATCCTCATATGATTTAATATCTTTATTTAACTGATTAAGTTTAGTTTGAAATTCCATAACCCTATGTATGTACTCGGTGGGATTCATATCAATACTGAACATGTTCAGTGTCACAATGTCTCATAAATGCCACGTTCTGCGTCAAATGTCGGACGGAAAACTGAACAATGTCACATATCTACGTCAAATGTCACGTTCTGCGTCGAATGTCATATAGGTAAAAAATGGGGGTTACTATACTTTCGACTACCGTGTTTCAACTACCATTCCAAGGTCACAAGCTAATGCTTAGCGCATGCGTAGCTGTGTGTAGTAGAGCGTAGCAGAGCGCTGCAGCGGTTAGCAGAGGATAGCACGTCGGACGTCAAGTAAATGTATCGTCCTACGTCGAATGTCACATTCGTGCTATCCTCTGCTAACCGCTGCAGCGCTCTGCTACGCTCTACTACACACAGCTACGCATGCGCTAAGCATTAGCTTGTGACCTTGGAATGGTAGTTGAAACACGGTAGTCGAAAGTATAGTAACCCCCATTTTTTACCTATATGAGACAAAAAACAAAGATGGCGGCAGTGCCAAAACGGCATTACAGCATATCTTTGTTGCTATTTGTCCGATTTTGACGTATGGGGTGTCAAATAAAAGCGGTGACGACACAGAAGCCAACTGTCAATTCTTCTTCTTCTTTTCGTTTGTCAATTCTTCTTCTTTTCCGTATAGTGCCTAAAAGAACGTGACATTCGACATCTTTGTTGTCATTGGTCCGATTTTGACGTATGGGGTGTCAAATGAAAGCGGCGGAGACACAGAAGCCAACTGTCAATTCTTCTTCTTGTCCGTATAGTGCCTAAGAGAACGTGACATTTGACGTATGACGTGACATTTGGCGTAGGACGTGACATGAACGACGTGACATTTGACGCAGAACGTGACATTTGACGTAGGACGTGAAATTCGACGCAGAACGTGACATTTGACGTAGATATGTGACATTCGACGTAGGACGTGAATGACGTGAAATTCGACGCAGAACGTGAATGACGTGACGTGAATGACGTGACATGTGACGTAGGACGTAAATGACGTGACGTGAATGACGTTAGGTTCGAAGCAGAACGTGACATTTGAACGTGAATGACGTGACATTCGACTTGATATCCTCTGCTGCGCTCTGCTACCGTCTGCTAATCTCTATTACCTTCTGCTCCGCTCTGCTACACTCTGCTGACCCCTTATACCGCTCTGTGATCGTCTGTGCCTTCTGTTAGCTTGTCTCTGATGACGTCTGTACGTCTCTGGTACCCTCTGCTAGCCTCTGTTATCCTCTGTGACCCTCTGCTACCCTCTGCTGCGCTCTGCTACCCTCTGCTGACCTCTGATAACCTCTGTTACACTCTCTAAAGTAAAAAAAATAAAAGACAACATATTTTATTAATATTATTTATTAACAATTATCCAAATCATTTACAACTTTATTGCTATAATACCATACATATTCATTCAAAGCTTGACTTAACAAAGTATCTGGAAAAATTCCACAAAACGCAGTTAAAGCGTGAAGTCGACTATATAAACTGTTACTCTTATGACAATTTTGCTGAATAAAGTATACAACATTTCTATAATACGAAAAAAACTGTAAATTGTCCAACGACACTCGTTGAGACACTAAATCAATGTTTGCTCTCAGGATCTGGCTTACATCATCTTCACATAAATAATATTCGATTCCATGTTTCTCGATAGTCAGGAACTTTACATTTTCCATTACCAATTGTCTTAGTTTGCAGAAATCACCACACTCAAATTCGATTGGATCATACTCATCGGAACAGGTGGGCAAAGGTGGTATGAAAAATTCTTCCATAATTTGTATAAACATCTCAATTAGGGTAGTCCACTCGAATGTGTTTAAACTGATTCTTGTACATTCACCGATAAGAAGACAGCATCATACGTGGAGAAAAAACTGCTTGGCATTCGATATTCTGATGGAGCAGTAGAATTGTCCAAAATAAATGAAATACTAGAAACCAAGTTGTTGTATGCAGCCGATTACATATACGTTCGAGGAGAACAAAAAGCAGAATTTTTAAGCAAGAAATGTCACATTTTTGGAGTTTTTCCCCTTATTATTGATGTTTGCAAGTTTGATGGCACGCCTCTTGCTACTGGAAACGTTGGTCCTGCTACAAACCCCTGTCACGCCGTTGGACTATTTTCGTGTACAGAAAGAAATGTGGATCGTCTACGTCACTGGTTTTCTTATACAATATTACCATTGTAATTTTTCTATGTATAAATAAATATTTTTAGAGAGAGATTTTTGCTTTTTTATTTAAACACCTTATTTACTGATCAAGTCTTATATTACATGAAGATTCAAATTTTCTCTTTACAATTTCAAACATAATTTTTATAATTAAGATAAATATAGATGCTAATATTACACAAGACATTGCAAAGACATTGTCTATTTCACTTTTCACATACTCGCTGGTGTTGTTGCTGGCACCCATGGTGTAGGCTGAATACGTCTCAATGGATATGTAGCTTGTGGTAGTTTTCTAAAAGCGTAAAGACCTTGCTGCTGCTGCTGTAAATTCAACTCTTCAGGCTTCCACGTTTTGTCCTCAATATGCAGACTATCGAAATGTCTTTTAATTTGTTTTATATCCTCATATGATTTAATATCTTTATTTAACTGATTAAGTTTAGTTTGAAATTCCATAACCCTATGTATGTACTCGGTGGGATTCATATCAATACTGAACATGTTCAGTGTCACAATGTCTCATAAATGCCACGTTCTGCGTCAAATGTCGGACGGAAAACTGAACAATGTCACATATCTACGTCAAATGTCACGTTCTGCGTCGAATGTCAGCGCTTTGCCACGTCACACATAAATGTCACGTCATACGTCAAATGTCACGTTCTGTTAGGCACTATACGGAAAAGAAGAAGAATTGACAGTTAATATTGAACGTTGACAGAAGAAGAATTGACAGTTGGCTTCTGTGTCACCGCCGCTTTCATTTGACACTCCATACGTCACAATCGGACCAATAGCAACAAAGATATGCTGTAATGCCGTTTTGGCACTGCCGCCATCTTTGTTTATTGTCTCAACTTATTCGTTACCCCCTCCACGTTCCGACGAGCCCTCTTACGTCAAAATCGGACCAATAGAAAAGAAGATATGACGTAATGCCCTTTTGGCACTGGCGCCATCTTTGTTTTTTGTGTGTTCTTTACCCCCTCCCCGTTCCGACGAGCCCTCTTACGTCAAAATCGGACCAATAGAAAAGAAGATATGACGTAATGCCCTTTTGGCATATTCCGATGCGCACGCCACATACTGCGTTCAACCCCCCTTTTCATCCCCTTTCCAACGATACGTCACACGTCATCCTACGTTAAGCCGTTTGGCATTTATTAATATTTAAGGGTTGCGATTTAGGGGATGCGCCAGAACGCAGGTTGTCTATCTACTTAAGTTAATACAGTGTATGACCTCCACGGTTGTTGATTACTGCCCTACATCTGTTAGGCTAACTCATGATCAGATGGTCAGTGTCTTTCTGCGGTATTCTGCTCCAATTGAAAGGCCCTCAAACAGTTGCTGTTTTGTTTTGAACGCAATATTTTGTTGTAAAATGCATCTGCCCAATATGTCCCATACATGCTCAATTGAGTTTAAATCTGGCGATTGTACAGGCCATGATAAAACCTCAATTTCGTTATCTTCGAAGAATGTTTGCAAGACCCTGGCAGTATGTGGACGCGCATTGTCATGCATTAATTGAAATTGGGAACCAGCTTCTTATGCAAAGGGTATAACAATAGGTTCGAGAATAATATCCCGGTAGTCTCTTGCATTTAGAAACCGTTCCAGATAAATGGAACTGCTTCTTCCACCAAGAGAGATGCTACCCGTATCATTAAACTGCTGCTTTGCTGTCTATGAACCTCCTGCACAGTGACCAATCGTTTAGCATTGCCAGATCGTCTCCAAATTCTTGTCCGTCTCGTATCTGGTGCAAATCCAAATAGAGAATCTATTTATATATAATATAAATCTATCAAAAAAAATCTGTGAACAAAGTAGAGGATCACTTACCTCTAACCCAATTTGCGTTTTATTATGCCCACTTAAGTCGATGAGCGCGATTTCCTGTGGATAACACACGCACTCTCACAGGTCAACGGCATCTAAACCTACTTCATGCAGTTTATTTCTAATAGTTTGGCAACTTAAAAAACAGCTGATGGGTCTCTTGCAGTCTCATTTGTAATTGTGATGCAGTTATAGTGAGATCTTCCAAATCCTGCAACCTAAGAAAACTGTCTTTAATCTGGTTGGTTATCCTTGTATGGCCTGTATGATGTTCAGCAACATCACCAGTTTCATGAATCCTTAACCACAATCCTAAAACACCACGCACCAAGCACCACGAACAAAGCACCACGCACCACCCACCACGCACCACCCACCACGAACCAAGCAACACGCACCAAGTACCACGAACCAAGCACCACCCACCACAAACCAAGCACCACAAACCAAGCACCACGCACCAAGCACCACAAACCAACCACCACGCACCAAGCAACACGAAACAAGCACCACGCACCAAGCACCACGAACCAAGCACTACGCACCAAACAACGCACCAAGCACCACAAACACAGCACCACGCACCAAGCAACACGCACCACGCTCCACGCACCACAAACCAAGCACCGCGCACCACCCACCAAGCACCACGCACAAAGCACCACGAACCAAGCACCACGAACCAAGCACCACGCTCCAAGCAACACGCACCATGAACCAAGCAACACGCACCATGAACCAAGCACCACGCACCAATCACAACTCACCACGCACCAAACACCACGAACCAAGCACCACGAACTAAGCACCACGTACCAAGCACCACGAAGCAAGCAATACGCGCATAGCACCACGAACCAAGCACCACACACCAGGCAACACGCACCAAGCTCCAAGCACCACGCACCAAACACCAAGAACAAAGCACCACGCACCACGAACCACTCTCCAAGCACCACGAACCAAGCACCACGATTGAAGCACCATGCACCACAAACAAAGCACCACGCACCAAGAACGACGAACCATGCACCACGAACCACAAACCAACCACCACGCACCAAGCAACACGAAACAAGCACCACCCACCAAGCACCAAGCAATACGCACCAAGCACCACGAACACAGCACCACGCACCAAGAACCAAGCAATAAGCAACACGCTCCACAAACCAAGCACCACGCACCAAGCACCACGAACAAAGCACCAAGCACCACGCACAAAGCACTACGAACCAAGCACCACGCACCCAGCACCAAGCGTTACGCAACAAGCACCATGCACCACACACCAAGCACCACTTTCCACGCTCCTTGCATTACGAACCAAGCACCACGCACCAGTCACAACGCACCAAGCACCACACACCAAGCACCACGCACCAATCACAAAGCATTACGCACCAAGCACCACGAACCAAGCACCACGCACCTCGCACCATGAACCAATCACCATTCACCACGCACCAATCACAACGCACCAAGCACCACACAATAAGTACCACGCACCAAGCACAACGCACCAAACACCACGCGCTAAGCACCACACACAGACACAACGCACCAAGCACCACGAACCAAGCACCACGCACTACGAACCAAGCAACACGCACCTAGCACCACGCACCAAGCACCACCCACCAGGCAACACGCACCAAGCTCCAAGCACCACGCACCAAACACCGAGAACAAAGCACCACGCATCACGAACCAAGCACTACTCTCCAAGCACCACGAACCAAGCACCACGATCCAAGCACCACGCACCGTGCAACACGCACCAAGCACCACAAACAAAGCACCACGCACCAAGAACGACGAACCATGCACCACACACCAAGCACCACGAACCACCAACCAACCACCACGCACCAAGCAACACGAAACAAGCTACAAGCAATACGCACCAAGCACCACGCACCAAGAACCAAGCACTAAGCAATACGCACCACGCTCCACAAACCAAGCACCACGCACCGAGCACCAAGCGTTACGCAACACGCACCATGAACCAAGCAACACGCACCATGAACCAAGCACCACGCACCAATCACAACTCACCACGCACCAAACACCACGAACCAAGCACCACGAACTAAGCACCACGAACCAAGCACCATGAACCAAGCAATACGCGCATAGCACCACGAACCAAGCACCACACACCAGGCAACACGCACCAAGCTCCAAGCACCACGCACCAAACACCAAGAACAAAGCACCACGCACCACGTGTACAAGAATTCATCTGTACTCAGTAGATATATCTTAAAAACACCCTGTAATTATCTACGATAATTACTTTCAGTTATTTATGTCATCATAACAATATTACAACCTTCATTCGATTATACAAATATTGTTATCCTAGATCACGATTCACTAATAATTGCAGAGTCAATTATAAACACTTTTCATGGTCGATGCTGAATAGGCATTTCTAAATATATAAACAGCAAAACTATAACAAGGGAATTCTTATTATTATATGAGACATTCGTCATTCTATTTTGTGATCAGACGTAATATTTCCACATTAAAGATAGTGTCTTTCTACACGAGACGTTCTTTGGGTGCGGTGCTACCAGCTTATGCTCATGCGAGTGTAAATAAAACAACTCAACAAGTAAAAGCGTATCAATTATTCCACCCCTCGGATAAGGGATAACCACCCTCGCCGGGAGCAGATAGCCTTAATGCCAGGGCTGTCATATGGCGATCCAAGACCAGGCGAGAACTCAGAACTAGCAGTCTAGAACGAGAAATGAGAAAACACGTCAATGTTCAGGCACCTAGACCACCTTAGACAACAGTGTGGTATGTAAAATGGATGGAGACATCAGGCCGACGCGGAGCTGAAAAGGGAATAGTATGGAGATGGAACGTCGTGGGACAATGGAAAATGGACAATGCTATGGAACGTGCAGCGAGGACTTGTGATACGAACAAAGACGTGTAAAAGTGGTAAGTCCATATTAGCTATTTTTATGGTATTTCCTGATTAATATAAAGTATAAAGTATAAACATTATGTGCTACCTTAATTACATTAATATATGTTTCAAGTTTACCTATTTTTACTTAATTATTCTATTCTATTACCAATATTTATCAATATACAAAGATTTTTTTTTACCCTCATATTAAGTTATTATAGGACGCAATGATACAATTTTATATGATTTTTTTTTACATATTTATCAACGTCTACTTTATCCTTGCTGACTTTTATTCATTTATTATTTGACTACTGATGTTTAGTACATTTTTGCAATTTTTTATGATTTTAATATTTGCTATCGTAAATATACCTATCAAAATAAATATACGATATATAACAAATATACGCTATATGCATAATACATTTAAATTATTATTCTAACTAAGTAGGTAAGTAAGGCCGGTTTTCGCTCACCGTGGGAAAAAAGTGAGCCAGAATCGGTATGCCGGTTTTCGCTCACCGTGGGAAAAAAGTGAGCCAGAATCGGTATGCCGGTTTTCGCTCACCGTGGGAAAAAAGTGAGCCAGAATCGGTATGCCGGTTTTCGCTCACCGTGGGAAAAAAGTGAGCCAGAATCGGTATGCGGATTCTCGCTCACGATGAGCCAGAATCGGTATGCGGGTTCTCGCTCACGATGAGCCATCAGGGTCCTTGGCATCGATGGACCATTCTGAACATGAGAAGAAGTGAAAGATCAACAATGACCAGAGGATCGTAAGAAGATTGTTGATTTTGAAAAGGCAACATGGCAATGACAATGGCCCATTCTGAACATGAGAAGAAGTAAAAGACCATCAATGACCAGAGAATCGTAAGAAGATTGTTGATTTTGAAAAGGCAACATGGCAATGACAATGGCCATTCTGAAAGTATATAAAAATGCTATATAATCATCATCATGACAATGGCCCATTCTGAACATGTATAAAAATGTGAAATTTTATACGATTATCATATATAGGGCTGAAAATATAATATTTGTACAAATTATGAAAAATCGAATAATTTGAAATATTTACAAAAATATTTTAAGTTGTTTATCAACATTCCGGATGCGTATGGTTGATAAGAAAGAATGTAGACGTTATTTTTGCAACAACAGGAATCCGTTAAAGATATGACAAACCACAATGCTAAAAGGCCGGATGTAAGAAACTGATAATACGTAGCCACAGTTGTTATTTGTGTAAATGTTATCGCATATTTTTAAAACCACAAGGTCTTGTTTGTCATGTTTTTTGCAAAACATGGAAATCTTATCTCTGAAATGAACAACGTAACCGTGAGAATGTAAACATGTGATCACGTTCGTGCCGCGTGGGGGTAACGAGCTGCGGAATCCTTTAAAAAACGGAGCAGCGACATTGCCAAAACGGCATTACAGCATATCTTCTTTGCTAATGATCCGATTTTGACGTATGGGGTGTCAAATGAAAGCGGTGGCGACACAGAAGCCAACTGTCAATTCTTCTTCTGTCAACGTTCAACATTAACTATCAATTCTTCTTCTTCTTTTCCGTATAGTGCCGAACAGAAAGTGACGCGAATAACGTGACGCGAATGACGTGACGTGACGCGAATAACGTGACGCGAATGACGTGACGTGACGTGAATAACGTGACGCGAATGACGTGACGTGACGTGAATAACGTGACATTTGAACGTGAATGATGTGACATTTACGTGACATTGATCAACAATGACCAGAGGGTTGTAAGAACTCATCGCTTATCTCAAGATCTCTTCTTCTTCGTGCCCGAAGAAGTGATCAACAATGACCAGAGGGTGTAAGAACGTTGTCACCTGCTTTTACCTGTGTGTCACCTGTATACCTGTATGACGCAAACCTATTGTCACCTGTGTGTCACCTGGATACCTGTGTGTGTCACCTGTATACCTGTATGACGCAATAATTGCATGAAGAAGTGATCAACAACAATGACCAGAGGCTTGTAAGAAGTGGTAGTTTTTCTTCTTCTTTCCCGAAAGGGGACCACCCTGTACGCTGAGTGCAAAAGTGGTCGCTTATCGCTAGATCTCTTCTTCTTTTCAGTAAAAAAGTATAGGGTGGTCGCCCGGCCTAGCCTAGCCTAGCCTCATCTGTATTCTTGAAACTCAATTGGTGGTAAAATAAAACAATATAAATAGATGAGAACAAATTTCATTTTCAATACATGATTTAAGCAAATATTTTCTTCTATTCAAATAGAACCAGACATGAAGCTAGCCAAACAACATACCACGCTTGATGTGGAAAACACTTAATTTTAAAAATTATTGTTGAAATTGTAAAGAGAAAATTCGAATCTTCATGTAATATAAGACTTGATCAATAAATAAGGTGTTTAAATAAAAAAACCAACATAATCTCCAACATATTTATTAATACATAGAAAAATTACAACGGCATTATTCTATAAGAAAACTAGTGACGTCAACGATCCAAATTTCTTGCGGTTCATGAAAATAGTCCAACGGCGTGACGAAGGGTTGCAGAAATCACCACACTCAAATTTGATTGGATCATCGGCATAGGCAAGGTGGTATGAAGAATTCTTCTACAAACATTAGTCCACTCGAATGTGTTTAAAATTATTCCTTTAAATTTGTCGACACAGAATAATGGATGGAGAAAACTGTCGGGCTGGAGATAGACCAATATATTTAAACTACATCTGAGCTAGTAATCCAACTGTTGTGTTTGCTATCCAATCCTAACCATTTAACATACATCTTATTGCCTTTTCGTCTAAGTACTTTTTCAACTAGGTAAATGTCGGGATTTTTTGTTTTCTGTAATTCTTCTTCGTAAAACCCGCCACTAATCGGAGTACCTTGCATGTCTTCGAGCAAATAAGTTATAGGATTCGTTATCTTTACTTGTACAATTCTAAATAATTCTGTAGTCCAATTGGGCGTGAAGGCCTTTTCAAAGAAATGTTTTGCCTTTGATACACGTACAATGTCGCCAACTTTAAATTTTCGCGGGCCGGCAATCTTTAAGTAACTATAACTTTTGTGTAAAATAGCTTTTTCGTTGGATTTGTTGACCTGAGATGGTTTGAATCCCGTTTTACTGTGCTTCGTATTGTTGTATTCCTCGGTGATTATTGGTAGGACATCCAGCCATTTGTATGATCCATGTAAACTAAAATATTTGTACAACTTTGCTTTCAACGTTCTAATAACTCTTTCACAAATGGCAGCCTTTTTAATCGTGTAGGTGCTGTAATGATTAATTTCATGTTTTTTCATTAAATTTTGAAATTTTTTGTTGTAAAATTCCGTTCCCTGATCGGATTGTAGGTTCTTCGGCACTCGTTGAGTATGGGCGAGAATGTCCGAAAATGCCCGAGTAATTTCCTCACCTGTCTTAGTCTTTAGAGGGCGTGTCCATACAAATTTTGAAAAACAATCAATTACAACTAGTATTAATTTATAATTTTTATTCTGGTGCGCATAAGGACGCATTTCAGCCAAATCCATTTGCCACAAGTCATCGAGTCCTTTGATTATTGTTCGTCGACGAGGATAGTTTTTTCGTGCTGGTTTATGCAACTCGTACACCACCTGTTTCTTTTCTTTAGACATTCTTATATACGACTTTCAATTGCTTTTAGGCGAGTATCTATATTCATCGAATGAAGGTTGTCCACTACATCCTTTAATACCTCGTTCATTTCTTTTATCTTCTTTTCCATCTTCATATCGTATATCGCATGATTTGCAATTGTTTCTGCAGCAGATTTCATATTCTTATCCGTATCCTTTTTTAAAGTATTCAAATTATCTTTAATTATTTTTTGCAACTTTTGTTCTAGAAGTGGAACTGTGGTTTTATGAAGCTCTTTTCTCACTTCATTTAGTCCAATGGATAAATCTTGTACATCATTAGTTTTCTGCTTCAGCAACTTATTTACATTATTTTCCGTATCCTTTTTTAGAGTATTCAACTCATTTTTCATTATTTTCTGTAACTTTTGCTCGAGAAGTGGAACTGTGGTTTTATGAAGCTCTTTTCTCACTTCGTTTAGTCCGATGGCTAAACCTTCTATCTCCTCAGTTTTTTGCTGCAACAACTCACCATGTGTTTCAATTAATGGTGACTGTATGTTACGCAAGTCCATTATTTGCGCATCAACGTATTTTTTCGTTGCAGCATCACCATTTTCCGATGGGTCCTTGACATTGCAAATTTTCACATTTTCGGCATTAATATTTCCGTCAGAAGTATGTGGAAATGTAACTCGCGCCACCTTTTGAGCGCTACCACCACGAGAATGATGACCGAATTTGTCGACACTCATGATGGAAATGATGCTGTCATTCACAGTTACTCTATTATATTAGCTTCTTTTAGTTCACTGATGATTGCTAGGATTTCGTTGTCGTGAGATGTGTTGCCGGCATCTTTCGAAGCCACCAAGAGTTCAAGACGCTCCACCAATTCATTTGGATCGTCCCAGTATATATATTCCCTAGGCGTTTCATTGTAAATCAATCGAGAGTCATCGATAAACCCTGATCCTTTGGAGGCAGCTGGCGAAGATAGCTGTGGAGACGCTGATTGAGATGATGTTGAACGAGTTGGTAAACGACTATGTCGCAGTTGCGTTAGTGCTGATGATGTAGTAGATCGGGTGTTTATCTGTGACGGATTCTGTGATACCGTTAATGTAGGCTGTGACAGATTCTGTACTATCGTTGATGTAGACTGTGACGGTTTCTTTGCTACCGTTGATGTAGATGCAGGTCTAAACAATGGCTTAATAATATAATGATATTTGTCTCCACTTGAACCTTTAAGGCGGCCTATTGAATCCAGATGAACTTCGGTTTTCTCTAATAACGTTTTGTATAAATTTTTATCTTCTTCATTGTAGTATTCAGGATCAGGATTATCATAGAAAATAAGGCGATATAGGCCTGGCGTCTCCTGCACCGATCCTCCTTGACCATTTTTGGCGTCATCCATAACCTCTATAGCACCGTCTTTGTTAAACTTTATTCGTCGTTTACCCCACGTCCAGCCCAACAAATCATTGTAAATAGGCCCATAGTTTTTATCGATTTTATCAGACTTCATCCAAAATTCTTTTATATATTCATGACTCATCGGAGGATATTGCTCCATATAATCGTTGAAAGCACCTTCAGAAATATTATCAGGATCAAACATTACTTGTTCGGTTTCGTTATCTTGCGATTGGTGTGTTTCTATGCTATCTTCATATTCTTCATCGTTGTTTTCAAACACATCTCCATCACTAATAAATGATACTGGTGGTGTACGATTTTCTGCTATATTCGGCTCTTTTTTTAGTCCCACTTCTTCCTTTTTCGCCTCTTCTTTTTTAACTTGTCTAAACTTGTTATCGATAGCATGATGTAACGTTTTTGATGATTGTGCAATGTCCGTGAGAGGTTTCGAGATGGGTTTAAAAAGTTTATTTAGTGACTCATCTCGTTCTGTTTTACCTAATTTCAATGCCAAATATTTTTTGCGAATTGATCTAGCCAATTCGGCAACTTTTTTCTTACGCATGGCAATGGCAACCGCATCATAAGACATTATGTTGACGACTAAACAATCTACCTACAATTTTATATATTTATCAAATCCTTTGCGGTATCGACCACTGTTGAGGGCAAAGTCTTTCATAATGACCAGCGTGCCATACCTGTCACGCCAACATTCTGAACACATTTTTTTAAATTGATCAAATGACATGTCTGGCGATACGTGTTCATCAAATATATGCTTCAAATTTATCTCGTCTTGCTTGAATAATACAATCATGTTACAATTGTCTCTTATTAGCTGCTTCGGTATTTTTGAATATGTTTGGCATAAATAAGCGGCATCGATATCTTTATGTCTGCACATGGAATAATACTCGCGAATCTTCTGCTGTCCATCACATGCAACATCGTCAAATAAAAACACAGAGTTTGCTTGAGCTTCGTCTGGACCGATAATTTCTTCATTGTCTTTGAATGGAAAATACCCAACACCTTTAACTTGCGCTATTACATCTTGCAGTAGTTGGTATTTCGGTTGAAAGAGGGATTTTGAATAAACATAGACATTTTTGAATTTGGCGCCATTTGGATTAAATAAAAGTGATAGCATGACATTAGTTTTTCCGCATCCACTTGGACCGCAAATAATGGCTCTGAATGAGTTTGGTAATAATTTTCCATGTTTACTGGTTATCACTTTCTGGACAATATCCAGATTATCAATTGGCAGCGTCTGCTCTTGTTGAACGACCTTCATCGTGTGACAAGTGTAGTAAATAAGTACGGTAATATATTATAGATGTCACCACTTGTGTGTCATCAGTCCAATGTTGGTTGTCAAAGGAGAAGGTCTCGTGAACACTCTAATTAATAAACTACCGTTTGAGCTTCATATTCCTGGTGGTTATCAGTATTGTGGACCTGGAACAAAACTAAAAAAACGTCTTGCACGCGGAGATCCAGGAATTAATCCATTAGACGCAGCGTGTAAACAGCACGATATCGCTTATTCGCAGCATTCATCTCTCGAAGAACGCCACAAGGCCGATAAAGAATTGGAAAATAGAGCCTGGGAGCGAGTTAAATCGAAAGACGCTAGCATTGGTGAAAAAACTGCTGCTTTACTTGTAACCGGTGGAATGAAGACGAAAAGAAAGTTGGGAATGGGACTTCGTCGTGGAAGAAAGGGACGTTATTCTTTTAATCGCGATGTTGTCTCACAAATTGCAAAGTCCATGAAGAGAGGAGCATCGTTACAAGATACTGCTTTGACGGCTGTACGAATTGCAAAATCCATAATCAAAAGACTTGGCGGTCGAAAAAAAATTGATGTTCCACGAGTATTGCCACTAAAATCTGGAGGTTTCCTGCCCCTCATACCTCTATTTGCAGGTCTTTCTGCTTTGGGAGCTTTAGCCGGCGGTGCAGCAGGGGTGGCGAAGACTGTGGTGGACGCAAAGAATGCCCAAAAGAAATTGGATGAAGACATACGTCATAATAAGGCGATGGAACACATCGGCTCAGGTCTGTACCTGCGTAAGAAACCGAGAGGTGGATTCGGCTTGTATATGAAAAAAAAACTTCCAATAAACCTACCCAATCGTCCGCTGTACGACTTGGACATTGCACATTACGCAAAAATGCTTAAAATACCGCATTTTCGAGGAGTTTTCATGAATGACACTCTGCCTAGAGACGGTCCTCGACAACGAGAATGTGCAATAGTTAACTTGGATGTGTCAACACATAACGGAACACATTGGGTAGCATATAGAAAGATAAACGATGACGTAGAGTATTTCGATTCATTTGGTAATCTGAAGCCGACCAAAGAACTTGTGAAATATCTGGGTGCACGTGCCAGAATTTTCTACAATAATCATCAGTATCAGAGGTTCAATCAAATCATTTGTGGACATTTATGCTTAAAGTTTTTATATAATGGAGCATATTAAAGGCATGGAACTGCTTATGGATCATATGTTTCACAAAAAACGTTTTGAAGAATTCAGTAAAGAAGAACTACAATTAATACCGCTAGATTATATTATACGAACTGTAGAACCTATAGAATTGTTATATATATGGCATAAATTGCCTGGGGAATATCGAGGAGAATGGAACTTGCAGATACTACTTCCGTGCTTCGTACATTACAACAGGCCAGATTGGAGGACTCACTGGGATGGACCAGCCGATTCTCAAGCATGTTGCCATTTATGTAAACTTGCTTTAGAACAAATAAAAAATATGCGAACATAACATTGATGTTTATTCCACTATATAACCTATTAATCCTTTGAATTCAATCAGTCATCATGTCGCAGTTGTTGAGAGTAGTTAGTACCAATTATACATTTTCATTTCAACCTTCCACACCAATCGTGTTGGATCCGAACAAAGATTATGAAATAGCTCTTCGTGCCTTTCATTCCTACAACAGTATACCAAACATTGAAAATAACAAGTTTTATTACTACAATGACAAAAACCAATTGACAAAATTTGCTTTTCCCGACGGATGTTATGAAATTGCCGATATTGAAGAATACATACAAAAGAAACTGGGTGCCGACAATGAGCTTAAACCGGAAACGATATTTAGTCTAAAACCTAACCACAACACGTTGCAGTGTCAGATATTTAGCAAATATAAGATTTCGTTTAAGCAACCAGATAGTCTTGGTACAGTATTGGGATTTTCTCCGACAATACTCAATCCCGGAAAGACGTATTCTTCGGATCTACCTGTTAGGATTATTAAAGTATCTAGCATACGCTTTGAATGTAACATTAGTACCGGAGCCTTCGACGGTAACAGACCTGGTCACACGATCTATGAATTTGTCATACAATCGAATCCTGGGTACGCAAATGACGAAACTCCTCACAATTTGTTGTATTTACCCGTTGTGCCACAGCGTGAACTTACCAATATCACTGTCTTGGCTCTCGATCAAGAAGGACGACCTGTAAACTTTAGAGGAGAAGAGAGCACGTTGGTTTTGGAACTTAGATCACGAGGGAAATGGGCCTAGTAATAAGGCCATCTACTGCTCCAAGAACACCATTAGTTGTGAAACCGTCTAAGTGGCAACATCGTATCCACAGAACACCATTACAACCGTCTCAGCGTAAACATCTTACGTTCGCAAAAAAATTGGTTTTACAATCACTTGGTTTTAAACTAAAAAAATAATTGATGGATTCGACCGTTACTTGATGGAAGTTCATTTTATCTAACAATAAAACACTGAAAACGTTTGTTTTCTATACTTCCACAAAATTTATTATAACTAAGTGACTACAGCTGTTTCGGCGAAGTGCCTTTCTCAAGTGATATAGTTTACAATGTGTTTGCCTTTTTAAGTCTTCAACTGAAGAGGTTGAGGAGTGGGGAGCTGTTTGTCTCGAGTTGGTCATTCAGAATTATATCTGTATTTTTCAGTTTATTAATTTCCATAGATTCTAAAAAAGATAGCTTAAGGCCTTTATTTTGAATATGTAGAATTTGAAACTCTTCATTGAAAGAATGATTATGATCTAGAAGGTGAAGTGCGTATGTAGAACTGTCTGTTTTTCTATTGTTGAATGCCCTTTTGTGTTCTGCTATCCGTTTGTCAAAAGTTCTGCCAGTTTGACCGATGTACGTTTTCGGACAGTCACCACAAGTTAGTTTGTACACACCACTCTGTAGTTGCTTTCTATTTCGGCTTTTATTGTTCTTAATATATTTGCTTAAGTTGTTGTTAGTTCTGAAAACTGGTGTTATTCCTTTCTTTTTTATGTATCTGGCTATCTTTGTTGTTATCTTGCCAGTATATGTGAGAGAGCAGAAGGTACTGGGTTCTTTCTGTGGTGGTACAACACAAATTAGCAGCCTACCATAGCATGATACATAGACTGACAGAAATTCCCATGACAAAAAATAACTTCGAGATAGAACTAAACATCATTAAACAAATAGCAGTAAACAACGGCTATAACGAACAAACAGTTAACAAAATTTTAAACCAAAAACTCCATAAGAAAGCCCTGAAATTAGTGTATCCACCACCACAGAAAGAACCCAGTACCTTCTGCTCTCTCACATATACTGGCAAGATAACAACAAAGATAGCCAGATACATAAAAAAGAAAGGAATAACACCAGTTTTCAGAACTAACAACAACTTAAGCAAATATATTAAGAACAATAAAAGCCGAAATAGAAAGCAACTACAGAGTGGTGTGTACAAACTAACTTGTGGTGACTGTCCGAAAACGTACATCGGTCAAACTGGCAGAACTTTTGACAAACGGATAGCAGAACACAAAAGGGCATTCAACAATAGAAAAACAGACAGTTCTACATACGCACTTCACCTTCTAGATCATAATCATTCTTTCAATGAAGAGTTTCAAATTCTACATATTCAAAATAAAGGCCTTAAGCTATCTTTTTTAGAATCTATGGAAATTAATAAACTGAAAAATACAGATATAATTCTGAATGACCAACTCGAGACAAACGGCTCCCCACTCCTCAACCTCTTCAGTTGAAGACTTAAAAAGGCAAACACATTGTAAACTATATCACTTGAGAAAGGCACTTCGCCGAAACAGCTGTAGTCACTTAGTTATAATAAATTTTGTGGAAGTATAGAAAACAAACGTTTTCAGTGTTTTATTGTTAACTAAAAAAATGACGACAGTGTATGAAAATCAAGAACATTCAGACAGCGTAGTAATGCCTCCAATATTCGATATTTATCGTAAGCCAATGTTTGATGAATCGATTCGAAAGGCTGAATACCGAACATATGCACCATTCATTAAATCATTCAACTGCAATGATATTGTTGAATTCAGCATTAATCAAGTTGACTCGTTTTTTGAAATGAGCGAAACCTTGTTATGCATTAAAGGATCACTCGTCGATAAAGCGGGATCTGGAACAATCACGCTAGCAAATAATGTGGGTGCTTTTCTGTTCGATTCGTGTACGTACAGCGAAAGCGCACGGGAGATGGAAACAGTGCGGGATCCTGGTATCGTAAGTGCTGTACGTGCTATGACATGTTACAATCAGGAAGATTCCAAGTATATGGTTATGGCAGGTTGGAATTACCCTAATAATCCCATTCTAAACGATACTTCATTCAACATACAGATGCCTCTTAAGCACATTTTTAACATTTTCAACGATTATCCAATGATTACGTGTGGTCGTCAAACAATAAGACTAGTTCGAGCTCGAAACGACAACGATTGTTTAATTATTACAGATGCAGCTACAACAGCAAAGATTAACATCACCAACATTGAGCTCAGAGTGAAGCACATATATCCCAACGATGAAATTAAACTACAACTAATGACGTCCATTCAAGAAGATCGCCCTATAGTTATTCCGTTTAGAAAGTGGGAATTGCACGAATTGCCTGCCATTACCAAAGGTGCTAGGCGTGAAGTTTGGGCTGTTAAAACTAGCACATCCGTTGAAAGACCACGTTATGTCATTGTTTTCTTTCAAACAGGCAAACGTAACACAATCACATCTGATCCCACATTATTTGACAATGTCAGCATCCAAAGTATTAGATTATCGTTAAATGGAGAATACTGGCCAAACGAGAGAATGCAGTTGGATTTTAGCAAAACTGACTACAACGAGGCCTATTTCAACTATACCGAATTTTACCCAAGCTACATACATTCCCAACAAAAACGACCTCTACTTGATTTCTTAGCTTTTAAGAATCGTGCATTGTTCGTTATCGATTGTTCGAAACAAGAAGAAAGCATGAAAGCATCCACCGTTGACGTAAAACTCGATATTGAAGCGAATAACGGTTTTCCTGACAACACCAAGGCCTATTGTATTATTATTCACGACTGTGTAATGGAGTACTTCCCTCTCACCGAAATTGTAAAAAGTCTAACTTAGACGCATGAGGTGTCAGTAGTACACGAGCAGTCATCATGAGAGTAGCATTCGTAGATATTCAGGGATTCGATGTGGACGGGTGGTTTGTTCCCAAAGAACTAACCATCGAAATAGGTTTTAAACGAAGCCATTACATCTTTTTACCTCCAAAACCATTCAATGCGCTAAGTAATGAGGATAAGAAGACGGCATCATACGTGGAGAAAAAACTGCTTGGTATTCGATATTCTGATGGAGATGTAGAATTGTCCAAACTAAATGAAATACTTGAAACCAAGTTGTTGTATGCCGCTGATTACATATATGTCCGAGGAGAACAAAAGGCAGCATTTTTAAGCAAGAAATGTCACATTTTTGGAGTTTTTCCCCTTATTATTGATGTTTGCAAGTTTGATGGTACGCCTCTTGCTACTGGAAACGTTGGTCCTGCTACAAACCCCTGCCACGCTGTTGGACTATTTTCATGCACCGAAAGAAATGTGGATCGTCTACGACACTGGTTTTCTTCTACTGTAATACCGTTGTAATTTTTCTATATATTAATAAATATGTTTAAGAGTTTTTTTTGGTTTTTATTTAAACACCTTATTTACTGATCACGTCTTATATTACATGAAGATTCGAATTTTCTCTTTACAATTTCAACAATAATTTTTAAAATTAAGTGTTTTCCACATCAAGCGTGGTATGTTGTTTGGCTAGCTTCATGTCTGGTTCTATTTGAATAGAAGAAAATATTTGCTTAAATCATGTATTGAAAATGAAATTTGTTCTCATCTATTTATATTGTTTTATTTTACCACCAATTGAGTTTCAAGAATACAGATGAGGCTAGGCTAGGCTAGGCCGGGCGACCACCCTATACTTTTTTACTGAAAAGAAGAAGAGATCTAGCGATAAGCGACCACTTTTGCACTCAGCGTACAGGGTGGTCCCCTTTCGGGAAAGAAGAAGAAAAACTACCACTTCTTACAAGCCTCTGGTCATTGTTGTTGATCACTTCTTCATGCAATTATTGCGTCATACAGGTATACAGGTGACACACACAGGTATCCAGGTGACACACAGGTGACAATAGGTTTGCGTCATACAGGTATACAGGTGACACACAGGTAAAAGCAGGTGACAACGTTCTTACACCCTCTGGTCATTGTTGATCACTTCTTCGGGCACGAAGAAGAAGAGATCTTGAGATAAGCGATGAGTTCTTACAACCCTCTGGTCATTGTTGATCAATGTCACGTAAATGTCACATCATTCACGTTCAAATGTCACGTTATTCACGTCACGTCACGTCATTCGCGTCACGTTATTCACGTCACGTTATTCACGTCACGTCATTCGCGTCACGTTATTCGCGTCACGTTATTCGCGTCACGTCACGTCATTCGCGTCACGTTATTCGCGTCACGTTATTCGCGTCACTTTCTGTTCGGCACTATACGGAAAAGAAGAAGAATTGATAGTTAATGTTGAACGTTGACAGAAGAAGAATTAACAGTTGGCTTCTGTGTCGCCACCGCTTTCATTTGACACCCCATACGTCAAAATCGGATCATTAGCAAAGAAGATATGCTGTAATGCCGTTTTGGCAATGTCGCTGCTCCGTTTTTTAAAGGATTCCGCAGCTCGTTACCCCCACGCGGCACGAACGTGATCACATGTTTACATTCTCACGGTTACGTTGTTCATTTCAGAGATAAGATTTCCATGTTTTGCAAAAAACATGACAAACAAGACCTTGTGGTTTTAAAAATATGCGATAACATTTACACAAATAACAACTGTGGCTACGTATTATCAGTTTCTTACATCCGGCCTTTTAGCATTGTGGTTTGTCATATCTTTAACGGATTCCTGTTGTTGCAAAAATAACGTCTACATTCTTTCTTATCAACCATACGCATCCGGAATGTTGATAAACAACTTAAAATATTTTTGTAAATATTTCAAATTATTCGATTTTTCATAATTTGTACAAATATTATATTTTCAGCCCTATATATGATAATCGTATAGCATTTCACATTTTTATACATGTTCAGAATGGGCCATTGTCATGATGATGATTATATAGCATTTTTATATACTTTCAGAATGGCCATTGTCATTGCCATGTTGCCTTTTCAAAATCAACAATCTTCTTACGATTCTCTGGTCATTGATGGTCTTTTACTTCTTCTCATGTTCAGAATGGGCCATTGTCATTGCCATGTTGCCTTTTCAAAATCAACAATCTTCTTACGATCCTCTGGTCATTGTTGATCTTTCACTTCTTCTCATGTTCAGAATGGTCCATCGATGCCAAGGACCCTGATGGCTCATCGTGAGCGAGAACCCGCATACCGATTCTGGCTCATCGTGAGCGAGAATCCGCATACCGATTCTGGCTCACTTTTTTCCCACGGTGAGCGAAAACCGGCATACCGATTCTGGCTCACTTTTTTCCCACGGTGAGCGAAAACCGGCATACCGATTCTGGCTCACTTTTTTCCCACGGTGAGCGAAAACCGGCATACCGATTCTGGCTCACTTTTTTCCCACGGTGAGCGAAAACCGGCATACCGATTCTGGCTCACTTTTTTCCCACGGTGAGCGAAAACCGGCCTTACTTACCTACTTAACTACTTATTTACAAGGGTTAATATAACGTTATTTATTTTTGAATTTTTTATTACCACTGCAATTTTTACATATTTTTACCATATATTGACGTATTATTTTATCTCCATATTTTTTTACTATATATCTATATACTACATATCTATATACACCGTAAGACTATCGAATTTATATTTTCGCTAAGAAGTGCAGGAGCTGAAAAAAAAATATGTATAAATGAGTAGCAACAAAGTTACTTGGGAAGATTTTGTCAAAATAGTTGAGGAAATTGCACAAGAAATAGACAGGCAAAGCAGAAGAGTCTTAAAGAAAAAAGTTCCGAAATCTAAGGACATAAAGGAAGAAGTGACGACACAGCTAATTAAAGCTTATAACAAGTTCACGCAATTGACTAGGAGAAACTGGGAAGCACTTTCGGACAAACAAAGGGAATCGTGCAACAAATATTTTGGAAAAATCAGAGACAAAGTTATACGATCATTTCAAGCAGTAAATGTGAGAACAGTGGTTCCAAGTTCAATACATCAACCAATCGACAAGGAAGTTGAAGAGGAACAAAGCGATGAGGAAATAGAAGAAGGAAAAAGCGACGAGGAAGGAGAAGAAGAAATAATTAACGACGGAATAAAAGAGGAAAAAGGTGACATAAAACAAGATATAACAATATTAAACATGGCTTTGACAATCAATGAATTTTTGAATATCGCAAGCAAGATATTGCCCAACGAGTTCGATGGAAGCGCAGGGAAATTACAACCATTTTTAGACGCATTAGAACTACTTGGAAAATTGGCAGGTCATGAAGACACAGCTGTAACGCTAATAAAAACGCGACTCACCAATAAGGCTAGGAACCTAATAACCACAGAAGATACGATTCCACGGATAGCTGAAGCACTAAAGAAAGAATTAAAAGGTGATAATCCGAAGAATTTAATAGCCAAATTAGCCAAAAAAAGGCAAGGGCATAGAGATGCAGCAGTGTACGCATCTGAAGTGGAAGAGTTAGCAGAACAATTAAAAGTAGCATACATAGCGGAAGGAATGCCACTTGACTTAGCAAAGAAATATACGACGGAAGCAGTAGTAACAACAATGAAACGAAACGCTAATGCAGAGAAAGCTAAGCTAATACTGGAAGCAGGTAACTTTACATCACCGCAGGAAGTAGTATCTAAATTTTTGTCGATCGATACGACTGAAGAAAATGCACAAGGAAGAGTCTTAAATTATAGGACAAACTACGAGAATAGGAGAGGACAGCAGCAATACAGAAGAGGATACCATAACAAATATGACAGAGGAAGAAGAAATAACTTCGAACAACGGAACGAAGGAGAAGCAACGGACAATCAACGAAATTATTCGAACAGAGGATACAGACAATTTAACAATCAAACATACAGAGGAAACCAGAGAGGCGGACGTAACAGGAACGTAAGGTTACTAGAAATAGAGGACAGTCAAGAAGAGCAAGAAAACCAGCAGTTGGGGTTTTGAATGAACAAGAAGTTGGAAGCACACAGGCAGAAATAAAATATAACATTTACAACTTCGACCTAAACCTAACGAACTTTGTACGAATGAAAACAGGAATTCTTGAAAACACAAGCACTTTTATCATAGACACAGGAGCTGACATTTCAATACTAAAATGTTCACAAGATTTTATGAAGGAACAGGTGAAACCAAACACAAAGGCGAAAATAAAAGGAGTCACTAAAGGAGAGTTGCAAACAATGGGAGAAGTTGAGACAACACTCGAAGTAAAATGAACTCGATTCGAACACATCTTTCAATTGGTAGAACCTAACTTTCCAATTCCAACAGACGGAATCATTGGGAGAGACTTTATTTCTAACTTTCAATGTATACTAGATTACGCAAACCTTAAAATGCACATTAAAGAGGACAACGATTGTTACATTAGTACGAAAATTCTGGATAATATAGACAATGACACCATAATAATACCGCCTAGATGTGAAATTTACAGAATCGTAAAAATTTTTCAAACGTTAAAGAAAGACAGGATAGTGGAACAGCAAGAAATACAACCAGGAATATTCATAGCAAGAGCAATTATTTCAAGTAATAATCCATACATCAAAATTTTGAACACAACGTACGAAACAGTAAATGTAGACGCAAGCACAATCAGGACGTTGGATATTAAACTATTCAATATATATAGGCTAGTCAACGACAGCAAGGACAGAAAAAAAGAATTACGAGAATCACTGAAATTAGACATACCAGAATACATACGAGACAACTTAGTATCGTTATGCGAGGAATATTCAGACATATTCGCCCTAAGGCATGATATGTTAACCTGTAACAATTTCTACGAACAAAAACTAAGAGTTAAAGACCAAACTCCGGTATATATCAAGAATTATAGGACACCTCATGCGCAAACAGAGGAATTAAATCGACAAGTACAAAACCTAAGAGACCAAGGAATCATAGAACCATCTACATCCGAGTACAACAGCCCAGTAGTACTGGTACCGAAAAAAGCTATAGATGGAGGAAAAGCATGGAGATTATGCATAGATTTTAGACAACTGAACAAGAAGATAGTTACAGACAAATTTCCATTACCAAGAATAGATTCGATATTAGATCAACTAGGAAGAGCAAAATGGTTTTCAGTTATAGACTTAAAGTCAGGCTTTCACCAGATACCATTAGAAAAATCATCGAGAAAATACACATCGTTCAGCACAGAAAATGGAGCATTTCAATTTACCAGATTACCTTTTGGATTAAATGTAAGCCCAAATAGCTTTTCAAGAATGATGTCAATAGCATTTTCAGGATTAACACCAGACAAAGCATTTCTTTACATGGACGATATCGTAGTAATTGGAATATCCGAAAAACACCACTTAGACAACCTGAAAAAGACATTCGAGACATGTCGAAAATTCAATTTGAAACTTAACCCAGGAAAATGTCAATTCTTTAGAAGGGAAGTAACATATTTAGGACATGATCTTTCTCAAGAGGGAGTATCAACAGACAAAGCGAAGTATGCAGCAATTGAACAATATCCGACACCTAAGACAGCGGAAGAAACAAAGAGATTTGTAGCATTTTGCAACTATTACAGACGTTTTATTAAAAATTTTGCGGAAATATGCAGACCACTCAACAAATTATCGAGGAAAGGAGTAGAATTTTCGTGGACCGAGGAGTGTGAAAAAGCATTCAAAAAGCTTAAAGCATCTCTGACGAAACCACCAATTTTAAAATATCCTGATTTCAACAAACAATTTATCTTAACAACAGACGCATCCAATGAGAGTTGTTCAGCAATCCTAAGTCAAGATTATAACGGAATTGACCTACCTATAGCATATGCATCAAGAAGTTTTAGTAAAGGAGAATGTAATAAACCTATAATCGTTAAGGAATTACTAGCGATTCATTGGGGAATTAATTATTATAAATGTTATCTATATGGAGCACCAACATTCAAAGTAAAAACAGACCATAAACCTTTGACACACCTATTTGCAATGAAAGAACCAACCTCAAAACTCACGAGGATCAGATTAGACCTAGAAGAATATGACTTCGAAATAGAGTATATAACAGGGAAAAGTAACTACGCAGACAGCCTTTCAAGAATAACATTGCATCAACTAAAAAACCTATACATAGACAACGCCCATATACTAGCTATAACAAGAGCTCAAGCAAAAGAAAAGGAGAAAGAAGCAAGACAAACAAAGGCTGAAAGTGAACTCGCACTACAGCCAGAAGCCACCAAACAGACAGTAAGGAAGGTACTAAATAATTTAGAGGCGCATAGACTACCAATTTTGTCCTTTGGAGCAGAACTAATCTCACCAAGACTGAGCATTAGGGCCAAAAACAAAATAAAATGCAGCAAAAGCATAGCCACAGGATTGAATCGTTTCGATTTAAACCAAGCGTTGGTACAGCTTGATAAGCTGGCGGTAGAGAATGCAGTACGTAAAGTAAAAATATACGTAAATGATATTATTTTTAAAATGTGCACAATTGATGAATTTATTAAAGAAGGAAATAAAAAATTGAAGAATATTATATGTGAAGTACCAGAAACAATAAAAGATGACAAAGAAAAACACAGATTAATAGAAGAATATCATAATCATCCGATGTTCGGAGGACACTTAAGGGAAAATAGACTAATAAAGAGGCTAAAAGCAAGATTCAGATGGAAAAATTTAGAAAAAGACGTAAGAAAATACGTTAAACAATGCCATGAATGTCAAATTAACAAACCGAAAAGAACACATGTCACAGAAGTCGTGATATCGGACACTTCTTCGAAACCAGAGGACACAGAGTACATAGATACGATAGGTCAATTCACTAGAAGCAATGAAAGCAAGGAAGACAAAAAAGAGCGGCAAGAAGAAAATAAGCCCAAAACAACATCACAACACTTTAAAATAGGAGACCTAGTCCTAGTAAAAAGGGAAGAGAATGGTAAGTTTGATAGTCTTTATGTAGGTCCTTTCACAATAACAGAAGTAAATAACGTTAATTGTAAAATCAGAATAGAAAACAATAAAATCAAGGAAATACATAAGAATAGATTATATGCTTACAATCCGAAAACACAGTGAGTGACAAGTGTTACGAAACAATGTTGTTAAACGAACATTTTATATTATTTATGTATTTGCGTAGGCTTAGGAAGTTTGTATATAAAATAAATTTTTTGTATTGATTACAACACAGTATGGGTTGGTAGCACGACTTGCAAATTTCCCTCCCCGTAGTCGGAAAATTTCTAAAAAGGGAAGGTGTACAAGAATTCATCTGTACTCAGTAGATATATCTTAAAAACACCCTGTAATTATCTACGATAATTACTTTCAGTTATTTATGTCATCATAACAATATTACAACCTTCATTCGATTATACAAATATTGTTATCCTAGATCACGATTCACTAATAATTGCAGAGTCAATTATAAACACTTTTCATGGTCGATGCTGAATAGGCATTTCTAAATATATAAACAGCAAAACTATAACAAGGGAATTCTTATTATTATATGAGACATTCGTCATTCTATTTTGTGATCAGACGTAATATTTCCACATTAAAGATAGTGTCTTTCTACACGAGACGTTCTTTGGGTGCGGTGCTACCAGCTTATGCTCATGCGAGTGTAAATAAAACAAATCAACAAGTAAAAGCGTATCAATTATTCCACCCCTCGGATAAGGGATAACCACCCTCACCGGGAGAAGATAGCCTTAATGCCAGGGCTGTCATACACGAACCACTCTCCAAGCACCACGAACCAAGCACCACGATTGAAGCACCATGCACCACAAACAAAGCACCACGCACCAAGAACGACGAACCATGCACCACGAACCACAAACCAACCACCACGCACCAAGCAACACGAAACAAGCACCACCCACCAAGCACCAAGCAATACGCACCAAGCACCACGAACACAGCACCACGCACCAAGAACCAAGCAATAAGCAACACGCACCACGCTCCACAAACCAAGCACCACGCACCAAGCACCATGAACAAAGCACCACGCACAAAGCACCAAGCACTACGAACCAAGCACCACGCACCGAGCACCAAGCGTTACGCAACAAGCACCATGCACCACACACCAATCACCACTTTCCACGCTCCTTGCATTACGAACCAAGCACCACGCACCAGTCACAACGCACCAAGCACCACACACCAAGCACCACGCCCCAATCACCACGCACTAAGAACAAAGCACCACGCAACAAGCACCAAGCACCTCGCACCAATCACAAAGCATTACGCACCAAGCACCACGAACCAAGCACCACGCATCTCGCACCACGAACCAATCACCATTCACCACGCACCAATCACAACGCATCAAGCACCACACACTAAGTACCACGCACCAAGCACAACGCACCAAACACCACGCGCTAAGCACCACACACAGACACAACGCACCAAGCACCACGAACCAAGCACCACGCACTACGAACCAAGCAACACGCACCTAGCACCACGCACCAAGCACCACCCACCAGGCAACACGCACCAAGCTCCAAGCACCACGCACCAAACACCGAGAACAAAGCACCACGCACCACGAACCAAGCACTACTCTCCAAGCACCACGAACCAAGCACCACGATCCAAGCACCACGCACCATGCAACACGCACCAAGCACCACGCACCAAGAACGACGAACCATGCACCACACACCAAGCACCACGAACCACCAACCAACCACCACGCACCAAGCAACACGAAACAAGCACCAAGCAATACGCACCAAGCACCACGCAGCATGCACCACGCACCAAGAACCAAGCACTAAGCAATACGCACCACGCTCCACAAACCAAGCACCACGAACCAAGCACCACTTTCCACGCTCCTTGCATACGAACCAAGCACCAGGCACCAATCACAACGCACCACACACCAAGCACCACGCACCAAGCACCACGTCCCAATCACCACGCACTAAGAACAAAGCACCACGCAACAAGCACCACGCACCAAGAACAAAGCATTACGCATCAAGCACCACGAACCAAGCACCAAGCACCATTCACCACGCACCACCCACCAATCACAACGCACCAAGCACCACACACCAAGTACCACGCACCAAGCACAACGCACCAAACACCACGAACCAAGCACCACGAACAAAGCACCAAGCACCACGAACCAAACAACACGCACCAAGCACCACACACCGAGCACCACGTTCCAATCACCACGCACTAAGAACAAAGCATCACGCAACAAGCACCACGCACCGAGAACAAAGCATTACGCGCCAAGCACCACAAAACAAGCAGCACGCACCAATCACCTCACACTACGAACCAAGCACCATTCACCACGCACCAATCACAACGCACCAAGCACCACACACCAAGTACCACGCACCAAGCACAACGCACCAAACACCAAGCACCACGAACCTAGCACCACGAACCAAGCACCACGAACCAAGCAACACGCACCAAGCGTCACGACCAAGCACCACGCCCCAAACACCACGCACCAAACACCACGAACCAAGCACCACGCACCAAGCACAACGAACCAAGCACCACGCACCAAGAACTACGCAACAAGCACCACCCACGATGCACCACGAACCAAGCACCACGCAACAAGCACCTTGCACTACGAATCAAGCATCACGCACCAGTCACAACGCACCAAACACCACGAACCAAGCACCACGAACCTAGCACCACGCACCAAGCACAAAACACCACGCACCAAGCACCACGAACCAAACAACACGCACCTAGCACCACGAAACAAGCACCAAGCACCACGAACCACGCACCAAGCACCGCGCACCAAGCACCACGCCCCAGCACCAAGCACAACGCAGCAAGCACCACGCACAAAGTAACACGCATCACGCACCAAGCAGCACGCACCATGCACCAAGCACATCGCACCTCGCACATCGCCCCTCGCACTTCGCACCTTGCACCTCGCACCACGCACTTCGCACCACGCACCTCGGACCTCGCACTCTCATTCACACACACACCAGTGTATGTAGTGAGTATGTAGTATGTAAATAGTGGGTCACGAAGGATAAACACAAAAATAACCGGGCCACGGAAAAATAAGTTTGGGAAACGCTGCTTTATACATTTGTAATGGCGAAGTTAAGAAGATTTTGAATATAAAATAAAATACAGGGTTGTACTAAATAGTGTGTTGTTACTGCCTTCTGGTTCTAATTAATTAAAAAGACTAAACACGTCTTACTATACATTATATTTTATTCACTGGTATACAATATCTAAACAATAACATTAATGATTCATAGCGCCTCGCCTTACTACATACTAACTTCTAATAATTATTTGTATATCTACATCCATACTGATTGCTCAGCGTGTTTTTATACCTATCTGAACCATAACAAATATAGTTCAAGTTCACTCGTAATAAACATGTGATACAAACTATAAGCTATTGTTTTTATGTATGTTCAATACCCTAAAGGTTAATAACATCATATTTAAATTATGATTTATACAGAGGGTTCATAATATACCACAGGGTGTTCCAATAAAAAAAAAATTAAGTTTGGTCTGCCACTATGTTATCGAACACCCTCTGTAACATTCTAATTAATTTTGAAATGTGAATCTCAAAGTTGGATACAATTTTTGTTATTAACTTTTGTTGCCATCTATTACTATAACGGATCTACGTACGTAGGAAAAATGAAAGAATACCCATGAACGAACATATAAAACACGCTCTATTTTCCTGTCACCCTGTCATACAAAAAATTGGCCAGCGCAAGTACATGTAATAATTATTATTACATGTACTTGCGCTGGGCAATTTTCTTTGTGACACGGTGACAGGAAAATACAGCGTGTTTTATATGTTCGTTCATGGGTATTCTTTCATTTTTCCGACTGTAGCTTTACCCCACTAATCAATCACCCTGTACATTCAATTGGATATGTAAATAAATTCTAATACGGTAAGATTCTCCTAAATTGATGCAACCCAACTCCAATGATAAATCGCTGTACTGTTTTTTTTTTATTTAAATTAACGTGCATGTGACATCTATGGTCATTAGCACGAGTTACAGTTTACATGGTAATATTATAAATTACAAATTATAAATATATAGTTAACATTAGTAGTAGTTAACATAAGTAAAAAAAGATCAGTTAACAATAATTATATTTTGTTTAACAGTTGATTCTTCTCGAGGAATTTGATAACCTTGTTGATTTGGTATGTACTGTTGAGGACATCTTTGAAGTTAGGACTAATACCAAGCTGTTGGCGTTCTTTGGCATAAAAAGGACAGTCACTAAGTATATGTCTGATCCGGAGAGAAGTATTGCAGTGTTGACATTTTGGTAGTGGAGATGATGAGATGATGTCATCAAATAGCCATGTGTTAGACGGGTATGTCCTATACGCAGTCTTCGTACGATTGCCATGTTTTTCCGAGATAAACTAGGGCAGGTAAATCGGTTCACTGAGGGCTTAGTTTCATGCAGCACTGAAGTAATTTTATTCCAGTGAATTTGCCAGGTGGATATAGTGTGCTTCTTCAGTCTGGCTTTTAGATCATTGCAGATTTGTACATTAAGTATGGTATCCATCGATGATGCAGCTTTTTTGGCAAGGCAATCGGCTTTTTCGTTACCACTAATGCCAACATGGGATGGTACCCATAATAAAGTGACTTTTGTATTTTGATTTATAAGAAGCTGATAAATGTCATGAATATCTTGGACAAGAGGATGGTTGGTGGTTATAGTATTGATGGAGTGTATAGATGAAAGTGAATCAGTACATATGGCTATGTGTGTGTTTGGATATTTTTAAGCATGTTTGAAAGCACACAAGATAGCTAGCAGTTCGCCAGTGTGAATACTACACCAAGGAGAAATTTTACAGAGTTCGATAGGCTGTTGAAGACTAGTTAGAGAATATCCGGCTCCACTTTCAGATTTTGACGCGTCAGTGTAAAGAACTATGTTATATTTACTTTTGTTTATGAGTTCTAGGAAGAGATTTCTTAATGTGTTAACACTGACATCTTCCTTGTTAAATTTGGTGAGGGACAAATCATGCTGAGGTAGTAGGTTGGTCCAATAGGGATTATTGGAGAATGGTAGAGTTCTGGTTTCAGACAAATTTATATCTTTTAATAACGGCTGTAGAAGATGAGGAAAAGGGTGTATAATTAAGTTACAAGGTGCATTGTTATGATGTTGATGTAATGATGTAATTAAAGGATACACTGGATTGGAGGGATTGGAAGAAATTGCAGCAGCATAGGAGGAAAGCAGGTATTCCCGTCTAAGCCACAGGGGAGGCTCATTAGCTTCACAGTAAAGACTTTCTGCCGGACTGGAACGAAATGCTCCAAGACATAAGCGGATAGCCGTTGTGTGCATTGTATTTAGTGAATTTAGGTTTGACTTAGATGCAGACATATAGATGAAACATCCATAGTCAAGCTTGGAATGATCTGTAAACTTTTAGTAGCGTTGTTTCATCCGCACCCCAATGATAATGTGATAGTGTTTTAATTATATTTAACCTTTTAAGGCACGCTTCTTTAGTTTCCTGAATGTGTTGTTTCCAGGTTAATCTTGAATCAAATATCAGCCCTAATATTTTGCAATTGTCAACGACCGGTAATTTAAAGTTATTGACGGTGATTTCAGGGTTAAAAGAATTTATTCTTCTACTAAATTTAATAACTTTGGACTTAGAATGGGAGAGAGTAAGTCCTAGGGAAGCAACTTTGATTTGTAGATCATTTACTACTGATTGCAGAATTTTACTAGTAGTAGCGTTGGATTTACCCTGGCAGTACATTATTAGGTCATCGGCATATAATGAGCATTTGATAGGTGGAGGGATATTGTGACATAACTGGCTAATCGCAAGAATGAATAAAGATGTGCTTAAAACTGAACCTTGAGAAACTCCGTCATATTGGATATGTGAGTCATCTCCGTCAGAAACCCTGAATGTTCTAGATGTTAGGAAGTTTTTTATAAAAGCGTATATGTTGCCAGTGAGGTTACATTGAAACAGTTTGTCAAGAATTGCGTTTCTTGAGATGGTGTCAAATGCGCCTTCTACGTCGAAGATTGTAGCTATCAGATCTTGTTTGCTATTAATCGCGTTAGATATATGGGTTTGAAGTAGTGCAAGGTTATCTCTTGTGGAGCGCTGTCTTTGGTAGCCAGACTGTTCCTGTGGAATGATCTTGTATTTTTCAAAATACCATAGCAGTCGTTTGTTGATCATTTTTTCCATTAATTTGCACATAGTGCATGTGAGGGAGATAGGTCTGTATGATTGTGGAAAACTAGTTGGCTGATTTGGCTTCAGTATAGGTATTACAATAGACTTGCTCCATTGGGATGGAAATTTGTGTGAGCTCCAGATTAGATTATATAAAGTTAGTAGTTTTTTAAGAGCATAATTAGACAAGGGCTTTAGAAATGCATAAGGAATATCATCGGGCCCAGCTGCAGTGTTTCTGCTATTAGCTAAAGCAGATATAAGCTCATGGATAGTGAAAGGAGAATTAAGGGGTCTGCTATGTTCAGAAGAGATCAGGTTATTTCTGTGTGAATTTATTTCACGAAAAGACATATTAATATGATTAGTTTTGTTTCTGAATTTATCTTCGAAATGTTTAGCAAAGGTGTTAGGAATAAGTTCATGTGAAGTGATCTCTATACCATTTGAAATTAAACGAGTAATTTTATTATTAGTTTTGTGACCTTGAATTTGTCGTATTTTTTTCCAAATTTGGCTAGGATTGGAATTTTCATTAATGGAAGATACATAATCCTGCCAGGATGATTTTTTGCTTTTTTTTACTATGTGTTTGGCTTTGGCTTTAAATTTTTTGTAATTTATTAAATTTTCAAGGCTTCTGTTTTTTTGGTACTTGTTTAGAGCTTTTTTGGATAAACGAATTGCCTCTTTACAAGAAGAGTTCCACCAAGGAACTGCCTTATGATTTGGAGAGAATGTTGTTTTGCCGATGTGAGTCTTAGCAGCCGTGAGAATTGTCTCTGATATTGACGTTAGTAAGTAGTCAACATCATTGGTTAACGGATGTTCATTTGCGAGCAAGAGAGTATCAACAGATTTTGAATATTCTGACCAGTTAGCTTTGTTTAAGCGCCAATAACTTTTGGAAGATGCAGCTCTACTACAGTTGTTGGAAATTATTATAGGATAATGATTGCTGTCAAAGAGATCATCGGCTGTTTGCCAGGACAGAAAAGGTGCTGATTTAGGGTCACTAATACTAAGGTCAATAGCAGAGAATGATCCAGAGGAAATGTTAAAGTGAGTATTAGATCCTGTGTTAAGAAGACATGAGTTTGTGCAATTAAGGATATTTTCAACTATTTTTCCACGACCAAATGTAGATTTAGAACCCCACATACTGTTATGTGCGTTAAAGTCTCCTGTAAGTATAAACGGCTGTGGTAGCTGGAATATAAGGTCTAGGAGCTCTTCCTCTTTTAAAGGATGGTTTGGGGGAATATATATGGAACAGATAGTAAGCTTATTAGGGCAAAATGTAGTTATGGCGATTGCCTCAAGATTCGTTGTTAAAGGAAGCATTGTTGAGTAGATTTCACTGGAAGCAAAAATTGATGCACCTCCACTAGCTCTGATGCAGTTCGTCCTAATGAAGTGGTATCCTTCAAAGGATTTAGGGTGAGGAATATTATATGTAGTAAAATTAGTCTCTTGTAGACAAATAAAATCTGGATGGTAAATTGATGTAAGATATTGTATGTGTTCAAGGCGCGGATAATATCCGTCGCAATTCCATTGTAAAATAGTGAAAAGATATTTTTTTTTTATTTTTAGAAAAGATCGGTATCATTGGTGTTGGAGGTACATGAATTATTGGAAAGGCTTGCAACTTCGTCAGCGTCTACGGGATTTAATGTGATCTTAAGCTTTTTAGATAATCTTGTAATTCGATTTTTAAGCGATCTATCAGATACAGTTTGATACATTTGCGTAAGGTCTTCTAAAAGAGACTTAATGTTGGTGGTAAAGTTATGAGCTTCTTTGAGAGGATCACTGCTACCAAAGGAATTTTCCAGGAAGGCAATAAGCTGTAATGCTGTCAACGAAAATTTCTCTGGATTAGCACTAATTAATTGTACAATAGTTGATTGAGCAGAGGGAGTAATTTTACCAAGTTCTTTGTCATCAGTTTTAATTTCTTTTTAGGAGCTGTTTTAGGAGTTGCAAAGGCTGTGGTAGATTTATCATTTATAGGGTTTAAGTCTGGGGGGTTATCAGTAACCGATAAAGTGGGTGATTCGAGACTTGTCTCGGTAGAATAAGTTCTTTTGATGCAAGGATTTGAAGGTAAGGACACTGACATTAGAGACTGTTCATTTGGAATTATTAAGTCGTTATTAGTTGGATTGATTTCTTCTTTTGAGGAGGAGGAAGGAGGAGACATAGTAGAAGGAGGTTCAAATGGGATTAGGCTAGAAGTTGTATTTTGAGAAAGATTGGTAGATATTTCTTGAGGGTTAGAACAGGAGTCTGCAGTGTGTCCAGATTGTTTACATAAGAAACATTCAAGTTTATCCGAAGTGATAAAGATTCTATTATTGGTATTTTCATGCGATATTAAAATTGAGGTATTTAATTCAAAGTTTTCTTTATCCGGTATAATATAGATAGAGCGTCGAAAACTGAAAATGTGAGCGTATTCGTCCTCAGGTGAGCCGCATCGGATAAAAGAGATAGGAGAAGCAAGTTGTAATCGAAGTTCGTCTTTAAGTGCTTAAGCGAATTCGGGATCGAAGGGCTCACGTTGGACAGTAGTAGCCTCTTTGCAGGTGTAATAAGTCTGCGAATAGATACGGTTTGATTTCTAACAGTAATGGTCGGATAATTTTGCAGAAGGTTATCCACTACGGATAAGAAAGAAAGATATATGCATATACGCTGGTTAGAAATTCGTGAAGCAAAGGTTATTTCTTTAGGGGTAACAATTTCGCCGATTGCCTTGATGTAATCAAATAGCACGACGTCAGGAAGAGCGTTCATAACGATGGCGAAACTTCTACTGGGACATGATATTGCTGGTGTAGGTTTTTTTGGTGTGATTTTTGTTGCTGCAGCGAAGCTGGGTTGTACTGTTTGTGATGATGTTTGTGATGATGTTTGAGATGATGTTGATGCCATAATTTGATTTTAATATTCTGGATGCCAAAATATTAAATATGTACGGCCAGTAAGAACTGGCCTAATTTTTTGGTTGTCGATATTTGCTGTTAATTAAAAATCGCCTTACCAGTATTTTTGTTGGTAAACACAGCACATTAACTAACTAGTTTTTATATGAAACACTATTAGCAGAGACGATAAGCGAGGAGTACTTTACTCGTTGGCCTCTGAAATGGGAATGACCTTTTAATTAATAGTCTAAGCTTTCGTCAATGATTATTGACATCATCAGAGTAAACTACAAACAAACAATGAACAGGTGGAACTAAGTATAAAAATAAAACACCCAAATTATAGCAAAAAACTCAGTGACTTGGGTGAAAAACAAAGAAAGTGTTATTGGTGTATATACTTAACATATTTTTAACTACATGATGAGAAGTATCACATAGTTCACAATGTATTTTTATCAAATTAAGATCGATCTATTTACATAAAACCTAACCACAAATAATTGGAATATAGGTACGTTGTTTAAAACAATCTAAAAGTAATTAACAATTTACGGCGGTGTCACTAAACTTGTTGGAAATAGCGGGATAATTTGAAATGTAAAAACGACAAATAGTATCTAAAATGATAAAAACAAATACTTAAGTAACATTAGATTTATAGAATGACAAAACACAATACAAGTAAACAAAATAATTAAAATTGTTATTAAAAGAGTTGATGAGATCATAAAAATGATGGAGATATGGTATTTAAATATTAATTTTTTGTGATTTTTAAATTAAAATAGTTTGAAAAATCTAACCGATATCACTCATATATCTGGGACGACAATTTTTTTGTTCCTGAAATGTTTTGTTTAAGCAGGAAGGTGTAAATGGAACTTAAATTATCCACATCCTTCTTGTGATTGATGGCATATTTCGCATTATAAATGTAACACATCTCAAGGATTTTCCGCTCAAAAACTCTATTAGATGCATGTGTCATTATAGAGGACTCTGTGGGCTTTGTTATTAACGTGAATACTAAGACTAGTAGATTCTGGTTTGAGTTTGCAATCACTTTTATGTAGGGCCAACCTTTTACTTAATCTTTGGCCAGTCTGACCAATATAAACTGAGCCACATTCACATGGGATGCCATATATTACATTCGAACGTAGAAAGGTAGGTGTAGGGTCTTTTAATCTGGTGTAAAACAAGTTAAGCGTTTTGTGGTTATAAGTAGATGTTTTTATATTGAATTCACCAAATAAACCAATGAGTGATCTAGACAGATTTTGTATAAAAGGTAGTTTATCTCGTAGGAGTATCAACTTGAGTAGCATTGTGATTTGCATCATTGTTTACAATAGGATTCGAGAATAACAATTTGTTAAGCAGTTTTTTTGGATACTGGTTAGATAACAATATATCATATAAAATTTTAATGTTTTTATTAACAAATTTCGGATGACAAATGTTAGTAATTCTATTTTTCATTTTTCGGGATGATAGGAATTGTATGCAATAAATCTCCCAGAATTAGTGTTTTTACGATACCAATCAAGGTAAATCACATTACTGTCAGTTCTAACAACTAAAGTATCTAAGAAAGGGACCGAGGAGCTAGACTCCTCCTCCACTGTGAATTTTAAGTGTGAATTGAATGAGTTAAAGATATTAAGTGTATATTGTACCCTGTCATGTGGAACGGCCATAATTAAGTCATCAAAATAGAGAAATAAACGGAATTGTGAAATTCACTTGGTCAATAACAAAGTACAATAATTTGTTCATAACAATTTCAGCCATAATGGGAGAAGTAGCCCCACCCATCGATAAACTTATGTTTTGTTTGTAGAATTTGTTTTCAAAACAGAAAAAAGTATTGTTATACAAGTATGTAATAATATTAACAAATTGATCCTTAGGAATAGTGCAAAAGGTTTTAATTAAATTAAAATGTTCTTCAACTATCGATGTTATGAGAATTAAAGGTATGTTTGTAAACAAAGATACTACATCGAATGAAACAATAACGTAACCCTCCGGTATATATGTTATTTATCTTTTTTGCAAAACCAAAAGTATATTTTATGCTAAATTTGTTATATTGTAAGAAAGCTTTATCCAGAATGTCTGATAGAAATTTGGCTAAAAGTTGAGTGGAACTTTGTACACATGATATAATAGGTCTTAGAGGTACATCAGGTTTATGTACTTTTGGCAATCCATAATATTTTGGACAAATACCATTATACATGGTTAGTTTCTTTGCCATTTCTGGAGTGATGTATGAATTATCTTTTAAGTGTTTTATTAATTTGTTACTTCTTTCAATATTATTCGTAGGATCACTATTCACTGGTACATAAGTATTGGTGTCATTTAAGAGTTCTAGTGATTTATTGATGTACGTACCTTTCTCCATCACTACAGAAACGTTACCTTTATCTGACCTCATTACTAATAGGTTAGGATTATTTTTTAGGAATAACTTAGTCTGTTTTTCAATTTTAGCAAAAGGTGACTTTAAATTTTTATTAAATTGCAAGTAATTAGTAATAAGATTAGTGGCCTTACTACTAATGATATTTTGAGCTGTTTCAAGTACATACGAAATAATGTTTTCAATGTCACTAATCATTTTATAAATGTCAAGATCTTTTGGTGTTACAGGCAAACTAAATTTAGGACCTAAAGATAAAAATCCCAGAACTGGTTCTGGTATGATGGTATTTGAGATGGTCTTTATCCACTTACTATTTGAATTTAATAAATTATTTTTATTACTTATCAAGTTGTTTAACTTTTTTATATTGATGTTTTTAATTCTGTTGAAGTGTTTATTGTATGTGATTAATTGTCTTTCCATAAAAACATTAAAGATATCGAAAGGTAACGTTTGTTGCAATATTGCTATATAATGGTTAGCTTGCTTTTCCAATTTAATAACAAACAAATGAGTGTCACGTATGGTAATATTACGTAATTTAACATTTACGTGTTGAGTCAGTGCACCAATCTTATGTATCTTGTGGTTACCAAGATGTGGTGTGGTCCATAGTTGTTTACCCTTCCCAAATTCTACGCCACTGGCGAAATTGCTATTTTAACACAATATTTCGATTTTCCAATACTTTCTATGTAAATAATATACTCTTCATTCGTAACGTTAAGGTTATTAGTTTTCGAGATATTTGAAGTTGAAAATGAAACTTTACAGTTATTTTGATTAATGTATTGTGCCCGTTCATTTTTAACTTCAAATATCTCGAAAACTAATGATTTTATCGATACGAATGAAGATTATATTATTTGCATAGAAAGTATTGGAGAATCTAAAAATTATGCTGAAATTGCAATTCCATCAGTGGCGTAGAATTTGGGAAGGTTCAACCATTCATTTTCCCCTGTACGTCTTTGGTAATAGCCAGAGACGTTTATTTAACATAAATTAGTAATATGTGCAGTACCTACACTTTTTGGCAAGTATGATACGGCAATTTCAAATTCTTTTAAAGTACTGGGTACAAAAATTTTTTAAATTTTTAAATCAAACATCCCTATTACATAAATATTAATTATTTATTATTTATAGTGTAGATATTGTACAACCTACTAAAATATGTTAAATAAAACTTTCTGGCTACTACCAGAGGCGTACGACAGGGGAAAGTGAATGGTTGACCCTTCCCACATTCTAAGCCACTGGCGGAATTACTATTGTATTGCAATTTTTCGATTCTCCAATACTTTCTATGCAAATAATATCCTCTTTATCTGTACCGATAAAATCATTAGTTTTCGAGATATTTAAAGTTAAAAATGAAGGAGCACAATACATTAATCAAAATAGCTATGCCGTTTAATTTTAAACTTCAAATATATCGAAAACTAATGACTAACGTTACGAATGAAGAGTATATTACTTACATAGAAAGTATTGGAAAATCGAAATATTGTGCTAAAATAGCAATTTCGCCAGTGGCGTAAAATTTGGGAAGGGTCAACCATTCACTTTCCCCTATCGTACGCCTCTTGTAGTAGCCAGAAAAGTTTATTTATCATAATTTAGTAGGATGTACAGTATCTATATTTTCTGCCAAGTATGACAAGGATATGTCAAATAGTTTTAAAGCCCTGGGTAAAAATAGTTATTAAATTTTTAAATAAAACACCCTGTAACTCAGTAACGAGCCACATTTTATTTAAATGGTTTGGGTTAAATCTTAATATTTTGAGGTCTAGAATCTACATCTCAAAGATTGGACATTCTTAATGAATCACCCTGTATACAAGTATTTTGTTTTGAATGGTCAGTTTAGATTTCCTGACGATAATCCAGTATAGTTGCTGCAGTCTAAGTCCTAGTTGTTTTCGCTTGTTGAATATACAGTGCGTCCATAAAATAACGCATAAATTCATTATTTCGTAAACCGGCGACTTTAGGGAAAAATCCCGACACAGGTCGATTTTTATTTTTAATTTCCGATTTTTTGGCATATATATCATACTAGTGACGCCATCCACCTGGGCGTGATGACGTAATCAATGATTTTTTTAAATGAGAATAGGGATCATGTGATAGTTTATTTGAAAGGGTATTCAATTCTCTATTTCATAATATAAACATTAACATAATTATTTATACAAGGTGTTCAAAAAAACATTTTTTTAATTAAAATAATTGAGACAAAAAGAAGAATGTATGTAATTTATCTAATTCAAAATACGTTTTAATGTTGTCGGAAAACAGGAAAAAATGTTTATTTGACAAATAAATATTGTTTTTCGCTTAAATTCAATGTTAAAGCTGCCACCCACCTGTCTCTTGCCAGTTTGAACATTTCGTTTAAGCGAAAATCAATGTTTATTTTTCAAATAAAATTTTTTTCTGTTTTCTGACAGTACGTTAGATTAGAATGACAGGGTTCCAACTAACAAAATCGCATATTTGAAGTTATTAGTGTGAAAAGGTTCCAACTGATCTTGTTTATCTTTTGATCTGACAACAGCGCTGTCTAACAACTTAATTCTGACTTATTACAATGCCAAGGTCCCATCTGTGAACATAAATAAAACAAAACTAGAATGACATGGTTTCAGGTGACACATGAAACCTTGTCACTCAACCAATAATTAAGATTTGCATGTATTCGTTTGACAATGTTCCAACTGCAACAGCTGTTCATGTTCACTGTCTAGTACTGAGGTTATGTTTTTATTGTTGTTTATAACAATGACGGAACTAAATGAGTTGGGACGACTTATTACTGAGTTATTAAGTGAGGATGAAGAATTAGAGGACTCTGGTGATTCTTACTCCCCATCATCAGAAAGTTTAAGCGATTAAAATGAAGAAATTACTGACAGGTAAGCTAACCTATATTTTTTATCGTTGAAACCTTTACTTCGTGGAATCTAGTCATTTTTATGAAATCAAATTACAAATAACGTTAAAAATTCCATAATTTATTATTTAAATCCACATGCTTCAAAACATTAAAGTTTTATCACTTTAGTTTAGTTTTTTTAAATAGCCTACTTTTCAAAAGTTCTATTGCACATAATCAATTTTTAAACTTCCATTTGGAGAGTAAATAGACTTATGGTATTTCAAATGATTCATTTGAGGTTTTTAAACTAGTATATAGTCATAGTCATACTATTTTAGCAGCTAATTCTAGTGGTATTTTGCAGGCGACCCAGAAATAAAGCCAAGAAGCATGTTCCTGCAGATATTTTAACAACAGCAACCAAATCAAAACCAGCGTTGATGCCCATTGATCTCCCATCAACTTCAACCGCTGGCGCTCACTAAACTACTTCAAATGATGAGGACCATTTGCCTATAAATCCGGTTGGGGAAGAATTTATTATTGATCAGGTAACAAACACTAAACCTCCTCCTGTTAAGAGAAGAAAAAGGGATGTTTCTTCTTGGAAAAGCCAGAAACGTTATATCAGCCATCAAAAAGGGGAATCTTATGTGAGTCGTAGAGGAGTTGTAGTGCCCGCTAAAGAAGTTAAAAGTTTGAAGGACTGTTTAAATGACTGTAAATTTAAATGTGGGGTATCTATTAGTGAAAATGAAAGACAAGCTTTGTTTAAGGTGTTTTATGGCATGAATCAAAATGGAAAACATCAATATATCTTGGGTACAACCACAAAACATCAGACAGAAAGACCTAAAGATATGAACAGAGAATCATACAAAAAATTCATTTTTAGGTACTTCTTTAATGTTGGTAACCAAAAGGTACAAGTCTGCAAAAATTTTACTTAGGAACACTAAGCATCTCACAAAAACCTGTCTATACGGTTCATAATAACAAAGATGAGGTCACCAATACACCCAAGCCGGATGGTAGGGGTAAAAGTGCCCAAAGTTCAAGACGCCTCAATGAAGAAATAAAAGAAACTGTGAGAAATCACATAAAATCTTTTCCCAATGTTGAGTCTCATTACTGTAGGGCCACAACACAAAGAAAGTATCTAGATTTAAACCTCAATTTAGCTAAAATGTACAAACTTAACACAGAAAAGTGTAGGGAGGAAAATGTTGTGCCTGTTAAGCTAAGTATGTATCGACGTATTTCATCCTCTTAAATATTAAACTTTCAGTTGGTCCCATTCTTCCAAGTTTCAGTTTTAGAATTCACACAATCCCTGCATTTGATCTCATTCAAAACCTCTTTTTTGGAAGAGAATGCAGTGACCGTAATCTTGAGGTTTGCTGTATCGGCGTCCAAGAAAGGAAGAGTGACACAAAAAAGCAAGCAAAGAGAAGCCGAAGAAAACGCACCAATCTGGAAATTGATAAAACCCAAACACCTAGTGAACTCCAAGGCAACACTCTCAGCGGAAAAAATAAAGGATATCAAGTCAATGTTAAAGTTTATGCCCTTGCAAGACAAAGCGTTCTACACCACATTATTAAAACTGTGAAAATGTTGACATAGGTCAAAAACACTTACTGTACCTTTCTTTAAAATAAAGTCATAGTAATTGAAATTTATACCAGTGTAATTATTTCAGAATCCTACTAACTATACCTATGGATCAGACTAAATAAATAATTTACTTTGGTATGAGAAGGTTCCACCTACCACATAGACCCTTGTCACACATAAAATGTCAAGTTTAAAAAGTGACAAGGTTCCAACTGTAAACAAAAAAAATTGTAAATTTATTACTAAGGAGCATTTTTTTCTTTTTTACCAGCCAAAACCTTTTTATGTATATAACTAAGAAGTGTGTACACAAAAATCAAACAATATATCAAAAACACTTGTGTGGTGTCAAGGTTAAACTTTGGGGACTGTTTTCTCAAAACTAGGTTGTGGTTAGTTGGAACCCTGTCATTCTAGCCTAACGAGTAGTAAAACGCATTTTGAATTAAATAAATTACATACATTCTTCTTTTTGTCTCAATTATTTTAATTAAAAAAATATTTTTAACACCCTGTATAAATAATTATGTTAATAATATTTACATTAGTGAATAGAGAATTCAATGCCCTTTCAAATGAGCTATCACATGACCCCTATTCTCATTTAAAAAAAATCATCGATTACGTCATCTCGCCTAGACGGATGACGTCACTAGTATGATATATATTCCAAAAAATTGTAATTTAAAAATAAAAATCGACCTGTTTCGGGATTTTTCCTTAAAGTCGTCGATTGACGAAATAACGAATTTATGCGTTACTTTAAGGACGCACTGTATGTGTCCGCCATGTGAGCGTTTGTCTAGGTGCATAAGTATTTCACACTATCAGCTTGTGCTAATTGGCTGTTATTTAGTTTCACTGGTGGACACTGATCTCTTTTCATCGTGAAAGTAACGTGTATTGATTTGGATTCATTCGCTTTTATTTTCCACTTTTTTAGCCATACTCCTATTTTGTTTAAGTTTGTTTGTAGGTTTTTGTAGCTCCTGCAGGATTGTGATGGGAGGCTAGTTTTGCTGTATCATCAGCAAATGTTGATACGTTTGTTTGTTCTGTAGTGGGAATATCTGCCGTGTACAATAAATATAATATTGGGCCCAAGGTACTACCCTGTGGTACTCCAGATTCTATGTGGTAGATGTTAGTATATTCAGACTGGTGTATTACTAAAAAAAATCTGTTAGTTATGTATGATTTTAATAACGGATAGAAGTTGTGAGGTAAACCTTTTTTGACCAAATCAATATTTGCAGATCGACCTTCACCAGATTAGGTTCAGGCGTCTTTGGACGAGTATACCAAGCGACTCATCGTACGAGCGGCATTAAATATGCCATTAAAAGGTTTACAGAGCAGAATGTAAGGTGGATTTACATCTTGGAGGTGGAGAATAGTGAGAAGGTGGGCAACCACCTTCACTGCACGGGGTACGTGGGGGCTTGGAAGCAAATGAAAAATCTGTACATGCTGATTCAATATTCGCAGATCGACCTTCACCAGATTAGGTTCAGGCGGCTTTGGACGAGTATAACAAGCGACTCATCGTACGACCGGCATTAAATATCCGATTAAAAGGTGTAGAGAGCAGAATGTAAGGTGGATTCACATCCTGGAGCTGGACAATAGTGAGAAGGTGGGCAACCACCTTCACTGCACGGGGTACATGGGGGCTTGGAAGCAAATGAAAAATTTGTACATGCTGATTCAACATTCGCAGATCGACCTTCACCAGATTAGGTTCATGCGGTTTTGGATGAGTATACCAAGAGACTCATCGTACGAGCGGCATTAAATATGCCATTAACCCATTTATGCCCAACGGGTCGTTAACGACCCAACTAACAAAATATGTTCCAAGCAAATATGTCGAATTTACCAGTGGCCGTTTGTTTACAAGTTCATTCCTGACTGTGCAAGTAAGCAGTTTTTTTATTGCAAACCGTTTATTTCGCTCGTAGTTTTCATACAGTGTACATCAAAACAGACCTTGAATAACGTTCGCAGCATGGCTTCATTCAAAAATTTGTAAGTACACTTAAATAAATCATTTTATTAATTAAATTCATTTTATATAGGTAAACACAAGTTGTGTTAACACATTATAATATTACTAGTATGAAAATAATTTTATATATGTCATAAATATAACATTATATTTTGATGGGTCGTTAACGACCCGTTAGGTACATGGCATATCATTTTGTTTTAGTAAGAAACCATTATCCACTGCAGAAATTCTGGAAGAAATAGAAAAAATTGAAAATGGTGAGGATATACCGGATGATATATACATTATGCCTCCAGATAATAATGGCTGGTTTACCGATTCGGTTTCTGGAGACGAGGAATGTAATGATCCGAGACTAAATAGAGGTCAATTAAATGCCCATGCTGAAGTACAATTTCAGAATGATGAGAAAAACATAGGAAATGAAGTTCTTCAAGAATCGTCTGATTTTAATGTAAAACATTGAACAAAGAAAATAAAGAAATTGCCACGGAAATGGTCGAACATGATAAATTTGCCAACGTTACATGCCGATTCCAATCTGCCGAGATTACCAGTTTTAGCACTTACTTCTGAAAGTAACCCAGTTGAATTTTTTGAATTGTTCATGAGCAGAGAAATAATAGAGTATTTAATTAAAGAAACAACAAATTATGCTGCCTCGAAAAATAAAAATATTTCAAAAATTTCGAAATTGAGAATGGTTATTCATTTTTGATTTACATTTACTCTGTGTGGAGTATGAAGGGAACCATTCTCGTTGGAACTTTACCGCGCTGAGCAGATGGGACGTGAATTGTAAATTGTAGAATTCCCTCATCTTCCTTAGTCTCAGCATCCGTATGGCTTGCAAATTGTAGAAGCCTCAGAGGTGTAACCAGAGAAGGTTCCCATTGTTTTCATTCTGGTGGGATGTTCTATATGCCATTAGAGTGATGCTAGCAGTTGCCGCTAGGGCATCTATGCCATTTCGTTCGTTGCAATTCGGGACTGCACGCTGGGGTTTGTTTTGGTTGGATCAGGGAGAGTAGCATATGTGCCTCCTGATGAGAGACTAATAAGTTTCGAAACCGGTAGGGGTGCTTGCGGCACTCTCTGATTGGACTAGAATATGGTTGGGCTGTATTTTCGTTTTGCAACGAAATTGAGAATGGTTATTCATTTTTGATTTACATTTACTCTGTGTGGAGTATGAAGGGAACCATTCTCGTTGGAACTTTACCGCGCTGAGCAGATGGGACGTGAATTGTAAATTGTAGAATTCCCTCATCTTCCTTAGTCTCAGCATCCGTATGGCTTGCAAATTGTAGAAGCCTCGGAGGTGTAACCAGAGAAAGTTCCCATTGTTTTCATTCTGGTGGGATGTTCTATATGCCATTAGAGTGAAAACTTAGTCTTTTTAAAAATATTTCAATTTAAATTGGCGAATTTTATGTATTTTTGGGAATTTTAATTTTAAGTGGTTAAGTTCCATTACCAAGGCGAAGAATGTATTGGGAAAACTCCGATGATACACATAATATTTTAGTAACGAAGTCTATGAGACGCAATAGATTTGAAAGAGATATTTAGATTTTTTCATGCTGCAGACAACAACCACCTTGCCGAGAATGATAAATTTGCCAAGATTAGACCTTTCATTTACAAATTAAATACAAAGTTTTTAACATTTGCACCCATTGAAAATCAAATTTCTATCGACGAATCTATGATTCCTTACATTGGTCGTAATAGGTGCAAACAATTTATTCGTGGCAAACCAATAAGATTTGGCTATAAAGCATGGGTAATGGCTTTATCAAATGGATATTGCCTAAATTTTGACATATATCAAGGCCGAAAATTAACAACTGGTGCTGATAAAAAGTGTGGATTAGGAGAAAGTGTGGTGTTGACCTTTGCAGAGATTTTGCGAAACACATACAAAGATATAAAATTTTCCTTCTATTTTGATAACTTCTTTACGAGCATATCTTTGATATCATCAATTGCAGAAATGGGGTTTAGTGCCACTGGAACTGTACGCAAAAACAGAACAGAAAAGTGTGCTTTAGAAGATAAAAGCAGTATGACAAAACAACCAAGAGGATATTATTGTAGCTCTTTTGACGACAGCACTAAAATTGCGGCTGTAAAATGGAAAGATAATAATGTTGTCACCATGTTATCTGATGAGCATGGAATTGAACCAATCCAAAAAGCAAGCCGATATTCAGCAAAAGAAAAACAAAAAATTCGAATAGATCAACCATTTGTAATTTCGCAATACAACAAATTTATGGGCGGAGTCGACTTGATGGAACAATGGAACTTGATTCGAACATTTCGAACTATAGAATAAAAATACGTGGAAAAAAATGGTACTTTCCAATATGGATATGGATGCTGGATGTTTGTGTAACTAATGCTTGGACACTAGCACGACAATTTGGATATAAAGATGACAACTTGGAATTTAGAAGACATATAGCTCGTACATTATTGTCTAATTATGGAAAACCAGCCCGTTCTAATGGACCTCAAAATATTGCAATAATTCTTACTCTATCCACATCAACACAGCATCTAATTATTACTGGTGCTCAAAGAAGATGCCGTGTATGTTCAAATAAAACTACAAAAGCATGCGATAGATGTGAAATTCCACTCCACGATAAATGCTTCAAAGATTATCATACAAACTATTTTAGGCCATAATAATATATTTTATAAGTACATAATATAATTAAACTATGCCTGCTTCATTGTTTTTATTTTAGGGGGTAAATGTTTAATGTGTTAGAAGAAAATAAAATAAAATGTAATTGCATAAAAGGTATTATTTCTATTTTGTACCCCTATGTGACCAACGGGTCATTAACGACCCAGACTGTTTTTCAAAAATCAGTTTTTGAAAAACTTTTTTAGTAATTTTTCTATGCATTTTAGGGTATTTTATTATTACTTATTAGTATAATATATTTGACAAAAATAGTTGTGGGCATAAATGGGTTAAAGACCGATTCTCACCATCAAATAATTTGATCAAACTGGTTTGAGCAAACTAAAAGTGAGTTAGTGACGTCACATCCTGAGTTGGTTCAAATTTTCTAATTCAAGGTCAGTTTGCTCAAACTGCAATTTTAATTGGTCGAAAAATATGTAATAACAAATGACAATCAGTAGTTGACATAACGTGATGCAATTTGGAATTTTGGAATTCATCTTTCATTTTGCTGTGGCTGTGCGCTGTGCCTGTCTTCGCTTTTCGGTATTGGTACCGTGCGCGTTTTGAGTTTTGTTTGTTTGAATTTTATATTTCAAAATGTCCTGGAATCAAGAACAGGTGATCGTCCTGATTGATTTTTATAGGGAGAGGACCTGCCTGTACAATATTAACACGAAAATTATTACAAAAAAACTTCACGCCGGCAAGCCTTATCGGAAATTGCTATATTAATGGCTGATATTCGGCCAAACACTACAGGTAAACTGATAATTTATTAGTGTAAATGTAATTCTTAATGATTAACTATGTTGCAGTTGAGGAGGTCACAAAAAAATGAATTAATTGAGGACGCAATTTAACAAAGAATTGTCAAAAGTTCGCAAAATACTCAGCGGTTCAGGCACTGAGTCCCTAGAAATAACGCTGTGGTGTTTTGAGCAGCTTTAGTTTTTCAATGATTAGTTTATAACCAGGGAAAGTGAAAACAATCTAATCAAAGGAACAAGGGGAAATGAAACAATGAAACTATAGTAATAACAACTACTGCAGATGTAAGTAAAATTGTAGATAAATAACCACGTGTATTAAAGTTTATTATTATTATTATTATTATTACATTCTATCCCTTTTTGTAAAACAATATCAAAAGATTTTCCATATCTTGAAAAAAATGATGAAAAAATATATCCTAGAATTCTATTGTTTTGCAAAAAATTACAATATAACCTCTTAACATTAACAGTGTAATTCAAGTTTGAAAACTGTTTTTCTCATTTGTTGTATTTTGGGCTTAGGCCACTTTGCATCTCACAGTCTTATATATAAAAATCTAATTGCTGTTTATTAGTCTCGCTAAAACTCGAGAATGGCTGGACCGATTTGGCTAATTTTGATGTTGAATTATTTGTGGAAGTTCAGGAAAGGTTTATACGGTTTTATATAGTCATTTTAGTAGCCACCAAAAATTTTACATATATATGTATAAATGCTCTTTTATTTTATTTTTTTATTTTATTTTTACAGTGTTTGTTGCCATCCTCCTCCGAAAAGACTTGACGGATTTTTATGAAATTTGGCAGGTATATTCGACCCGACTTCGAGTAGGTTGTTATCTATATTTCTTACCCGTACGTTATAAGTGGGGTTGCCATTCCGATATTTTTTTCTATTTATTCGGACAAACTCTTTTTTTTTAATATTGAATGGGTTGCATATGTGAGTCCATATTAAATGTAGTAAAGAAACACAGACTTACTCACAATCATTTAATAATACTTTGACTCTCTTTTTTTAATTTTATATGATGTGGAACACAAAGATACATACAACCCTAATTTTTCACTTCTCTATCATTAAGCGTTATTTTTTAATAGCCAGTTAAATATTTTACATCTATATAAACAAAAGAAAGTCGTGTCAGTTATTAACACATAACTCGAGAACAACTGAATAGATTTTTATGAAATTTTCCATGTATATTTGACCGGACTGAGAATAGGTTGATATTTATTTTTCATATCCGTACGTCATAACGGGGGCTGCCCCCTAATATATTTTTAGTCAAACTGTTTTTTCTTAATTTTGTGTGATGTGAAAGGGAAAGGTAAATACAGTGAAACCTCCGTTAACCGAAATAATTGGGGGAAGACCGTTTCGGATAACAAAAATTTCGGTTAAAAATAACATTGTTTTTTGAATCCTTTTTATATCAAATTACATGGTATTGGAGAGATATAGCAGCAACACATCGTTGGTCAAAGAAAAACACAGAAGAAAATAGCAAATTTCTTTTAAAAACATGTTCATTTTCCTTAATTTTATTGCTTTTTTTAAATTAACTTTTTATTGACAAAATTTTTGAAACTGTCAGCCATTTCGGTTAAACGATGTTTCGGTTAAAAGGGTTTCGGTTAACGGAGGTTTTACTGTACAACCTTAAATTTTCACTTTTTTATCTTCAACCGTTATTTTTTAATGGCCATCTAAATTGTTACATCTTATATATAAAAATCAATTGCTGTTCGTTAGTCTCGCTAAAACTCGAGAATGGCTGGACCGATTTGGCTAATTTTGATGTTGAATTATTTCTGCAAGTTCAGGGAAGGTTTATACGGTTTTATATAATCATTTTAGTAGCCACCAAAATTTTTGTATCTATATGTATAAAATGCTCTTTTTACAGTGTTTTTGTCATACTCCTCCGAAACGACTTTACCGATTTTTATGAAATTTGGCAGGTATATTCGACCTGACTGCGAGTAAGTTGTTATCTATGTATATGTCCTACCCGTACGCCATAAAGAGGGTTGTCCCCTGATATTTTTTTCTATTTATTCGGACAAACTTTTTTTTTATTTTATATGATGTGGAACGTAAAGATACATACAACCCTAATTTTGACTTTTCTATCACTAAGTCGTTTTAGTTACAAACACATAACTCGAGAACGACTGAATAGATTTTTATGAAATTTTCCACGTATATTCGACCGGACTGAGAATAGGTTGTTATTTATTTTTCATATCCGTATGTCATAACAGGGCTACCCCCTAATATATTTTTAATTTTTTTGGTCAAACTGTTTTTTCTTAATTTTGTGTGATGTGGAAGGGAAAGGTAAATATAACCCTAAATTTTCACTTTTCTATCTTCAACCGTTATTTTTTAATAGCCATCTAAATTTTTACATCTTATAGGTATATAAAAATCAATTGCTGTTCGTTAGTCTCGCTAAAACTCGAGAACGGCTGGACCGATTGATTTTTATGTTTAAAATTTTTATGTATAAAATTTTATTTATTTTTGTTTATTTTATTTTATTTCATTTTTTAATTCCATTCATTTTATTTCATTCTATTTAATTTTATTTCATTTTATTTATTGATATTTAATTTTAATTTAATTTTATTTTGATTAATCAACACCTATATCATTGAACAACCCCGAACCCAATTATAATACAGGGTTGTTTTCAATGTAGATAAAATAAAGCTGTTATATTCATTATAAGATAAACAAATTTAAGATTGTAACTGTTGCACTACAAACTTTATTTTGTTACTTCTAACTAAACTTTATTACTTTAAACATCACGTGTAATTAATTAAAAATAATAATAAAACTTCATTCACATCGAGAATTTTTGTTTAATAGTGCTTTCAGTGCGTCACAGCTTTTCGATTTCTTTCTAATGCATTAAATTGTATGTGACAGAAAAAAACACATGTCGGTGATTACATTTCGTCGGTGACATTTATAACATTTATTCTTGTTGTCAATAGATGGCGTTATAATCGAAAAAAAAAATATTTACGAATTATATAATATATCTACGAATATAAGCTGTACAATTTATAAAACTACACAAATTAAAGAAAATACCATTTTATAAATGCCATAAACACAATTGATTTGTTTTTCTGCTAAATTGCAAATAAAATTTGACAACTGTCAGATTTAACTAAAATGTCATGTTAAAAATAAATGTTATAAATGTATATTATCCCGGACTTACCTCTTTTTCTATCATTTGTGACGCACTGGAAAATGCTCATAAAAATAACGCAAAAGATGGAAAACATACTTAGTTGTGAGATAAAAAGAATGAAACTAGTGGAGGTAGGAAATTTAGCAATAAAAACCTATAAATTTACATTCTATCTACTGTTTCCCATTTTTAGATGTATCAGAGGAGTATGTCAACTAAAACTGTCACAGTGGCAGTTACCAAACTCATCCGATACGTCTAAAGGTGGGAAACAATAAAGAGAATATAAATTTATAGGTTTTTATCGCTAAATTTCCCACCTCTACTAGTTTCATTGCTTTTTATCTCACAACTTAATTATGATGTCCATCTTTTGTGTTATTTTGACAGTTTATTTAGCGTGCTCATCACTGTATAATCACAATAAATTAAAAATTCAATATTGGGACAACATTTAGTTAAGGGGTGCATCAACATCATCAACAACAGCATCATCTTGGTGCTACAGCCCTTAGAGGGGCTTGACCTTCTCAAGCTTTCTACTCCTCTCTGTTGCTATAAGTTAGCTGTAAGATGGCTATAAGTGATTGTAATCGGTAATATGTGGTAGGCTTCAAATATATAGAGAAAGCGTTGAGAACTACATTCTTATTGTATTATTTTATGGTTTCTGCTATTTTTTAATGTATATAAAACATAAACAAATAAATATTTGTTGTTTGTTTTGATATCAATTGCAGTTAATTATAAGAAATTTTCTTTCGGCAATTGCCCTGATAGATTAGTGGATAGATTTGGCAATATAGAATCAGAATGCACGAATTTGCGTTTGCCATGTTGCACAGATGTTCCGCAGATATAAATTTGGTGGCCATTTCTTGGACATGTTGTATATTCATGCACTGAACCTAACCTACATTTATGTGGCATCTGAATATTATGTTTGTGTGTCACAGTGTTGCCATAATTTTTTGTTTATATCTTCAATTTCTTGCATAATTTCAATCAATGATTAATAATAAATGTACCTAAAACAAATTTTTAATATATTATAATCATTCATCTATTTGATTTATCTTTTCATATACTTTTTTTTTTTTTTTTATAACGGTGTCCGGCACTGATATCGAATAAGCACACATGCTTTTTGATCGATCCTGACAAATAGTAAATTTAACTTACAAAAACCAATCATAGTATTCTTACACTACGTTAACATCAAGTATAATAGTGTTAGTTAAGTGTGTATAGAAAAACATTTTCTGTGAGTACATATTTTTCTAAAGTGTGAGTATTTCATAACCAAAGAATTTTATAAAACCGTCAATAAACAACACCAGTCATTGATCGACACCAATTTTTTGTCTTTAAAGACAATTACCAAAATCCGAAGCGGAACAGGTCCGTACTTAGGAAAATCAAATGGTGTTGAGAAATGGAATTCGACGTCACTAATAATAGCGATGAATCATTATCGCAATCCACATCACAAAAACCTTTATCTTACTCTGCTGCAGCTAGTAGACAAAAAGAAACAATCTATCCATCCAAGCTACAAGCAGTAGTTTTTAATTCTCTCAACGATGTTAAATTAGAAGAATACTTGTTAGCGGTAGGAGCTTTAGTTAGTCCAAAACACATTATTTTTTCATCAAGAATCACCAACAATCGTATCTGTATCTATTTCTCAACCAAACAAGTCGTAGATGAATTTTTTTCAAACAGTAGAGGTTTCATCACTGTAAACAATACACAAATTCAAGTCCGTAGACTAATTACTCCAAGTGAAAGACTCCTAATATCCAATGTTTCTCCCACTATCCCGCATAAGGTAATAGAAAACGAACTACTGCTCTTAGGGCTAAAACCAACTTCATCAATGTCATTTTTGCGAATAGGAACCAACAATCCTGAATACAAACATGTACTCAGTTTCCGTCGACATATTTACGTATCTCCACCCACAGGTCCAATTCCCGATACCATTTTAATAACTCATGAAGATACTACAAATCGAATTTTTTTGACATTAGACAACTTATGTTTCATTTGCAAACAACATGGCCATATTTCCAGTAGTTGCTCAGTAAATGTAAATCACTCAGAAACAGCTGTCCCAACTGCTACACTTTCAAACAGAAACGAACCTAGTACAGTAACTTCAACAGAAACGACTGCTATTACACCTTCAACAACATGCACTTCTACAAACATATCAAATAATTCAACGCCACTAACAAAAATATTATCTACAACCAACCTAACACCTCTTGATACATCAACTACAGATAATACAATGCCAGTGATATCTAAACCAAATATATCCACCTCATCAGCCCCCTCACCTCACATAGTCATAACTAACCAGCCTTCATCTTCCAGTCTAAGCAATAATTCTTGCTCGGTTAATGAAAATAAAGAGAATCCAGCACCAAAAGAATTTAGCGTATCCAACGAAGAAAATACATCTAAATCATCCTCCAAACGAACTGTATCTGAAGCAATATCACCCCCGATTGAGACATCAGCTAGTGACGATGTATTTTCAAAGCCAACTCAGAAACAAAAAAGAATAAAAACAAAAATATCAACAATACCATTAGAAACGCTAATGCAACCAATTAAAGAATTATTCAATTCCGAAAAGCAAATATTAACTTTTGAGGAAACAGTTGATTTATTTGAAAACGCTCATGGAACAAAAGATGTTATCAGCGTTGTAAATAAATATACAGTAGACATTCTAGGATTTAAAAAACTCATAACCAAAATTCATTCATATACATCCGATCGCTCATTAAAATTGAAATGTACAAAGCTTAACAAAAAAATTACGAGACAGCTCACAAAAGACAACTACGAGGATGAAGAACCTGACACGGATACATCGACTGAATTATCCCAGGAGCTGAACATTCAATAATTATAACTATAACATTCAACAAACTAACAAAATTTTCTAAATCCTATCATATACTTATATACAGACGCTTCTAAAACATCTACTGGAGTTGGGGCAGCTGTCATTACTCCAAATAGTACACTTGAGTATAAACTACCATCCTTAAGCTGTATACATACTGGCGAGCTATACGCCATCTATCAATCTCTCGTTCATATTAACTCCAGTAATATATCCAATGCTCTTATAATTACCGATTCCCTCAGTTCCATCCATACCATTAACCAACTGTACACGAAGCATCCAATTGCTCTCCTAATTAAAAAAGAAATAGCTACCATTCAAAACAACAACCATATTGTACAATTCCTATGGGTTCCTTCACACATTGGCCTCCAAGGAAATGAAGCGGCGGATCGGACAGCCCAACAAGCCAGGGACAGTGAAACCGCGAGTGAAGTGAGAGATGTAGTTCTTAATGATTTAAAATCATTTATTAAAGTGAAAGTCAAAAATCTGTGGCAAAACCAGTGGGACAGTTCAACTTCAAAACTTCGCGAAGTGAAAACGTTTGTAAAACCGTGGAAATCTCAAATTCACAACAGAACTCACCATGACATTGTTACTCGCCTTCGTCTAGGACATACCCGACTTACCCACGGACACATAATTGGTCACACTAATCCCACTTTATGTGAAAACTGTAATATCCCACTAAGTGTTAAGCATGTACTTGCAGAGTGTCCAAAATACCAGTTGCAGAGACAGAACAACCACATCATCGGATCAACAAGTGAAATCTTAGGAGAAAATTGTAAAATTGAACACTTGGTAAAATTCCTTAAAGATATCAATGTATTTAACAAAATCTAACATCTGTAAATAAATTACCTTATGTATATGTATATGTCGCTAATAACCTCCGAGGTTGATGCGACTATTTTGTAAAATAAAAAAAAAAAACTTTTTTATAACAAGTTCAATGATGTTTGATTTAAAAACATTTATACAGTTAATCTTCATTTATCTTTTTTATTTATCAGTTGATCTTCTTTTTTATAACAATTTTAATTAATTTTGATTTAAAATGCCTCTTTTGAGCTTTTTGTATTAAATAACAACATATTCGTGTTTCAAATTTTTTTTTAAATGAAACTGTATGTAATGTATGAAAAAATTGAGGATATGGCAACAGTGTTACATGTCAAGCTCGGATCCAATGCCAAAATACGCACATAAACATTAGGTTATATATTAAGTGTACTAACATACAACATGTCCCCATTTCTTACAGCAGAATTTTATTTATTTTTCGTTGTTTAACTTTACTATTTACACAAATCTTAAAATAGTAGAATTTTACTTATTTTGCACTTTTTTACTTTATTATTGATACTGAAATCTTGGTATTTCGACATAATTAGAAAACGTTACAAATTTTTCTAGTTATTTTTATCTACAGTCCATACAATATACAGTCGGAAAAATGAAAGAATGCCCATGAACGAACATATAAAACAAGCTGTATTTTCCTGTCACCGTGTCACAAAGAAAATTGCCCAGCGCAAGTACATGTAATAATTATTACATGTACTTGCGCTGGCCAATTTTTTGTGTGACACGGTGACAGGAAAATACAGTGTGTTTTATATGTTCGTTCATGGGTATTCTTTCATTTTTGCTACTGTAGATATGTCATCCGCGTCATAGCACGTTATGACACATGATACCAGCACGAAATATTTAGGCGGTAGGTGTGTTCTTTTTTAGAATCCTTTAGCAGAGTACACCGGAATTACAGCCACTGGACATATTTTATTACATACATGTAAAAATAATTAAATATTTATATTAACCCACATATTACTGAAACTATTTTTTTTTTATTTTTATCTTTACTTAAAGGAAATATAAGGAAAAGTGTCTTATTTAACGACAAAAAATACTAAAATAATAATTTTTGAATTAGCTGTCAAAATATGGCATGTTCTTTTAAAAGGACAGCAGTAAGAAGCAGTATATATTAGAAAGTAAAACTTTATTAATACAAAAATAATTACAAAGTATGGAAATCCTTAAAACATTGTTTAAGGTGTAATTGTATTTTACATTTTTCGCACAAAAAACCTTTTTTTTTTGCAAAGTCCGCAACGAGATTGTTTTTCTTGATAAACAATTAAATGGTTCATACCATCATATCTTGAATGTAAGACTGTGTTGGGATTCCGTCTTGTTGGGCCGCGTTTGGTATCTTTTTTGTAGGTTTCCAGAAGGTTGCAAGCTATTTGCCTTCTAAATTCAAGCTGATCAAGGGTTCCTCCGTCTTTTCGGTCCAATTGCCACGCGTTTTGAATAGCCATGTCAATTCCATGTACTATAAGCGGAAAGTACCATTTTTTCTCTCTTATAGAGTCCGGTAAAGACTAATGCTTTGGTCACAGCGGTCTACGCCACCCATAAAAAATTGTATTGCTTTATCACATTTGATTGAGAAACAAAAATGTGTCTCTTCTCCTTATGGGAAAACCGTTTGACTAGGTGATGTGGTTTTACTGAACAAAAGTTAGATACAATTGTAACGACACTATTGTCGTGCCAGCGACAAACGACAATTCCTGTGTTTTTATCTAATCTGTAATCGTAAGTTTCCTTTTTTTCATAGCTGTTGGAGCGAATAGGGGGTATTTTAGTATTCTATTGTCCCTTATTGTACCTGTACCGAAAATACCTCTACTTTTTAACTCATTTAGTAGATGCATGGATGAGAAGAAGTTGTCAAAAAAGGTGAAATCTCGTTTTTGGCCAGCGTGATTGAAGCACATCTGCATAAGACAAAACAACCGACGAACCAAGACCCAAGTTTTTGTATGAGGCTGGTATTTGCACTGAGTTGCCTTGATACGGTGTAAACTATACAATATAACCTAGACGGAGAGTACCCATCCAAAGCTTTTTGTTTCGTATAAATTGTTTCGTAGGGTGCCTTCCAAAATATGGTACCATAGCTTCATCTAGGCTATGTTCTTGTTCGAAAGGAGCGTGATTTAAAAAATTTTTATTCAATGCATCATATAATGGCCGTATTTTAGCAAACTTGTCTGTTTTGTCCAAACTATTATTATCACACACATGAAGAATTTTCATTATATGCGAAAATCTATCTCTCGATAGAGCTCCAGCGACTTTTTCATTGTGACTGTCATCACGATTTTCCCAATACATATATCTTTTTAGTAACACCACGTAGCCACTCAAAATATTTGTATATGTTGGTATCATATTAAATAGGTTGTCGTCACAAAATAGCCTGAAGAGCTGTAATGGCGTGCGATTTTGTATAGGTCCGATTTCTGGTATCCAGTAAACATCTTTAGGATGCTGGTACAGATCACCTATAAGCCATTGTGCAGATTCTAGTTTTTCGAGAATAATCGATGGTTTTGTTTTTTCTTTGCGTAGTGTGGCAAGAGGTACGTCGTCGTCGTCGGAATCCGACTCTTCTGCACTCTGATCTTGATTGTCGAAAATAACCTCCACGTCATTTCTCAGTTGGCTTCCTGGTAAATGGTCTATCGTTGTGACATCCTCGTCTCCTGAATCGCAATCTGTTATATTATCATTTGCATTGTCTGGAGGAAAAAGAATTATACCATCAGGAGGCGTTAGAATCTCATCTGTCTCAAGTTCTGAAATTAACTCATGCAATTTTAGCGGTTTCCTAAAAAATAACCATTTTGTAGTGCTTATTACTACTGTCCTTTTAAAAGAACAAAACAAAAATGGCCGTACACAAGAAAGTAATAAAAAACTCAAAGCAATATTTCCACCATAATTACACGTAAGTAAAGCAGTGGACTAGCAAATCATGTAAAACGCCCACATTTGATTTGTAATTAAAAAACACTTACCTCCAATTAACAGTATCCATGTTTAATTAAAAAACGAAACAAAACAATGTTATGCCGGTACGTAAACAAACTTTTAAAGCGAGCAACTGATGAAATATCTTGATCGATATGTTTGACAGTAAACCCCACAGGCGCCATCTATCAACGGTAAGTTTAAGTTATCAATTTAAGGGAAATAGATCGATTGCCTTTTAAAAGGACAGTAGTAGTATGTGGGTTAATGTAGATTTAACACATTGACGGACATAACGTCTATAGAGGTTGCATTTTTCCCTATTCTACTTTGCAAAATACATATAGTGTCACAACACTTACATACCCCGACTTGTGTTAAAGAAACATACCCCAACTTGTTTCATTTAATGTTTATAAGTGAAATATAAAGCGTTTTATAAAGCACACTTGTTCGGATTACACTCTAACTGCAATCAAACAAAGGTGACATTTTGGCATAAATTGGTAACATTTATTTAAAGGGTACAGGGGAAGAAGGCGGTAGTCCATTTGGATTTTTCTCGAGCAAGCTGATAGTTAAAATTTATTAACTTATTATAAAGGCAATATAATATAATATAAAGTCTTTATTATTATTACTATAAGTAATTATTATTTTAATATTATTCTTTAAATTTGACTTTACAATAAGTTAGTAATTCTTAACTTACAGCTTGCTCGAGAAAAATCCAAATGGACTACCGTCGTTCTTCCCCTGTAGACTTCATTTGACAGTTGCAGTGATCACACCAGATTTGTTTTTATTAATCTAAGATTAAAACTTAATTCTTGTTTTCTGTTTCTAATGTTTTTATTTATTTACATCGAATATTAGTTTGTTTTGTTGTGTAATCCACTTCCAGAATAATTATGTGATATATTTAATTTAATAGTCCTGTCGCCAGTAGGGGTACAACGGCCTCCTTAATTCAGATGGACTTACCAAGTTTTCTTTATGTATTTTGACCCGTAGAACACGAATTTTTTGGGTAACAGTCGATCCGGATGTCGATAAGATTGTTATAAACAAAGAACTTGAGGAATTACATAACAGCGATTTTTCGCAAAACAAAACATTTTTTTGTATATTTTGAGTCATTCTAAGCAAAAAATGTTTTACAAGTGTTTTCGTAGGATGCATAGTTTTCGACATAAACGAGGTTGAACTTTTAAAAAATCGAAAAATTGCAATGTTTGAACCCGAATAACTTTTGACTGAAAAATAAAATAGCAATTCTGCTTACTGCATTTGAAAGTTCAAGTCAAATTCTATCGACTTTGATTATTTTCATTGCTAAAAAATAATTTTTTTATTGTTAAAGGTATAAACACATAGTGATTGAATGGTGTTTTCAATGCATTTCTAATTTGAAATCGAACGAGTAGGCGCGCATACAGAATTTCTACGTATATAACGTACATAAAAAAGCACGGGAAACACTATGTGTTTATAGCTTTGTTTGACAAATAAAAACTTAATTTTTAGCAATGCAAATAATCAAAACCGATGTAATTTGACTTGAACTTTCAAATGCAGTAAGCAGAAATGCTATTTTATTTTTTAATCAAAAGGTATTCCGGTTCAAAAATTGCACTTTTTAGATTTTTTGAAAGTTCAACCGCGTTTATCTCGAAAGCTATGCATCCTACGAAAAAACTTTTAAGACCATTTTTTGCTGAGAATCACCCAAAAAATACAAAAAAATGTTTTGTTTTGCGAAAAATCTCTGCTATGTAATTCCTCAAGTTCTTTGTTTATAACAATCTTATCGACATCCGCATCAACTGTTACCCAAAAAATTCGTGTTCTACGTGTCAAAATACATAAAAAAAACTTGGGTAAGTCCATCTGAATTAAGGAGGCCGTTGTACCCCCCCTGGCGACAGGACTATAAAATGAATTCAAGAATTTCTTGTAATTGAGCAGCAATGTCAACTTAGATCTCTGAAGTAGATATAAATATGCAACGGTATCTATATTCTACGGACTGCAGTTTATGTTTTCCAAGCTAATAAAAATAATAACCATATCACATACTCTTCCCGATTTATTCTAAGAACACATGGCAACATTGCCTGTCTTTATATCGTTATATCCATAGCTATACTAAATTTACAATCAAGATGCAGTAGAAATAAACAAACCAAGATACGTTAAATGCTACTAGGAGCACTTCCGAATCATAATTAAATGATCAATTGACTTACCTTAAGGAAAATTGATCCATATATGAGTATTGCCGTTCGAAGAATTACAATAATTACTTGTAGTCACAATTTTTTATAAGCTCGGTTATCACGATTTTAAAGCAAATTCCCTGAGTACGGCTCCTACTTGTTCCTCCAGCGCTGTCCATCGTGCTCCAGAATACGATATCAACTTCTCATTACTACAATTTTTCTGAAAATTCTAGATCACCCTGTACGGGTGGGGTTATAGGGTGGGTTTGTAATTCTTCGAACGGCAATACTCATATAATATGGATCAATTTTCCTTAAGGTAAGTCAATTGATCATTTAATTATATCTCGTATTGCCGTTCTCGAATTACAATAATTACTTGTAGATGTTCAAAGACAAAGATCTAGTATTTTCTACAACTTATATTTTTGCAACACCAAAAAACATATAATATAATTAATAAGTAGGAATATACTTAATTTTAAAATTAGTTACGACTGGAATCCACCGACCCTAAGATCCCCTTAGCGAATGCTGCAGGATCAGCTGACAGGAGTCGATTATAAAATTTCGCAAACATATTAGATTTTTGCGTCCAGCCAGCTCTAGACCTAATAACCTCAATGGAAACTTCTGCTCTATAAGCTGCCGAAGTGGCTGAGTGTCGAGTGCTGTACCCCGAAAATTGAGTAGTATCAATGCCACTAGCCGCCAGAGTAACCTTAATCCATTTGCTTAGTCTCTGTGACGAGAGGGACTACTAGAGAGAGAATCTACACACGAGACGATAGGGTTTATTAATAGTTAAGATTAAGAAGTCCGTATCTGTGGGACTAAGATCTCTGCTAACTTGAATATATTGATCAATGACAGAGGCCAAGCAGAGAGAAGCATTTTTTCTAAAGTATGGAATAACTAATAATGGTTGAATTTTTTTTTTTCGAAGATGAGGTTTTTATTCTATCCGGAATTCTGATTTCTAATCGGTCTGCAAAACTAGTAATATTTTTCAACCTGATACGTGTAAAAGTTTGGAGTCTATGACCCGTAATAATGTGCACAGCTTCATCGTTAGTTGAGAACTAGAAATATCCGACAATGGATATAAACTAGCTAGATGTAAGAGAACGGGATGTGGGTCCCAACTAGTTTGGTACCCTGGTCTCGATGGCTTTTGATTATAAATACCTTTTAAAAAACGTTTTATAATATTTTTTCCAAATTGTCCACTGAAAAAATCAGGACTATAGCCGCATGTTGCGAATTAATAGTTGAATAAGATGCACCCTCTTGGAATTGAATGCTTAAAAATCTAAAACTAAATTTAATGAATATTGAAAAGGGTTGTGATTTCTTGTGCCGCAAAAATCCCACCATTTTTTTTTTTAAGTATGATGTATACTGTTTTAAAGTAGATGTACTAATTACTAATTGAATGCTCAATAGCTTGAAGTGCTAATGTTGGAACACCTCGTCTGTGAAAAGCTTCCCGGATAAAATTCCAGCCTCCAGGGAAAGGTCCTACCAAAGCGGATGGCAATCTCTGAAAGGATTTGAAAGTAAATCTTGATCCGGTGTAAAAACTAAAGGTTCTGTTACAAGAAGTTTACGGAAAGTTGGGTACCATTGCTGGGTATTCCAGCAAGGAAGCACTACTATTCCCTGGGATTTTTCAGCAATTATCTTTTGTAAGCATTTTAATACAAGATTAAATGGTGGGAAGGCATAGAAGAATTCACCCTTCCAAGAGATGGTAAAAGCATCTACAGTGACAGAAGCTGGGTCAGGTTTCCAAGAGACATATCTAATACATTTTGTATTTAACTGAATAGGTCAATAGTGGGTTTAACCGAAATAGTGACATATCTTCTGGAAAGCGTGACTAGATAATTCATATTTTGTATTAATAAAAGTTTAACGAGATTCCCTATTTGCGTGGACATTATCTTTAGTATTAATATATGAAGCAACTAAGAAAATATCTCTGCTTTCGCACCACAGCCAAATTTCTCTTGTGATCTTATTAAGATTTTTAAACCTTACACTACCCATACGATTAATACAGGCTATGGCTGTCACATTATCAATTCTAAGTAAAATATAACAATTTGATAATTTTGAAGCAAATGATCGAAGTGCGTTAAATGCTGCTAGTAATTCCAAATAATTAATATGTTTTACTTTCTCTGTCTGTGCCAAAAAACCATGCGTGACTCCGTTTATTTATACAATGGGCACCCCAACCTGTTAGAGAGGTATCGGTAAAAATTTCAAGAGAAAACACTGAACTTGTCACTATAGGCATACCATTATTTTGTGTTAAAGCTTGGTGCCACCAGTACAACTCAGATTTAATAAAGTCTGAAAGTAATAGGTTTGACTGATAATTATGATTGCTATAACGTAATGCTAAATGCTTTTTCCTTTCTAAAATTTTTAAATGAACCCAACCGTATTTAACTGTGGGACAAGCAGCTACGAATTTTCCTATTAGTTGAGCTAGGATTAGAATTGAGCATCTATCTTTTGATAATATTTTTTCAATTTTGGACAGAATAAGAGTCATCTTTTCTGCTGTTAAGAATACTTTCTTTAAATTAAGTAAGAAACCTAAGGATTCCAGAAGATCTTTTGTAACCTGGCAATCTTTCCTAGCAGTCTCGATAGATTTTGCTAATTAGTATGTCATTTAAGTAAATAACACAGACTATGCCGATAGACCGTAAACATTTTACTACTGGCTTCATTACCTTTGTAAACACAAATGGCGCTGTACAAAGGCCGAAATATAGACAGTTAAATACAAAATATGAGCCCTTAAAAACAAAGGACAAATATTTTCTAAATCTTTTGTTAACTGGAATCCTAAAATATGCATCTTTAATATCAAGAGATGTAAAAAAAAAACAATTTGGAAATAATAATTTGAAAACCGTTCTATGCTCCTCTAGTTTGAAATGGGGTGGTCGTAAGTAAAAAGCGGTTCAAAGATTTGAGATTTAATACAGATCTGTAGGAACCGTCAGGTTTTGGATCAGATTTAGACACTGCTCCTATCTTTAATAATTGAGCAATAGCCTCCTCTAATCTAGATAACTCTTTTAATGCATAACATGGTTTTGATAAAAAAGTTTGTACTGGATTTTTTTTTAAATGGAATCTTATATCCAGAAACCCAAGAAAAAATAGTATGATCATTAGTAATTAAAGCCCATTTATCTAAATAATTAGAAAGGCGGCCAGCGTAATTTGTAGTTATCTGTCTTGTTGACTGATTTGGTTCTTATGTTAACGTCGTACATGTGTACCTTTGTAACGATACCTCCTTTCCTCGTTTTTCATACGGGACTGGGGCTGCAAGCGCCGGCAGTTTAAAGACGTTGACACACCTGAAGGACCAGCTTTAGGTTGATTAGATTTATGTGCAACCAGAGCTTTAGAAGCAAGGTACTGTGGGATCTTATGCTTCTTCTTAATGGACCCCAAACGTTGTGCTTCATTCAAACTATTTAGCTGGTCCGGAAAAGACCTTCCAAATAAAAACTCGTCTATTGGACAAGCATCTAAAATTTTCTTTACCCCGCTGTCTAAAAAAAAAAAAAGGAAGAATACTGTGACGCCGATGTAAGGATAGGGCGTGGAAGACATCTGAAAATATTTTATATTGTTCATTAAGCGGAATCGCTATCGCACTTATGCCAGCCGCTAACTGGGATTGTAATTTCTTTAGAAAAGTATCCTGTTTTAAGGCATTTGCATTAAAACAAGACTTGATTTTTGGATTAACATCCAGTGGCAGAAGTGCTGGGCAATTAGCAATGACAGAATAAGAATCTACTGCGGTGTTTCGAGATTCTTTATCAGTTCCTTTAAGAAGGAAACCAGAGAGAACAGCTGCTACATCAGCGTATATTTCAGGACCTTTAGTAGCTAATGATTGGGTACTTAGCAATGCTAAAATGTTTTGTGCACCATCACTAGCCAAATCATCCATCTTGCACACCAGGAATCGATGCGACTAAATTTTAGATGCATCTGAATCCGAGTCTGTAAAAAACCGATAATAAAAATAATACTTACTTAATAAACCGGCGGCGTCTTCTAACAGAAATATTATTAAACCATAAATAGGTCAACCACTCATCAACGTTTCATGTGAAACGTGACAAGCGAACGAAAATACAAATTCTTTAATACGGTTATTCATTTGAATAGCGTACTTAAGAATCTTCTATTATTAGATTTCATTTGAAAATACTAAAATAATAGAATATTATAGATATTTTAGTACAATTGTACTGAACAAAAATACGTTTTTAATACTTTATTCATGTGAATATCGCACTAAAAACAAAAAAATATAAGACATCCTTTTTAGATTTCATGTGAAAGTACTAAAAGGATTTTTAGAGATTCATATGAATCCTGTTTTGTGTATTACAATGTGTAAACACTATTACTTAATAAGAAAAACAAAATATGTATTCTGTTTTCTGCAGGAACCTAAAAAAAATTATTAATTTACTTACTGGAGTCATCTAATAATTTCAATAATTTCTTTAGTTTTCTCTTTTTTGAAATTTTTTTCATTTTCACAATAAACACTGTCGAATATCACCACACATAAAAATACGTCTAACACGAGCGCACTAAAAAATTGTAGTAATGAGAAGTTGATATCGTATTCTGGAGCACGATGGACAGCGCTGGAGGAACAAGTAGGAGCCGTACTCAGGGAATTTGCTTTAAAATCGTGATAACCGAGCTTATAAAAAATTGTGACTACAAGTAATTATTGTAATTCGAGAACGGCAATACGAGATATAATTTATAATGTATATGCATTGTAAATCCCAAATCATGATTTCCAATGTTTATACATTGTATGATTCGGGAGTGCTCCTAGCAGCAATTAACGTGTCTTGGTTTGTTTATTTCTACTGCATCTTGAGTGTAAATTGAGTATAACTTCTTGGACCCCATAACTAAATGTTGTTCCAATTTGTATAAAAATTATACTCAATAACAAGATATTCACCTGATGTAGGTAAACCACTTATCAGTTCCTATTTTTGTTTTTTTAGTCGGACAATGAGACTGAAGAAATCGACTGTGAGTCAATTCGTGAGGAACATTTTCAATTTGCAGAAGTATGCCCTGGACAAAGCACATCTGGCAACGTTGTTCAACTCCACGCAACCCCACAAAGTGGCAAGCGTAGTAGGTCAGTTTCAGAAGGAAGCACAAGCACCTACTCAAACTACAGCAAGAGACAAAAAATAGAGACGCCCAAAGTCGAGGAGCCTATGAGGGAGCTATCTAAAGCTATCTCGAAGCTCTCTAAGAATGAGACTGAAGACCCCTTGTCAACATTTGGTGAGTTTATGGCCAATGAGATCAGAGGTCTTCCAAAACAAAAACAAATGCCATGTAAAAATGCCTTATTAAGAACATTGTTGGAGTTTACCCCTAACTGTGAGGATGAAAGCAGTTAGTCAGACATAGTAATAGACCAGGAAAGATCTGTTTTTAAATGGATGTGAGAGGTGGCATTCGGATTTTTGCGAATAAAGTCAGGTGATAACTTCGTTAATAATTGACTTATGCTCCTTCTCAAATATGCACGGAAATTAATAAAATAAAATAAAATGGTTAAAAATTTCACAAACTTCGTTTTTTTCTACTTTCTGTGATTATAACTTTAAAACAATTAATTTTGGAACAAAGTCGTATAGGAATAAAACAAAGATAACACTAGTCAACAAAAAACCAAAAAAAATGCGACTGATGTTAAAATGGCTGTATTGGGGAGTTTAAAGCGTCCTGAATGCGAATTCAAACACTAAAATTTTCCACCACGTACAGATTTTGAATTATCTTCTTCTTAAGGTGCCGTGCATTTCTGCGTAGGGGTCCACGCATACATTGTCTTGTCAGGTGAAAAATTCTACTTATTATTAATAATGTTTAATGGCTGACTTTTGTAACTGTATAAGGTCTCTTTCAAGAATGATTAAAATGGAAGTTTTGTATTACGTTGTTTTATTTTTTACACATTATAAAGTTAAGCCTTCCGTCTTGCCCTCCCTTCCCCTATTTAATCGTTCGCACATTCTTATCTTTCATGCTATTCTTATAATATAGTATATTCTTCTTCTTTTCTTTTTGTTTTCTCGTTTTCTGTGTCTCTCGACGTCGCAGGTCCTCCTATACAAGGAAGATAGAGGTCTGGGATTCCCAATTTGTGTCTACACAAGCCACGACGATAGTCTTTTGGTCTCTCCTTCCTGAAAGCACTTGTTACAACGATGCCGGAAGAAAAGAAAGACTACGACACCAGGTCCAAAAAGGACCAAGAGAAAACGTCTCCTTGTCGTCCCAAAAACGAGTCATGAACATCATGGCGCCCAACTTACGAGGACTAGTAACCCCGACCCTGACCAGTCAACCAAAATGACGAACAAACTAACAAACAAACGAGAAGAGAAGATGGCTGATATGATGGATGCCTTCAGGTCACTAGCCCTACACCAGGCTACTAGAATCAACCAACCACTACCACCGCCACCACAACAACCCAAATGGAGGCCTACATTAGTTAGATTCACGGGTAGTGAATATGAAAGCCCAGAGGAGTTCCATCTAATGGCACAGGAACACCTGAGAAGTATGGGCCTAGAGGAGAGGTTCTGGACCGCCTACATTCTAAAACAAGGTCTATCTGGAGAAGCAGCCGAGTGGGCTGAACACCACGCCAACACCAAACTAGACCACCAAACATTTTTTACCAGATTGGTGGATCACTTCAGCCACATCCAAGATAACTAAGTTGTTATCCAAGCTCTATGGTCTTCATCAAAAATACTCAGAGGCAGCAAACCAGTTCATCTCGGACAAGATGGCACTATTCAACAGGATGGCACCAGAGACACCAGAAGACCGACGTTGCAGGGTCATCATTGATCTCTTACGTCCAGAATTAAGACTGCACATGAGGGTCAATCCGCCAAGAACCGAAAAAGACTTGCGCAGAGCCGCTGACGAGCTAGAGATCACCAACAAGATCCAGTCGTCGAACAACAGAAGGCAAGAGCAACAGTCCTCTTCAAATCAACAGCAACGGCGAGACAACAACGCCTCAAACCAACAGCAGCAAAGGGAGGACAACCGTCAATCCCAGACACCAGTGAAAACAGAAACCCTGGACGATTGGCGAACAAGAGGCTCCAACCGCCAATCTAACCGTTCAGCTTCACGCCAGAGGAGAAGAAATGACCACCAAAGCCAAAACCAGGGAAACGCCGAAGGGGGCAACCACTAAGGACCCCAGTGGAGCCCCAACTCAACCCTATGGTGACCAAACACGTCAGACATCATCTCCCGATGATTTCAACCGAAATCAACTCAGCCAGGATCAGGGCCCTGGTAGATACTGGAGCTTCAAGCAACTTCAATCAGTATGGGCCTGATCAAGAAGGAGACAAAGGAGATCAAAGACAAACCCACCATGGTCCGACTAGCGTGCAATGGCCGCACGTCCAAGAGTTTGGGAACAGCCGATGTCCAGGTCCGCTTTACAGATGACCTTACCAGCACACTTCGATGTCAGATGATGGAGCACCTCAATTATGATATGGTACTAGGTATACCATGGCTAAAGTCCGAAGAAGTCATGGTAGACATTCCCAGGAGATGTCTACATGCAGGGACCAAAAGCCGCAGTACCATATTTTGGGAGGCCCTAGTGAGAACACCAGCATCAGAAAACCAAGCCCAGCTGAAGAGAGACCAGGCCCCAGACTTTGCCTACGACGTGGTCAAGAGGACAATCGAAGACTACAGCGATGTCTTCGACGACAAGGTCCGCCAGCCCACGACTAGAGCCACAACGATGCGCATCTAAGTGACCGATGACCGGCCCATCAATGTGAGGCCCTTTAAGTACCCTCCAGAAAAGAAGCGGATCATGTTCCAGGAGGTCCAGGATAAGCTATCCGCTGGGGTCATACGAACCTCAAAGAGCCCATACAACAGCCCAGTGGTGATAGTCACCAAGAAGGATGGCACCCCCAGATTTTGCGTGGATTACCGCAACATCAATGGCATCACTGTGGACGAAGTCTCACACCTGCCACCGATCCACGATAGCATCAAGGAACTGGGTACGGCAAGAATCTTCTCCATTCTTGATCTCAAGATTGGATTCTGGCAAATTCCGTTGGACGAGGAATCAAAACCGAAAACTGCCTTCAGTCTACCAGATGGTTCCCAGTACGAGTTCACGGTGATGCCCTTTGGTTTGAAGAATTGTCCTGCCGCCTTCTAGAAGCTGGTCACCACCGTCTTCGCTGGCTGTGTCGACGAGTTCATGAAGGTGTACATGGATGATATCATCATCTATTCCAACAACTGGGACGAACACCAGAAACACCTTCACCTGGTCCTGGAGAGGCTGAGGACTCACGGCATATGGGTGTCCTTCAAGAAGTGCCGATTCGCCGCCAAGGAGCTGGAGTACTTGGGCCACAAGACAACGTCTGCCAACACCCAGCCAATGGACCGACATAGAGAGAAGATCCAAGGCTTCTCAACCCCTAGAACCTTGAAGCAACTGAGAGGGTTCATAGGCACCGCAAACTGGCTCCGTGACTTCATTCCGAACTTCGCTAAGATGATCACTCCATTGACGGACCTCACAGCCGGAAAAAGGAAGTTGAAATGGAATGAAGAGGCCGAGACAACGTTCAACAAGGTCAAGAACGCCATATCTGGTAGATTGGAGCTGAAAAGACCGGATGCCAGCCTGCCGTTCAACTTGCAAACAGATGCCTCAGATGGGTGCAGTACTGTTCCAAGGCGAACCTGATGATAGACAGATAGTGGCCTACAGTTCAACTAAACTCAAAGCAGCAGAGAGGAAGTACCCCATCAATGAGAAGGAGTGCCTTGCCGTCATCTGCGTTCTGAAAAAATTCAAACACTACCTTCAGGACCAGAAGTTCACCCTCTTCACAGATAGCTGAGCCCTGTTATGGTTAAGCAGGTATAAAGCAGATAAAGCCAAGCTGTCCAGATGGGCTCTCCTTCTGCAGGAGTTCAATTTCAATGTGGTACACATATCTGGCCGAGAGAACGAGCTGCCTGACCATCTCTCTCGCAACCCTAAGATGGAGGAAGAAGAAAATGTCCGCGATCCTGATGCAGAGGTCGAGAGGCTGGCCTGGTCGCAACAACCAAGCGAAGAGGACGACAGCTTCCCCCTACTGTGTCTCCTGGATGACAATGTAGCTGGTGCTGACCATCTAATATTGGATGACCTCAATGATATGCCCCTGCAGACTAGAATCCAAAGAAGTCACCAGACAGACTTCGGCATGCATAGATTCACCGATCTGCTGAATCGAATTCAAGAACGAGGACCACAAACCGACATCTAGAGAGGCCTCCTGGAAGCATTCAGAGTAGATAACAACGCAGCCTTCTACGTCAGTAATGGTAGCCACCGTCTCTACGTCCCTGGTTGCTTCCGAGCAGAGGTTCTGCAAGTTTACCAGGACAGGAAGAAACCGCTAGAGCCATCAGAGACCTCTACTACTGGCCGACGCTGACGAAAGATGTCATTAAATTCGTGAGATCGTGTCTGAAGTGTGCCAAAACTAAAGCAGCACGACGACAACCAGCAGCTCCAGTCGTACCAAGAGCTCCGATGAATCCCTGAGAACGAGTGTCGTTCGACGTCCTGGGTCCCTATCCAGTAGCCAGAGGTACCAAGACCAGGTACATCCTCCTAGCAACGGACTGCCTCAGCAACTGGGTGGAGTATCGCTGCACCACATCTGCAAAAAGTCGAGACTGCATCAGTTTCCTGAACGACGAAATCTGCCACCGATGGGGCCACCCAAAACACCATCATTACAGACAATGGTGTCCAATTTCGAGACGACATGTGGGAGAGGTTCCTCCGTCGTCACAATATAGAGCACGAGAAAAGTCCCATCTACCACCAGAGGGCTAATCCAGTCGAACGAAGAGTTCAAGAACTGAAGAAAGGGCTACGGGCCAGAGTGACGTCTCCAGAGGATCCACGCTGGGGTACATACGTCGGAGATATAATCTTCACACTCAGAACCCGAGCCAACGGTTCGACAGGACAAACACCAGCAGAACTTCTCCTTGGCTACAAACCAAGACGCTCCGAGGAATCTGGCTTCGGGATCAGAAGGAGGGAGACAGAGACCAGAGGATCCAACAGGCCATCCAGAGAGCAACCATCTACGCCCGAAATCTGTCCCCAACAATCCTGAGGCACGCCATTCTCCGAGGTACATACCAGGTGAACAAGTCCTCGTCAGGAACGAAATCAGTTTGTTTTTGGTTTACAGTCGAACGAGGATTCAAGCCAGGCTTTTAGAATCAAAGGGATTGGACTTGGATCGAGCCGTAGAAATTGCAGCAAGCATGGAAACTTCAGAAAAGGATAGTAATCAATTTTCTCACAACAATAATTACAATCAAGCTAGTATAAATGTTTTAAATGTGAAAGCAAAAAGTTCTCATAAAAATACGAACATTAGTAAATTGAATGATAATACAGTAAATAACACTGCGAAACAAAAAAAAAAAGAAAATAATCTGCGGCATTCATTTTGTGAATGGTTCTTAATAAACACTTGTTTCCGATATACAAAGTATGCATTTACTCTTTTGGATTTACTCTGGTTTTTGAGATATTCGAATTATAAGAAATACATGAAAAAATTTAAATTACCCTCCTATAGTTATATTCATTGTATTATTCCCAACTTTACCAATAGATAGAGAGGGCAAGTTATTCATAAATGCATGCGTGTTGTTATGCAAATACTAGTTGGGATTTGCGGCGTACTTGAAAATATTAGCCAGCGGATGGTTTGCGGTGGCAAACGTTTAACAGGTGCGGCAACTCTGTATGCAACACGCGCCAATCCTGTCTTTAAGACGTGCGCATAGGTCCTAGTTCATTTTTAAACGTAAAAAACGGTGGTTTGTTCCCAGATAAGTTTTGTTATCTATTTACGTAGCTATTTTACCAATTAGGCATTAGACTTTGAAGTGATTAGTTAGTTTAAGGACGTTGAAAATTTCGTTTTGTTTTAAAAAAGTGAGTTCGTTACGTAAACCTTGTGTTAATGACCCCAACAGTTTTTGTTACATAGGTGGCAAATTTTGTTTACAAAATCAAAGAAAAAAGATCACAGAGTTTGTGAAACAAACCTATGTAGCTTACTTTGGGATACATCTTGAGCAAGAGAATAAATATTGGGTTCCCAATATCGTGTGCAAGTCTTATGTAGAATCTTTGCGTTACTGGAGCCAAGGAGGACGTAAAGGGCTTCAATTTGGAGTGCCAATGATGTGGACCGAGCCAACCAATCATTTGAATGACTGCTACTTTTGTGCAGTGAATGAAAAGGGTATGAACCGGCACAAAAAACGTACTTGGGTTTATCCTAATGTGAAATCTGCTAAACGCCCAGTATTGCACAGCGATGATTTGCCAACTCCAGTATTTTCAGGGCCGTCTACTTCAAACGCTACTGATGTTGAAATGTAAATCAGACGGATAGCAGTGAAAGTGAGTTCGAAGAAAGTAGTTCTACGAAACAGGGATTTTCCCAGGAGGAGAAATTCTCAGTGACTTGGTGCGACTTAAAGGTTTAAACTCACTAAGGTACTTTTTAAAAAAGACCCTTTATTAACTTTTACAAATATACTTCACTTTTAATTGATCGAAAATAAAGTTATTTTATTATCTGGGGTTATTGCACCATAATTTCTCCATCCCCTTGAGAAGTTTTGTGAGGGATGAACAAAACTGAAGGCGTTGGTTCCGGATCGGCTGCATCCTCTTCTTCTTCGTCTTTTTCCATTTTCTTCTTTTTCCATAACTCTCGTAATTTGTAAACCAGGAGAATAATAAGGGCAATTACCAAGAAATATATTGGTGGTGTCCACAGATGAGAATCGTCCATTGTTGTTAGGGACACGGGTTGGAGTCTTTCTTCTTCGGTTGAGAGTTTATGCAGTTCATCTAATTGGATTCTGTCTAACTTTAGAGGCTTCACTGTTGGATCTTCTCCTTGGAATTTAATTTTGATCTTTGGCAGGGTTAAAGGTTCTTCTTTTACTGCTGCTTTGGAGTTGATGTAAACTTCGTTGTTGGTTCTGAACTCGCATCCTGGGGGTAGTTCTATCAGGAATGTTCCTTCTATCCCCTTGAGAAGTTTTGTGAGGGATGAACAAAACTGAAGGCGTTGGTTCCGGATCGGCTGCATCCTCTTCTTCTTCGTCTTCTTCCATTTTCTTCTTTTTCCATAACTCGTAATTTGTAAACCAGGAGAATAATAAGGGCAATTACCAAGAAATATATTGGTGGTGTCCACAGATGAGAATCGTCCATTGTTGTTAGGGACACGGGTTGGAGTCTTTCTTCTTCGGTTGAGAGTTTATGCAGTTCATCTAATTGGATTCTGTCTAACTTTAAAGGCTTCACTGTTGGATCTTCTCCTTGGAATTTAATTTTGATCTTTGGCAGGGTTAAAGGTTTTTCTTTTACTGCTGCTTTGGAGTTGATGTAAACTTCGTTGTTGGTTCTGAACTCGCATCCTGGGGGTAGTTCTATCAGGAATGTTCCTTCTAGTACTTCAATTTTGGAAGTAGAACAGTGGGTGGAAATTTTAGTAGCTTTTGGAAAAACAGCAATATAGTGGGCTTCAGATAATTTTTGGATAATTGTTGTGCTAATTGTGATCGGCACGTTTTGACATTGAGCGGCGTCGTTGGATAATTTTAGGATTTGATTTATGCAGTCATCGGTTTCTGTATTTTCTTGTGGGAACTTCTCTGGACAGATGAATTTCTTCGGTTCGCTTTTTCTGCATGGTAGGTCCATGTATTGGAAAAGTTCCGAATTAGAAACTAAATATGGCCCAGGTGGGATAATTATTGTATTGTTGATGGTATAAATGGTATAAATGAAAATATGTAAATACTTTGGAATGAAGAATATTCTGAATAATTAAGTTAATAATACTCTGTTGATTAAGTTCAAATATCTGAATTGTAGCATCATACTTACTGCATCTTCTTGATCTAAGTTTCCTGATATGGATTTTATAATACTTCCTAAGCCATTGATAAGACCTCTTTTATTTCTGGTTGCTGGATAGATTGAGTCGAGTTTCTCTTGGGCTGTTTGGAGGAGATATTGCAACTGTCGAAGTACGGTTGGCTGAGTCCATTTTCTATAGCTATGGTTGTAGTTTCATATTGAGATTCTAATGTTTCGATTTCTTGTGCTATTGGTTCTAATTGGAAATAGTGGATGAAATCGTGAGTGCTAGTTTGGATTCTGGCTTCTCCGATCTTAACAGGAAGGATCCCTGGATTGTCTCGAAGGTCCTGGATCTTCACTTCTTGGGCTGTTACTGAGATACATCTGTAAAGTATTTTTGGGGTTAGTTTTCATTGGTGGTTGATGTTTAATGTTCTTCTTGTGCACCGTAGTATCTTGGGTATCAATAGTAACAGCATTGTTATTTTTGACTATTTTAGATGAAAATCTGGGGAGCAATTTGCTTCGTTTTACTGTTTTTCGAGTATAGATTTTCGTGCTTGGTTTATATGTTATAGGTGAGTGTCGTTTTTCGTTCAATTTTTCAATATTTTTCTGTTTGCTCTCTTGCAATTTCTTATTTATTTCTTTATACATCTCTTTTGTTTTCAATCTGTGCTCCTGTGTGTAATTATTTATAAGTAATCTGTTAATGTCAATGTCGAATGGATCTTGGGCATCTATGTGACCATTGAGAACGTTGGTGGGCTTCTGTTTGGTAGCTGAGTGGATAGAGTTGTTGTATGCCATAATGGCGTAATCTGGCTGGTCTTTTATGTTAAGTGATTTCTTTTTTTTCTTTTAATATTCGAAGATGCTCTATGATTGTGGAGTGAAAGCGCTCGACCATTCCATTGGATTGCGGGTTATCAGGTGTTGTGTAGTGGATTAGAATCTTGTGAGTGTCCACGAATTCTTGAACGAGTCAATTTTTAAATTCGGTTACACTGTCCGAAATTATCATATGTGGTAGTCCATGATGTGTGATGAATAACAGGAATGCGTTTAAAATGTTGATAGCGTTTGATCCTTCTATTGGGTATGCTTGTCCGTATTTTGAAAATGCGTCGATGATGGTAAGGAATTTTTGTCCTGCTGCTTGGAATGTGTCTACGTGAACAATTTCCAGTGGTTTCGTTGGTGTTGGGGTTAACATAAACTTCGGGTTTTTGGGATTTCTGTCGTATTTGTTTGTTTGACAAGTATCGCAGAGATTAATATATTCTTCTATGTCCTTTTTCAACGTTGGCCAATAATAGTGTTTTCTGATTTGAATTTCTGTTTCGTTAATTCCTCTATGGTTTGTTTTTCCTTGATGATAGTCTTGTACGATGGTTTTCTGTCTCTCTGTACTGTTTATATCTTCTAAGAGGTTGTTGCATTTTACAAGATCAAATGCACAATTCTTGAATGTTTCACGAAGTATGTTGCAGACAGTCTGGTAGAGTTCATCAGTTTCGAATAGGATGGCGTATTTCTTTTTTGTGTCAACGTAATTTTTGAAGAAGTTGAAAATATCATTTTTCAGGTCGCTTTTGTCGAGTTGGACGTGCATTCTTTTCTTTGTTACGAAGCACTGTTCTGTTATGGGTTTTGCAGGATTGTAGTTTACCAATTTGAATATGATTTGATTGTTGTAATAGTTCAATGGTCTTTCGCTGATTGGAATTCCGAGTATTGGGTTTTCTTCTTTAGAATGCTGGGTACCATCTGTGTTGTTGCCTTGTTGATATAGAGAACTTATTGGCTGCCTTTCAATTTTTTGATTTTGTTCCTGAAGAATTTCATCTATTACTTTCATTTCTTCTGCAGTTAGGCCGGATGTTTGTTTTTCTTTAATCATTTCTTCTAAGTCATCCATAGGAATTACTTCGTCTGGTTGGTCCTGAACTTGGGTGGTTGACCATGGATATGTCGTCATCTTCTTTTCTGGATAATAAAGTGATTATTTCTTCCATGTGCTCATCAACGGTGTTCATTTCTTTAGTGTGGATTTCAATACGGGTCAATGCATCAGCGTTGGTGTTGAATTTTCCTTTTTTGTATATGACTTCAGTCGAATTCTTCAAGTTTTAACCTCCATCTAACAAGTTTTGAGTTCGGATCTTTTAGAGAAAATAGCCATTGAAGTGGTCGTTGATCGGAGAGGATTTTGAACTTTCTTCTAAATAAATAAGGTCGAAAATATTTAGTAGCCCATACGATTGCAAGCATTTCCTTTTCAATAGTGGAATATTTGAGCGCTGTTTCGTTCAGTGTTCGTGATGCATATGCGATGGGTTTATCTTGTCCTACAGGACCCTGTGACAGGATAGCACCTATAGCAAAGTTGCTTGCATCTGTGGTGAGGTTGAAAGGCTGCGTAAAATCCGGGTATTGTAAAAGTGGTTCGTTGGTTAGCAGGTTCTTGCAGATTTTGATACAGTTGAGGAATTGTTCAGTGTGTTCTATCTTGGCATCTTTCTTCAAACATGAGGTGAGAGGCTTTGTTATTTTTGCGAAATCCTTGATAAACTTCCTGTAATAGCCAAGTAGTCCGAGAAATCCTCTAATCTCTTTTGCTGTCCTTGGTATGGGATAGTCTATGATGGCTTTAATTTTGCTTGGATTTGGCTTTATTCCTTCAGGAGTTACGACATGACCCAAAAATTCGACTTCCTTTTTCAGAAATTCGCATTTATCTATCTGTATCTTAAACTTTGTTTCTCGTAATCTCTCGAAGATTTTCTTAAGGTTGACCATGTGTTCCTGGAGTGAGGTTGAGTATACGATAATGTCATCCATGTATACTAAGCAGATGTCTCCTACAAATCCTTTAAGCACGTTGTCCATTATCCTCTGGAATGTAGCTGGTGCATTCTTCAATCCAAAAGGCATTCTGAGATATTCGTAGTGGCCATTTTCAACGTTAAATGCTGTTTTCTGTATATGTTTCTCTGCCATTTCTATCTGGTGAAATCCACTGGCTACATCAAGGGTGGAAAAATATTGACAGCGTCCCAGTTTATCGAGGATGTCCGTGATATTTGGGATTGGGTATCTATCATCTATAGTCTTCTCATTCAACTTCCTATAATCGACTACGATTCTCCATTTGATTTTTCCTGAGGCGTCTGGTTTTTTTGCCACGACCCAGATTGGCGACGACCAGGGCGACTGACTTGGTCTGATGATGCCTTGGTCCAGCATTGGTGTTATCTGCTTGTTAACTTCTTCTCGATGAACATGTGGATATTGATATGATTTTGTGAAAACTGGGACTTAATCTGTTGTTCTTATATGGTGTTTTATTTGATTTGTAAATGTTAAAGTCTCATCAGGATTATGGAATATGTCTGCAAATTTTCTGCATAAACGTCTGATATGCATCTCCTCTTCTGGATTTAGATGATCTGTTCTGATGAGGGGATCAATGTCTATTAGTGTTTCTGTTTCCATAGGAATGATGTCCGAAGTGTACAGATAATATTCATGAAGATCTATTGGATTGCTCTTAACAGGATCGGTGAGTGCTACTTGAATAGGTTCATCGGTGTTGTTGATCATTTCGGTCCAGGCTAGTTGATTGCAGGCTTCGCTGAGAGTTTCTCTTAAAATCGCCCCCTGTATTTCTTGTTTCGGTATAAGTAGATCGATTCTTTTGTTTGTTTCACTGGAAGTCGTACTTGTGTGATTGTTCTGGGTTCTAACTGAATTGTATAAAACTGTGTCTTATTGGTTTCATAATAAAAGATAGGGAGAACTGAATGTGCCGTAGTTAGTGTGGATGCTGTGAAATTAAGATGTGCTTGTAAAAGTTTTAAGTTATCAAGGCCTATAAGACCATCAAAATGTTTTATGAAATTTAAAAAGGTAAAATTTTAGGTTAATATTAGAATTAAATTCAGGGAAGATGGGAATTTCGGCACAATATTCTTGTGAATGATTTTGAAATATTGAACTGACTAAAAACGGTTCGTGCTTGATGAAATTTTTATAAAATTTGGAAGCAATTTCGGGGTTAAGAAATGATTTGGTTGCCCCTATATCAAGAAGAAGTTTGAGTGGGGGATTTTGGATTTTGATATACGGAAGTTCTTTTTTGTCTGAATAAGAATTGAGTTAGACTACGTTTCTTCGTTTTCCTCTTGGGGTTTTGGAAAATTTACATCTTCTTCCTCCTCGTATTGGGTATTCTGGTAGTCTTCTACGTGGTAGTCATCCGAATATGTGTCCTGATTTGGGTAGTAATGTGCCTGTTCTCCATAGTAGGTATTGGTGTCGTTTTCGTCTTGCTGTTCAATATTAAACAGCTCTTCTACGATGATATATGGAGCGTATTGTTGCGGTGGCTGTGGTCTAAAATTTCTGAAGCTTTGTCCTCTGTTAAATCCTGTTTGGCGTGTGCTTACAAACATCGGTGTTGGCTTGTATTGTTGCGGTGGTTTGCTTGCCCATGGGTTAGGTTAGGTTAGCTTGGAGGTTGTATATTTGTTATGGCTTGTTGTTTCTGTGTTTCGAATCGAGCGGGTTGTTTGGCCATCTTGGATTAAATGTGGACTGTTGTGGTCGTGACGGTCCTGGATTATTTCCAAAAAATGGTTGATGTAACTGGGGCCTGGGCATGGGTTGTTGCCATTGTGGTGCTGTTACGAACTGCGACTGTCTCTGAGGTTGTATGTGAGTAGTTTTATTTGGCAATGAGAAATTGGTTCTTTGTAAGTATCTGATATTGTTCTCTTCTTGGATAAATCGGAGAGCGACAGCGAGGCTTGTAGGCCTCATTGATCGTATGGTTGATCCTATTGGTTCCCTTAATCCTGCTAGGAACGTAGTTAGGGCTTGTTGTTGAAAGAATTTTTTTTGCTTGCTTTTACAGCTTCATTATCGTTATGGAGTTCGATATGATTTGAAATTGTGTTTAAAAGTGTCATTACTTTTTCATGAAATTGTTGGGGAGACTCATTGGGCCCTTGCTTCAAGTTTACCATATCTCGTGTGAGCGAATTTTCATTGCGTTGGTCGGCAAAATTTTGTATTAGCGTGGTCCTTATTGTGTTCCAGTCTTTACACCCATGTACAGAAATGACTTCTCGAGCACGTCCTTTAATTTTATTCATTACGCCTCGAGTCAACATGTGATTTTGAAAGCTTTCGGGATTAGCACGATCCCAGAAATTATCAAGAACCATTGTAGTAACTTCAATGAAGTTATGCAGTTCGTTAGGGTTTCCATCGTAATCAGGTACGACAGATAGATGTTTATTGACATCAAAAACAAGAGCGGGAGCGGGTGCCACGGCCATAATATCGAATTGACTAGCGGGAGCAGGAGTAATAATTATAGACGGTATATCTAAGCTTATTGGAGTATTATTTGAAGAATTATCGTTAGCTTTTAAACTAAATTGAGCAACTGAGTTATTTTGCGAAATAGAAGCAGCACCAGGTTCGACAATCGATTCACTGATAGTCAAGAGAATTACTAATTTTAAGCGATGAAATTTGTGAAGCAATTAAATTAGGATTAGAAAAAATATTAAATTTGCTTACAGATAGAAGATTATCCTTTGGTGCATTTCTTCTCGAAGGGACTGGCTTCTTTTCTGCTTTCTTCTTATCGTCTTTCGGCATATAAATAGATTTTTACACTTTGACACTGGTCTTCCGTAGACTTCTGGGGTTGAACGGCTCTGGTTTTCCCTGGAAGTTGGTTCGTAGCGGGTAAACGTTTAAAAACGACGAGGATCACTAAAGGACTCTCCCACTTATCTTACTGCACTGTCCCACTTAAAGGTTTAAACTCACTAAGGTACTTTTTAAAAAAGACCCTTTATTAACTTTTACAAATATACTTCACTTTTAATTGATCGAAAATAACTGAAATTAATTACAATGATATTACTTTTATATAAAATCAAAATGCTGAATATAAAAGGTAAAACTGCTGATTGCGATCGCTGACCTCTGGGGTTATTGCACCATAATTTGCGTGATTTGAATTTATCCAAAAAAATAGTCTGAAATTCTGGCATCCAGACTAAAAGAAAAACACAGCCTTCAACCTGGTGTTACAATTACGTCTTTTATTAGTCGAGAACGAGACCTTCTTCCTCACTTTACTGAAGAAAACAACCTCGTATTTTGTAACGATGTTTCTGGACTCTTAAGTTGTATGGGCCTTCCTGAATATAAGCCTGAACATTGGAGGTTTTTTTTTAGATAACTCAAAAAGAAGCCTAAAATGTGTATTGTTGCACAATGGAAATACATTTGCTTCGCTTCCAGACATACTACGAAACTTAAAGAAGAATACCAAAATATTAAAATTGTTTTAGAGAAGATTTCGTATGCACAACATCAGTGGTCAGTATGCGTGGACTTGAAGATGGTGAATTTTTTATTGGGCCAGCAAGGTGGTTATACTAAATACCCCTGTTTCATATATATATGGGATAGTCGTGCCAAAAATGAACATTGGGTTAGAACTAATTGGCCTTTGAGAGAAAATATGGAGGTAGGAAAAGCAAATGTGATAATGAACCAATGATAAGTCAAGAAAAATCATTCTTCCACCACTTCACATCGAGCTTGGACTAATAAAACAATTTATTATAGCCCTTAATAAGAACGGTAACTGTTTTAAATATGTATGTCAAAAATTTCCAGCCCTAAGTATGGAGAAATTAAAAGCAGGTATCTTCGATGGACCGCAAATCCGTACTCTTATGAAAGACAATACATTCATAAACCATATGACACAAATTGAATCTGAAGCATGGCTAAGCTATGTTTTAGTAGTCAAACATTTTTTGGGAAATCATAAGGCACCAGACTATTCAGGACTAGTTGCTAATATGCTTCAAAATTTTAATAGGCTGGGAGCTAATATGAGCATAAAAGTGCATTTTTTACACAGCCATTTGGACAGATTCCAGGATAACCTGGGCGATTACAGTGAGAAACAAGGAGAGCGGTTCCACCAGGATATTAATATAATGGAAGAACGATACCAAGGTTTGGGACATCCACATGTTAGCAGACTACTGCTGGAAAAAGGGATTGTCCTGAGCAAACACATAGTAAAAAAAGTTAGAGAAAAAGTTTTTTGTATTTTTTTCAAATGTAAGTAAACAACATATATATTTTTATTTTTATATACTCTCGGTAAACGCGCTCAATAAAAATAAATTTTCAGTTCCCAATGGTGTTTTTTTTGGCACAGGCTTTAACCATTCAGCCAGTCACAACTTTTTAAGTTCTCTGTTCCCAATGGTGTTATAGTGAGGTTTTTTAATGAAATCTTTTAATCGTCTTTATCTTAAAAACCAGAGCCAACTTAACAAATCTGATATTTTGTACGCATTTAGCACATTGTTCTTCTAGAAAATTGACTTTAACCTACTATGCCGCAAAATGACTGTTCCCCAGTGTAATCATAGTAGCTCTCCTAATAATACTTCTACAATGTCAAATAACCGTAGTGCTTGTTATAGATGCGGAAACACTTCGGATTTAGCTGATAAATGTAATAAAAAGCATTTAATTTGTAACTTTTGTAAAAAGTAGGACATATTCAAAAAGTTTGTCTAAAGGCACAACAAAATTCATACATGCAAATTCAGTAAACTATGTACAAGAGATTTTAGAAGTAAATGCTGGAAATTGCAAAGATAATTTTTTTATAAATTTAAAAGTCAATGGCATGAACTATCCGCAGGACTCACCTCCACTTTCACCACATCGCAGCAGTTCCATTAAACAGAACCTTAAAGGATTAACCTTTAAAAGAAGACCAGACGTACACCCAGAAAATGAAGAAGTATCAGAAACCCCAATTGAACTTTAAAAGTCGAAGCAACGCATCGACTTTTCACTAATGAGGGGAGCTGTTATATGTGAGAATAGGCACCTTGAACCACTGGTCACCAGTCAGCTGACCATGCATGGACATCAACTGACCAAAGCTGGCCTTTTGTGGGAAACGCCGACCCCACATTTTGTAGGAAGGTTATAAATTTAGAAATTTAACTTTATTTTTCATTCGTCATTTAAGTTTCTTGCTAATAACATATTTGTATTATAATTTTATATTTGCTTCATTTTATCATATAACCAAGTGTAAGTTCAATTTGTAAAATAAATCTTTTTTAAAAAGTCAATCAAGAAGTTAGTGATTTAACATATTTCTAATTGACGCAAAAAGTAAAACAATGTCCGAGAAATATCTTTATCATAAAAATACAACATGCGTAACATTCTCTCACTTTATAAATAAAGAATTAGGAGAAGAAGGAGGAGAAGCACTCAAGTGACGATGACATTATAGATTTCGACAAACTCTATTCAGTACCATCTACCTCTTCAAGTTTTGCTATATCGGGTTCCCAAAATCAAAGGAAAGAAATAGACGATTATTTTGCTCAGTCGAGAGCTATAAGCAATGTAGATATTTTAGAATGGTGGAAACGTCATAAATTGTAATTTCCTATTTTGGCCAAAATAGCACGTGATTTTTTATCTATTTATGTTATAATTATGAAGATTAATTAAAAACATATTTTCTTTCAAACAAATATATTATTACAAACTTCGTTATTCTTTCAAAAATACGTAATTTGGTAAAGCCCATGTCATCGATATAAGACATAAAAAATACAAAGGAAGCCGAACGCCAAAGCGGTCTAACTCTTTTGAGATACCCTGTGTTATGTTCTTGTAAAACTCCCTTCACCATGAATGTAAGTTGGTACTGCTGTCAGCTGAACGACAGCTGTCAGATATGCAATACTTTTACAATAAAATGAAACCACATGTATAATTCTTCAAAAATAAAGTATTTTACATCAAGTATTACTTCATTACAAATACTTACGTCCTTTAAGTACAAAGGACTTGAAAATTGACGACGAGGGTAATGGATACAAATAGCACAGACACTACATCAACTGCAACGCTTCCAACTACAGCCGGTACAGCCACGAGTTCCTCAACTACAACTACAACGATAGTTACACCTGCTACAGCTCCAATAGTGTCTACACAAGTTTCTACATTTCAGCTTTCCGTTGAAGCTTTTAACAAAACAGCTGCAAAATGGTTTAGGTGGGTAAAACGATTGGAAGGAGCATACAAAGTTTTTAAAATTCCAGAGGAAATGAAACTGCCCTATTTACATTACATGGGGTCGGAAGCATATGATGCACTTTGTGATAAACTAGCTCCCCAGAGGTCCCTGAAGTTAATGGATAGTTTTTACAACCCTGCACCACTTGAAATTGCTGAAATATTTAGGTTTCAATCAAAAAGACAGGCAGAAGGCGAAAGTATACAATACCTACATTCTCTACAGAAACTTGCCATAAACTGCAACTTTTCCACATACTTAAAAAGTGCTATAAAAAATCAATTTGTTTTTGGTTTACAGTCGCAGAGGATTCAAGCCAGGCTTTTAGAATCAAAGGGATTGGACTTGGATCGAGCCGTAGAAATTGCAGCAAGCATGGAAACTTCAGAAAAGGATACTAATCAATTTTCTCACAACAAGAATTACAATCAGGCTAGAATAAATGTTTTAAATGTGAATGCAAAAAGTTCTCATAAAAATACAAACACTAGTAAATTGAATGATAATAATAGAGTAAATAATCATAGTAGCTTTCCTAATAATACTTCTGCAATGTCAAATAACCGTAATAGTGCTTGTAATAGATGCGAAGACTCGCAGAATTCGGATTTAGCCGATAAATATAATAAAAAGCATTTAATTTGTAACTTTTGAAAAAAAGTAGGACATATTCAAAAAGTTTGTCTAAAGGCACAACAAAATTCATACAGGCAAATAAATTCAGTAAACTCTGTACAAGAGATTTTAGAAGTAAATGCTGGAAATTGCAAAGATGCATTTTTTATAAATTTAAAAGTCAATGGCATGAACTATCCGCAGGACTCACCTCCACTTTCACCACCTCGCAGCAGTTCCATTAAACAGAAACTTAAAGGATTAACCTTTAAAAGAAGACCAGACGTACACCCAGAAAATGAAGAAGTATCAGAAACCCCAATTGAACTTTAAAAGTCGAAGCAACGCATCGACTTTTCACTAATGAGGGGAGCCGTTATATGTGAAAATAGTCACCTTGAACCACTCAAGGGTTACCGACTCTTTGGTTTCGCAATATCAGTCCCTATTTCATCATCCTTTCAGCAAGCGTTCCCATAGAGATAGCTCACCATGCATGGACATCAACCTCTGACCAAAGCTGGCCTTTCGTGGGAAACGCCAACACCACATTTTGTAGGAAGGTTATAAATAGAGCTCGGGAAATATGCAAAATGCATATTAAATGCATATTTGCATATTTTGGATAAATTGTGTAAATGTATTTTTAGATACATCGCAATATGGACAAACATCTGAAGACACAAGTAATGCAATTGGTAAAATTGGTATTAACATAATATGGAAATAGGCCCAAATGGATAGTAATGCGATACGCCAATTGCCGGCAGCAATAGATAAAATCATAAATCAATATTGTTTTTCCCGAAAATATAACAAATTACCAGAATTTGTATTAGCAAAACACAAATTGCAATCGTCGTTCTGTCCTGTCCGTATTTAGTTCAGTTAAGTTTTGTTAAGTGTTTATCAAAAGTGATAATGCCACAACAAAGTGCAACTAAATCAATTCTTCTGAAAAAGTGGATTAATAGTAAAACAGAGTTCAAAATCATTTATACCTAATGTGCCTTTAACTAAATGGGGAATAGCTCGATGTTCGGGGCTTCGAAGTAGATATCTCAGGTGCTATAAAAAATGTGTGGATTTTTAAAAAAACTGTTATTAAAAAGTAATTTGGCACATATTAAAACCAATTTGGTTTTGGTGAAATGCTAAACATTTCATTAGACCAAAGAATTCAAATTATCATTTCATTAAAACATGAAAAAATTCAACACCTTCAGGAAACCAACAAAGTGTATCAAAAATTCTGCACCGTCTTAAAGAAAAATGAGGGATATCATAAAATAATTCAAATAAATAATATTATTAAGAAGAGTAATTGTGAAGATAATTTAATTTTACAGGTATTATACAATATTTTAAGTGTGCTGCTTTAAGTTCATTTGAAGTAGAAAGAATTTTTTTCTGCGTATAAACAATTATTATCGGATAGACGGCACAGTTTTTCTCTAGAAAATTTATAAAAAAATTATTAATATATCGTTTTAACTGTAAAAATAATATAATAAAGAATGTTGATGATGGAGATAAAGAATAAATAATATAATTATGTAGGTAAAAGCAATTTCAATAAGTATTTTTTGTAATTTTAGCAAAAAATAAATGACATACCTTCAATACAATGATTACTGCGTTTTTTATTTATATGCATTAAATTCATAAAAGCAAATTTAACTGTTTTTTTGCATATTTGCATGTATATTTTAGGATTTTTTTAAGCGCATATTTCCCGAGCTCTAATTATAAATTTAGGAGTTTAACTTTATTTTTCACTCGTCATTTAAGTTTCTTGCTAATAACATATTTGTATTATAATTTTATATTTGCCATTTTATCATAGAACAAAGTGCAAGTTCAATTCGTAAAATAAATCTTTTTTAAAAAGTCAACCAAGAAGTTAGTGATTTAACATATATTTCTGATTGACGCAAAAAGTAAAACAATGTCCGAGAAATATCTAGCCATAAAAATACAACATGCGTAACATTCTCGGATTTTGATAAATAAAGAATTAGGAGAAGAAGGAGAAGCACTTAAGTGACGATGACATTATAGATTTCGACAAACTCTATTCAGTGCCATCTACCTCTTCAAGTTTTGCTATATCCGGTTTCCAAAATCAAAGGAAAGAAATAGACGATTATTTTGCTTAGCCGAGAGCAATAAGCAATGAAGATCTTTTAGAATGGTGGAAACGTCATAAATTGCAATTTCCAATTTTGGTCAAAATAGCACGTGATTTTTTATCTATTTATGTTATCATTATGATGATTAATTAAAAATATATTTTCTTTCAAACAAATATATTATTACAAACTTCGTTAATCTTTCAAAAATACGTAATTTGGTAAAGCCCATGTCATCGATATAAGACATTTTTTGCGGTCTAACTTTTTTGAGATACCCTGTGTTATGTTCGTGTAATATCGTGAATCGTGGTCATTTTCACCAAAATTCACGGACGCTCCCGAATGGGCGGAGCCTAATGCACATGCACTAGAATGTATAAAAAGGCTTGGAAACCGTCACTCGACAGCCATACACTGAAAATTGCTTCGGTGTATGTGAGGCCACTTGATCCAGTACTAGGAGAGGATCTTGATCTCATCCTGGACTCAGATGAGCCCACTGTGATTATCGGTGACTTAAATGCGAGGTCGCCCAACTGGTTCGACAGACTTACAAACTGCAATGGCAGACGGCTCTGTAACTATCTCGAAAATAAGCATAACACTATTGTAACTGGACCCACAGACCCAACATGCTTCCAGGGAGATAACATCCCAACATACTTAGACATTGCAATTCTTCACCATGTGGGACTACAACACGAGATAATAACGGCAAACGAAGGAGACTCCACACATAACGTAATAGTTATGACACTTGGGGCAATAGATTTGAACCAAGTAGAACCACGTAAAAAGAAGATAATAAATTGGCAAAACTTCAGAAGAGAGATGAGTGAGAACATAGGGGATATACCCACAATAAATAACATAAATGAATTGGACGAAAGCATAATAAAACTAGAACAGACAATACAAAATGCAATGGAAGTTAGCACCAGAACCGAAAGCATAGCTACACAAAGAGGAAGATTCAGAGAAATATCTATTGAATTAAAAGAACTAATAAAAGAGAAGAACAGAAGAAGAAGAAGAAGAGCACAACGAACTCGAAACAGAGAAGATAAAAGAATTGCAAATGAACTAGACAGGGAGGTCAAAAAACAGTTACAAGAGCACCGAAGCGAATGCTGGGACCAATATATCCAAAGCCTAAATCCAAATAAATCTGCATTCTGGAAAGTATCAGCAGTACTTAGAAACGCTAGAAAACCGATTCCACCTCTACACGGAGAAACAGGAATCGTATATACAGACGAGGACAAAGCAGAGGCCATGAAAGATACACTAGAAACGAATTGTAAGAAAAATTTCCATCAAAGGGAAGATCTAGACTTCACCACAGAGGTCGAAAATAGTGCAAGAAGAATAAGAAGGAGAAAAGGCAGAATAGGCCTTGAACACACCACCCCAGAAGAAATAAGAAATATAATCAAATGGGCTAAGGCGAAAAAAGCACCAGGACCAGACAACATCACAAATAGGGCAATTAAAAACTTACCGACCAAATTAATAGTGTACATCACAAATATCATCAACGCAGTACTGAGACTAAGATACTTTCCAGATAGATGGAAAGAAGCCCACGTAATAATGATTGGAAAAACGGGAGCTTTCCTCAAAACTACAGGCCAATAAGCCTGCTATCATCGATAAGGAAAATAGCTGAAAGAGTAATACTCAAAAGACTCCAAGAGGAAACCGAAAGGCTAGGAATACTCCCCGAAGCGCAATTCGGATTTAGATCAGAACATTCTTGCGAACTCCAAGTACTAAGACTGACAGAGTACATCACGAAAGGCTTCAACGAGAAAATGTACACAGCAGCTGCATTTCTCGACGTCAGTAAGGCATTTGACAGAGTCTGGCATGAGGGGCTAATCCACAAAATGAACGATTATGGGTACAGCGGGGCGATGACATGTCTTCTGGCTTCATACTTAGCCAACAGGAGGTTCAGAGTTCGGATAGGGGCGAACGATAGGCGTTCCGAAGTCGGAACCCCTGAGGCGGGTGTGCCGCAGGGAGCCGTGCTGTCACCTTATCTGTACACCATATACACGGCAGACACGCCTAAAAGTAACAGAACGATACTAAGCCTATACGCAGACGATACTGCTATAGCAGCAAGCAGCAGAGACCCAGACCTGGCAGCAAGACATGTACAAGGAGAACTAAACTGATTATCACGATGGTGCATGAAATGGAAGATTGCGCTAAATCCAGACAAAACTCAGGCCGTCATGTTCCGTAAAAGATGGGGAACACCCAACACAGAACTAAACATGGACAATAACCAAATAGAATGGGAAAATGAAGCCAAATACTTAGGCGTAACGCTAGACAGAAAACTAACATTCACACAACACATAAAGCAAACAGTAAACAAAGCCAAAGTACTAAGGAAACAACTAGCCCCAATAATTGGGAGGAAAAGTAGATTAAATATAAAGACAAAACTAAGAACAGCCAATAGCATAATCCTGCCCACCCTAACATACGCATCAGCAGCTTGGGGACATACGTGTAAGTCCAACAGGAAAAAATTACAAATCTGTCAAAATCACATGATTAGAGAAGCCCTAAACGTGCCCAGATATGTACCACTGCGGTACATACACCGGGACACAGATCAGAGAAAGATCCTAAGAACCATGGATGAAAAAGCGTATGACATCTTCACGAACGCAAGAAACCACCCCAGTAGGTGGCTGAGGGAATTAACGAATTATGACGAAAACGTCAGAACGAAACATAGACGGCCTAAACAGCAATTACAGGGATACAGGCAGGTCCGAGCAGAAGAACATGATGTCTGAGATAGTTACAGAGTAGTCTAACCCCAACGCGCGATAAAGGTAGAAAAAAAAAAAGAACATGCTCTGGGGCCCAATCGATGTTAGATGATTGGACGCCAGATCGTGCTCACCAAAAAAATACATAAAATATACTAACCCACAAAAAAATATATAAAACTAACAAAAGACCCTTTATTGTCGCAACCATGTTAATACTAAGTATACTTTGAAGATTAGTGAACACTGACCGTACCCACTCGGCTCATACTCAACATTAAGGGTACAAGGGACCCCTCAGGTCACCTTGTACAAGCTACTTAGGCTTCAGGCCCTTAAGGCAGGTCGAATGAGAGACCTAACCATCGCGAAACTCTGAGCATCGAGACCATGGGCGACGGCCATGGGCTCGATGGCCAGACTCATTCGGGTGCCCAGCTGCCGAGGAGAACAAAATTTATTTTGCCAAATCGGCAGCTGGGTGACCGATCTCACTACACGGTTTCCCCGCGGAGTGACATCAATCTAGGTTGATGTCCCTCCACGAGGAAACACACTCTTAGGGACTTCAGTCCAAATTCATGTCAATACCAAAGTAGAATCAGTAATGTAAATAGGGAGAAAAGCTACACAGCTACCCCTACAGTGAGGTGGCCTAACCACAACCATGCTAAAGCGAAGGGTGTTTCCTTTTCCCAAATCACCCGACGCAAAGATCATAGCCTCCCCGCGTATGTCACACGTTGGGGAGGGGTGGAGGAAAAACCTGGGGGTCAGATAGGTACCGATCCAAAATGACTCGCTCTTTTGGGGCGTGACCGGTCTGATTTTCGGACATGTGGGTCCCGCTGATTAGCAGCGGTACACACATGTTCCTAGGGGGTGGGATGATCGGCGAGTGTGAGTGAGTGAGTGACTCGACAGCAAAATTTTTTTTTAAATTTCAGTAAGTCCGGTGCTAGACACCGGAGGAGCAACACGCACCAGCGGAGCGGAGTAGTAGCGAAAGCAGCCGACGAGGTAGGAGTGGCTTGATTGTGAACTTTTCAGTTCAGCTGTGAGTGTATACACAGCAGCAGTCAGGCGCTTCTCACTCTCTGAGGCGAGAAGTCGACGAAGGAGCCGACGGCGAAGGAAGTAGGAGAGGCAAAAGCCAATCTACTGGATGTGGTGAACTCAGGGAATTTTATTTTTATAGGTTCTCTGAGACGCTACAGCTAGAGATCGGCTAGCAGAAAAAGAAAAACGGGCTCGACGTGAACCCGTTACGGGATACTACAGTGCCTCCGAAAGGGTATCGACACTGCAAGGTGTAGTTTTTTTGGATCTACATCGGGCAGCCCCGGCCCCTAGGTCTGTAGGACGAGAACGTCAAGAGGATCCCGTACCTAGTTCTGTCTGGGTACGAGAACAACCGCGTTTTTGTACAGGGAGCCAACCCTGAAACCGAGCTGGCGTCGGGCCAATCGGCAGACAAAAAGGCTTCTTCAAAATTAGGACCGTTCGCCCCCAAACCCACGATGTCTCAAGTTAGATCTCGGTCACCCCCTTTTCCAAGGCGCATTCCCCGCCGACATATGAGAACTCTCGAAAAGAGGGTTCTAACCTGTTTCAGCAACTGCCAGAAGAAAGCGACGGCTACTCAACCGTTGACGACCAACGGTCACAGAGAGACGGGTATTTTAAAATCCCCAGAAAATCAAAGAGCAGAGAAGGAAAAAGCGAAGACAAACCGCAGAGTGAAGTCGAAGGCATGGAAGAAGAGGTAGATGCGGCAGGCAGACGCACTACCAAAAGAGCCCGAGCCAATTCCGAGAGCGAAAAAGAAAAGCGCGCGAAAGAAGAACTAGCAGCCATGAGGGAAGTGCTAAATAAAATGAGTGCCCAGTTTGAGGACCAAATGGCCAAGAAAGACAAAGAAATCGAGCGACAAAACACCGTAATGGCGCAACAAAGAGAAGAAATGACGAAGATGTCAAACCGAATGGACGACCTGCTGAATGAGTTGAAAGAAACTCGGAAGCTGCTAGAGAAGTTCCAGCAACAGGAAAAGCAGCCATCAAAACTGCCCAAACCGAGGCCACAAACCGAAAAGCCAAGAAGCAAAGCACGGAGAAGCCAAAACCAACCGCTGAAGCAAAGAAACTCCGAAAGGGTATCGACACTGCAAGGTGTAGTTTTTTTGGATCTACATCGGGCAGCCCCGGCCCCTAGGTCTGTAGGACGAGAACGTCAAGAGGATCCCGTACCTAGTTCTGTCTGGGTACGAGAACAACCGCGTTTTTGTACAGGGAGCCAACCCTGAAACCGAGCTGGCGTCGGGCCAATCGGCAGACAAAAAGGCTTCTTCAAAATTAGGACCGTTCGCCCCCAAACCCACGATGTCTCAAGTTAGATCTCGGTCACCCCCCTTTCCAAGGCGCATTCCCCGCCGACATATGAGAACTCTCGAAAAGAGGGTTCTAACCTGTTTCAGCAACTGCCAGAAGAAAGCGACGGCTACTCAACCGTTGACGACCAACGGTCACAGAGAGACGGGTATTTTAAAATCCCCAGAAAATCAAAGAGCAGAGAAGGAAAAAGCGAAGACAAACCGCAGAGTGAAGTCGAAGGCATGGAAGAAGAGGTAGATGCGGCAGGCAGACGCACTACCAAAAGAGCCCGAGCCAATTCCGAGAGCGAAAAAGAAAAGCGCGCGAAAGAAGAACTAGCAGCCATGAGGGAAGTGCTAAATAAAATGAGTGCCCAGTTTGAGGACCAAATGGCCAAGAAAGACAAAGAAATCGAGCGACAAAACACCGTAATGGCGCAACAAAGAGAAGAAATGACGAAGATGTCAAACCGAATGGACGACCTGCTGAATGAGTTGAAAGAAACTCGGAAGCTGCTAGAGAAGTTCCAGCAACAGGAAAAGCAGCCATCAAAACTGCCCAAACCGAGGCCACAAACCGAAAAGCCAAGAAGCAAAGCACGGAGAAGCCAAAACCAACCGCTGAAGCAAAGAAAACGATTGAAAAATCGAAAAAGAAAGAGACCACCCGGCACTGGCATCTGCCTCAAAGAATGAAGAGTTAACGACATAAGACCACCAAGCCAAAAACGCAATGAGGGCCAAGTCACCCCCAATAGAGGAAATGCTCCTACCAAATGGACAAGTCCAACCAATCCACCCAGCTATGAGCACAGGTGGTGGTACGCCTGCCCCGAGACGTCCCAGTGTTTCAGAGTCGGAAACGATGGAAACAAACCAAGACTAAGACACCGCCGTGTCTTCAACAACAGGTAACACATCACCGAAAACCGCCTGTAATAAAATTACAGAGCGTGAGTGAGACAGGGGCCATCCTCAGCCTCATAGCCCAAAAACAAAAAATCATAACGATAAACAAGATCTCCAGGAGCGGTAGGGAAACCCTCATACAAGCAAAAAGCCCCGAAGACTATAGAAATATGGTCGACAGTGGAAGAATATGCGAAAGCATATGACGCCAAAGACAAAACCAGAAGGCTACAATGGATAGCCTTCCCGCTGGACGAAGACAGAAAACCTAAAATGGTTTTAAGAGGGTTACCCACTAACACCACCGAGGAAACAATAAGACAAGAAATGGGAGAACAATATAATATTGTCTGCCACTCAGCCAAAAATATTTCCACTAGAGCTGGCCCCAAAAGACAGCTCCCAATGCTCGTCCTGACTCTGGATCACGAGGACGTCGAGGGAGCAAAGCGGATAACCAGCCTGTGCCACATGAAGGTCGTGGTAGAGGACCTACGGAAGGCAACCGGACCAACGCAGTGTTTCAACTGCCAGGGGTACCACCACGCCCAGAACGCGTGCCACAAGGACCCGAAGTGTGTTAAGTGCGGCGAAGACCACCCCACAAAACAGTGCAAACGTGCCAGAGAGGAGAAAGCAACATGCGCCAACTGCAAAGGCAGTCACCCAGCTAGCTACCGAGGATGCCCTAGGTGCTCAACATGGGGACGACCACCACCAGGGAGGCCACAACAACAAGCACAACAAAGACGACCGCAAGCAACCGGGGTTTCCTACGCCCAGGCCACACAAAACAACACAGCGATCCCAGACGAAGACTACCTGGTCAGAAAAGTCACCAACATTGTGACTAAGGTAGTCAAAGAAGTGATACTGGGCAACAGGGAGGCACAGAAGTAATGCTGGCAGACAGGGGATACTTGAGGATAGGCTCCTGGAATCCGGGCGGCATATCTACAAACCAAAACATCCTAGACGAACTCGCCAACAGATACGAGATGGACATCGTAGCAATTCAGGAAACTAAACTTACCAACAACTTTAACTTAAAGTTTCCTGGGTACAATGTATATAGGGTGAGGCAGATAACTGGCCTATTAGAAATATCTCGAGAACTAAAGACAACAGAATCATGAAAATTGGAATAAAGGGGTTTTGAAGGATGATCTATTAAATGAAAATATTTTCATCTCCTTGCAACTTCCGGTTATACCGGAAGTTGCTTATAACTTCGTTTTTTTAAATGGGACACCCTGTATATTTTTACATTTTTGGATTCTCTTCGATGTCTTCTTTCTTAAAATATGAGGTTTTGTAATATTATACAGGGTATTTTAAAAGATAATTACGTTTTTTTATTAATTTCGTAGCAATATTCACACCCTGTAGAATTGTAGTAGTTTGACATCTAAAACTCTACTTACATTCAAATGATTTTTAATATACTCTACTATTGTTAAGAATCATTAGTATAGCTAAATTTTTAATTTTAGTATACATGGTTGGTCGAAACTAGGAATGAGTATTTTCTGAGTTTTCTTAAATGGAACACCCTGTATTTTTGTATTGTAGTGAAATGATATTTTATAGTACTTTTTTTATTTCTTAAGCATTCCCTATACCTAACTGCTTTATTTTTGGGAGTTGTTGGTGATTCAAGCTAAACATTAATTGCAACAAAAAATACGTAAAATTTTATTAGGTTGGCCGTGAAAATACTCAATCCCAAATAATTTTTCAGAAATAAATACATATTAATCCAGACTGGTCCTTAAAATTACCAATAATGGTTTAGCTATCAAAATACCTACGCAGTTAAGATTGTTGGTGCGATTAACAATTAAGCACAAATTAAAGCAGTTAGGTATAGGGAATGCTTAAGAAATAAAAAAGTACCATAAAATATCATTTCATTACAATACTAAAATACAGGGTGTTCCATTTAAGAAAACTCAGAAAATACTCATTCCGAGTTTCGACCAACCCTGTATACTAAAATTAAAAATTTAGCTATACTAATGATTCTTAACAATAGTAGAGTATATTAAAAATCATTTGAACGTAAGTAGAGTTTTAGATGTCAAACTACTACAATTCTACAGGGTGTTAATTTTGCTACGAAATTAATAAAAAAACGTAATTATCTTTTAAAATAACCTGTATAATATTACAAAACCTCATATTTTAAGAAAGAAGACATCGAAGAGAGTCCAAAAATGTAAAAATATACAGGGTGTCCCATATAAAAAAACCAAGTTATAAGCAACTTCCGGTATAACCGGAAGTTGCAAAGAGATGAAAATATTTTCATTTACTAGATCATCCTTTAAAACCCCTTTATTCCAATTTTCATGATTCTGTTGCCTTTAGTTCTCGAGATATTTCTAATAGGCCCTTTATTTGCCTCACCCTGTATAGGAACGACCTCACAAGAAGATCAGGAGGAACGGCTATCCTAGTCAAGAAGGGTATTAGACACACAAGACTCACGACGCCACCACTAGTAAACATGGAGGCAACAACAGTAGAAGTGAAAATGAGGCAAGGCGCAGTCAGAATAACATCAGCCTACGTAAGACCGCAAGACCCATTAATGGATGATGCCCTAGATGCGTTCCTAAACATCGCCGAATCAACAATAATAATAGGAGACTTAAATGCGAGATCATCCAACTGGAACGATAGAGCTACGAACCGTAACGGAAGACTACTAAACAGCTACTTAGAAAACAACGAAGATATAGTGGCACTGGGCCCAGAAGATCCAACACACTTCCCAGGAAATGGACTTCCCACCCACATAGACATCGTTGTTGCTAGAAACCTAGGACTTCAAGCAAACCTAATCACACTAAACGAAGGAACCACAGATCACAACCCCATTCTACTAGAACTAGGAACATGGGAAGAAACAAACCAGCCAAAAAGAATTAAAAGGAAAATAAAGTGGACAAATTATAAAAGATTAGTTAGTGAATGAATAAATATAGTGCCAACTATAAACGATCCAGAACAAATAGAAGAAAAAGTCCTAGAGCTAGAAAACATCATACAAGAAGCAATTAGAAACAGCACAACGGAAGAAGAAATCGAGATCCATACGGGAAGGTTCAAAGACATATCACAAGAAGTAAAAGACCTTATAAGGGAAAAGAACAGAGCGAAGCAAATAGCCAGAAGAACGAGAAACAGAGTAGGTAAAACCTGGACAAATACATTAAACAGAGAGGTAAAGACGGCTCTTCGACTACACCGCAGCGAAAAATGGGACAACTATGTACAAGAGATGGAAGAATCAGACTCAAACATGAAAAACGTCTGGAAGCTCCAGAAAATGCTAAGAAGCGACAGAAAACCCATCACCCCATTACATGGAGAAAACGGCATAGTATACTCCATAGAAGAAAAAGCTGAGGCGATGAGGTCAACACTCGAAAGAGAATGCAGGCTAAAGTTCCATGAAGACGAGGACGTAGACTTCATGGAAGAAGTCGAAGAGCAAGAAGAAAGACCAGAGGATCCAGAAGACATCATCCCCCCAACATCACCGGAAGAAATAAACGAACACATAAGAAACAGTTCACCGAGAAAAGCGCCTGGTCTAGACGAAATATCAAATAGAGCCCCAAAATACCTTCCCAGAAGAGCTATAGTGTATTTTACAAACATAGTGAACGCGATATTAAGATACAAAAGATTCCCAAACAGATGGAAAGAGGCCCACGTGATCATGATCCCAAAACCTGGCAAAAACCACACGTTCCCGCAGAACTACAGGCCAATCAGCTTACTCCCAGCGATCAGCAAAATAGTGGAAAGAATCATCCTCAGAAGACTGCAAGCGGAAACAAACAGATTGGAGATAATCCCAGAAGCTCAGTTCGGATTCAGAGCAGAGCACTCCAGTGAGCTACAAGTACTCAGACTAACTGAGTACATAGCAGCTGGTTTCAACGATAAGCAGTACACTGGAGCAGCATTCCTGGAGGTAAGCAAAGCTTTCGACAGAGTATGACATAAGGGGCTCATATACAAAATGCGAGGCTATGGGTACAGCGGGGCGATGACGAGGCTGATCTCTTCGTACTTGGGCGACCGGTGTTTCAGGGTTCGGATAGGACAAGTCCTGTCCGAGCTCGGGAACCCGGAAGCTGGAGTACCGCAGGGAGCAGTCCTGTCACCCCTACTGTACACAATATATACCGCAGACGTACCTAGAACTCCGGGTACCCTTATGAGCCTCTACGCAGACGACACAGCGATAGCGGCCAAACATAGAAACGTAGACATAGCAGTGACCAACCTGCAAACAGCGTTAAAAGACATAGAGGAATGGAGTATAAAGTGGAAGATAGCCATCAACTCCGAAAAAACGCAAGCGGTACTATACAAGAAAGGTAGACAACAGCCAGAAGAACAACTGACGATGCAGGACACCCCCATCGAGTGGAAAGACGAAGCCAAATACCTAGGAGTCATCATGGACAAAGGATTAACCTTCAAGAAACATGTAGAAGCCACATTCCAAAAAACCAACATGGCAAGAGCAACACTAAGAGGACTCACAGGAAAGAGAAGTAAACTAAGATTGAAAACCAAAATAAGGCTTATAAACAGTATAATACTACCGATATTAACGTACGCATCTCTCGCATGGGGACACGTGTGTAATACAACAAAAAAGAAGATACAGGCGGTACACAACAACAGCCTAAGAGAAGAAGCCAATGTCCCAAAATACGTAGCCGAACGATTCCTCTTCAGAGAATTACAGCAAATTAGAGTCACGGAGATGATGGCAGACAAGGCCAGGGTAAAATTTGCAGAACTGGAGCACCATCCAAGCCCAATACTGCGAGAGATGCTAAGGTACAACGCTTTCTACCGGTGGAAGCACAGACGTCCAAAACAACAAATATTGTAATGTGGGATAAAACAAGAAAAATAGCGACAACAGTGAACGGTTCGTCGCTCGAAAACAATAAGTGCCGAAGAAAAACGTAACACAAACGTAGGTCCAATACCACGATCACCTCAAGGTAAGACAAATATAAAAAATATCTAAAAAAGGCGTAAGCCACCAAAAAAATCACAAAAAACAAAAAAAAATCCTTGAGTTCCAAGTCATTGGACTGAGCTCAGTGGGGCTTGGTACAGTGACTTGGGGCCCAAGCAAGCAATTTTAGTTCCGCGGATAAGTAATTAAGAAGATAAAGGCATAGAGCGCATCACGCTGGCCTAGTTTTTTGCATTCGATTAGGACACCACATGGAATCTTATTACCCAGGATTCCATTGTGAAGAGCGCTTGGCTACGATAGTTGTGCCCCCATCGCGCATCAGCGTGCTATGTGGGGGGAAAGGGATGGCCTGGGGCATTTGAGCGAGGTGGGGTGATCCCTGTATTTTACTCGGGTCAAAACACCTCGCCCCAATGAATTGTTACAACCGTATGTACTTTTTCGATAGGGTGGACATCTCCCACAGGTCGGGTTGAATCAAATTGCTTGATTGCTTGCTTCGACAGCAGATCCTCACCGACCACGAGAGCGGCACGAAAACCTTCTGGTTCTTACCCTTTCGAAATACTTGTTTTCTTTCGTTTTCCTGGTTCTGCTACTTTTTTCAGCTTTAAATATTACCTTCAGGCTATCTGAGTATCTATCCATAATTCGAAAAAATGTGTCAAATAAAAGTTGCTTATTTTTACGTAAAGAATCCAAATTTGCAATAAAAATTGGGGCAACCTATTTAACATTTTAAATTAAATCCCCCACCCCACCTCTGTGGGGGCTCGTGACACCCCACGGAGAGGGGTGGGAGGTAAATTAAAAATTTTAAATACGAACCCTGCGATATTTCGCGAAATGAACATCAGATCGTAAAACTGCAAAATACACCTATTCAATATTTTTCAAAAATCTACCGAATGGCACCAAACACGACCCCCCCCCCGGAGGTGGGGTGGGGGGTTACTTTAAAATCTTAAATAGGAGCCCCCAATTTTTATTGCAGATTTGGATACTTGACGTAAAAATAAGTAACTTTTATTCGCAAATTTTTTTCCAATTTTGGATAGATGGCGCTATAATCGGAAAAAACGATTGGTGGAAATGGAAAATTAAATAAAAAATGAAGAGCCCCACACTTTATGGAAAACTTACCTTAACTTTTTTTGGTTTTAGCACCCACTCTTCACAGTCCAATAGGTCCCCATAACGCTTGAATAACTGCAAATTTAGCATACTTTAGCAAATTTAGCATACTCCCCTACTATGAGGATTTATTGATAAAAAACATGGATAGTCGTTAAAGCACATAACCTTGTTATTTTCCAACATAAGCAAATGAATTAAAAAAGAAAATGTTAAGAAAGCATAAGTCTATAATCGAGTTTTAATTTTAATATTTTATATATGCTAGAATATTCCACAGGGTGTTCCGAACTTTAAGAAAAAAACACAGTATGATTCTAACAGCCGTAAAATGACATTTACCTGTCTAGCAACAATATTATTACACCGATATTCTTAAAGCATAAGGCTATAAAATACTAAAAGCATCACTCAAATCGGACAACAGGTTTAGGAAATTCGAGACATCAAACATGTCCCATTTTTAAGGTGTTCGGCTAATTTTGCCGGTGTGTGTATAAAAAAATTGGACATCTGTTTGTGATGCATTGTATAATGCATAAATCTAAATATATTCTGTGATGTACTTAAGCCATACGCTAAATAAATCTTAAAAACTGACGATATATTTATTACTCTAAAATTGGTTGAGATATGTAAATTAAATTTGGTAGGTTTTAAGAAATAGTTATTGCGGATTTTTTGACGTACAATTAAAAATTTTGTATTCGCCATTAATGTGCATAAGGGTAATGTGATCGGTCATATTACCCGTATGCGCACCAATGGTGAATATTAAATTCTTAGTTGTATGTCAAAAATGTGCATTAACTACACCTTAAAACCTACCAAATTTCATTTGCATATCTCAACCGGTTTTAAAGCAATAAATAAATAGTCAGTTTGTAAGAAACATTCAACATCACAGAAGCAAACTGTCATTATTTTTTCATGCAGAATTACAACTTAAAGTTTGTCGCACTTATTTAGAAGCGCCCTGTATTGATGAAGAACATGTCTAGTTTTAAAGCACCTAACTTTTTTATTATCCAACAAAAGCGAAGAGTTAAAAAACAGAATGATAAGAAAACCCGAGGCTATAATAGTTTGGTTTTAATTTCAGTACAGTCGAACCCGCTTATTAGAATCCCTGTTATAGGAATATCCCGGTTTATGGAATATAAATTCGAGTTCCCGAAACGTTTCCATTTACTCCTTAATAAATTTATCCTTTTATTGGAATAGTTTCTAATTAGATAATACCGCTTATTAGCATATTTTGCAGGTCAACGACTATTTTTTTTTACAATTTACTAAAAATTTAAATTATGTTTGGTTATTATGGTCAGTCGTCAAGGGCCTGTAGTGCTGGATTAGATATTATTAGGGTAATAAATATTTATTACTTTGTTACGAGTACCAATTCGATTTTTAGCCGACAAATGCATGGGTCATAAAGTAATTTTTATTTGTCTACACAAAGGCACTGTTGCCTGCTATAAAATTGTTAGAAGCAGTTTATTTAGAATTCACCCAGAGAGTATTTACCTACTTGTTTGCAAGATGTGAATTATGGATTTGTTAAATTCATCCATTTCTTGCCGCCAATAAAAGTTCGATTCAACCAATGGATTAAGGATGACCACACGGATTAACAACAAAAAAAGCTATAATTACCGATAATTTCTCAAGAAAAAATAAGTAATTTTGTTATATGCATTTTAATAAGAAAATATTTACATATCTACATATTGCATACATTTTATATTAATTACCTACTGCTACTGTATTCATTCACATACATAATATAATGTAATTTGGTATTTAACACATACATAGATAAGTAGTAGTTACACTACTGTATTATTGACGTAAAAAGACCTAAAACCATTTACATATACTGATCATGTAGGTGTACATATATGATATACATATTGGCATATTATGTAAAACTACATATTGGCATAGTATGTAAAACTACACATTGGCATAGTATGTAAATAATATTATTACGTATATTCGGTACACTTATTTCGACTAGCCACCAATGATCGGTTATTAGAATATCCCGGTTATAAGAATATTTTTGCCTGGTACAAAGGCTATTCCAATAAGCGGGTTCGACTGTATTTTATAAATGCTAGAATATTCCACAGGGTATTGCGAACTTTGAGAAAAAAACACAGTTTGATTCGTACACCCGGTACACCATGAAAATTTACCTGTTTAGGAACAATATTATAACAGCGGAATTGATAAAGAATTATGCTATAAATCGGCCGACAGGTTTAGAAAATACGAGACATCCAAAATAACCAAATTTTTAAGTGGGCGGATTCTATGCACGCAAGTTTAGTTACAACCTTGTATAAATAGGAAATTTGGTATTATATTATTGAAGATTTTTATTTTTAATCGTATTTGTAGTCGTATTAAATTCGATTCTAGAAACAAAAATGGGAGATCGTGGGAAGTTATTGGTAATTGGCTTTCGACAAAGATGTAGACGGCAATAATATTTGGAAAAAAGTTAAACAAGAAGAAAAATGTAGCGAGTCAACAACAAGCTCTTCTGGTAACGGCAGAAACGATCTTAAAAGTAAGAATTGGTTCTTTATACTACAAGCATGTTTTTGTAACATTGTTTTTTGGTTGAATATTATTATTACCACGTTAATATTCGTCCATTGCAATAAAAACTATTCTTTATCTTTATTTTAAAGCTATTTACGTATTTTGTAGGTTGTCTACAGGTTTCGCCCCTGATAAATAAAAAATCTAGTTCGCCGAACCGTCAACTCATTTATCCAACACCCAGCTATTCTGATAACACTGAAGTCTACGATAAAAGTTCGTATCTTCAGATTTTTTTAAAGAAAAAGTTGCGGTTTTTAAGTGCACTGCCAGAAAAACTAACAAACTTTCTGTTTACAATTTATTATTACTTAATTAATTTTTTAGGCCACGTTAATCCATCGTCCATTAATACATTGGACAACAATACCAATGATGGAAGTTCAGGTAGCGACTTTTCATTAACAATTTCAATGATGTTACTACTGGGGAGTCCAATTATAGTCCATCAATAAGTGACGCTAAATCATCAACATCATCCGAATGTAAAGTTCCCTTATCATCTCGTATTAGCAATAGATTAGATGGAGATAAAGAAAATGTCACAGTTAAGTCAAGTTAATAAGGATAAAAAATCAAGAAAACGTAAAGGTGATAAATCAACCTGGAAGAAAAATTTGGAGAAAAAGTTAAAAGATCAGGGAAAAGCATACGTATCGTCTACTACTAACAAACCTATGAAAGAAACTATTACATCTTCTATGTAATGTGTAATGTTAAATTAATAATTAATTAGTAATACTTAATATTCCTTTATTACTTTATATTACAACTAACAACTGACTACTAATACTAGCGACGGTCAACCGGGAGAGGAGTGTCTACTGTCCGCCCTAGACGTGTACACTACACCACACTCCTCCCCACTAATCTTACAGCTTACCTATCTTTACAAATCTAACATTTGTCTAGGTTTTGGTACCCTAGAACTACGTCTTATGACAAGTGGTTTTATCGAACTATCACTTTCCGTTGCCGGTTCGAAATTGTCATTTTCTGAATTAGGATTATTGTTAATAAACTGAGTATCAGCATTTTCTGTTGCCATTTCCTTGTTATCTAATGCATCCGTTTTTCGAATCGGTAACATCTGAGTAACATTTCTTACAAGGTCGCCTTTCTGTGTTTTTACTTTATACATTACATTACCAATCGGCTCTACCACCTTCCCTTCCAACCAATTTTGCTTACCGTCAAACATTGAAACTTGCACATGATCATCAGGCAAAAACTGCTTAACAGTCTTTGAATTAATATTCTGTTTTGGAATTAAAACAGAATCTTTAATTACAGATAAACGAGTTCTCAATACTCTTCCAAACATAAGTTCACAAGGAGCCTTGCCTGTTGATATGTGTGGGGCTGTTCTATAACTTAACAACCACGATAACAATCTCTGCTCAGTTTCATCAGAATCAAACTTACTCGATAACAAAGCTTTCTTAAAAGATTGAACTGCCCGCTCAGCTTGACCATTACTGGCTGGGTGGTATGGAGCAGTACAAATATGCCTTATATTATTATTTTTACAAAAACTACTGAATTCCTCTGAAATCCACTGAGGACCATTGTCAGTGACCATCTGCTCGGGCTGTCCAAATCTAGCAAACATACTACGTAAACATTTAATTGTTAACCCTGCTGTAGTTTTAGACATTCGAGCTACTTCTGGCCATTTTGAATGTGCATCAACTACAATTAACCACATGAAGCCTAAAAATGGGCCAGCAAAATCAAGATGAAGCCTTTGCCAAGGCTTTCCTGGCCATTCCCAACTATGTAATGGTTTTATTTCAGGTTTATTTCTTATTTGTAAACACCCCCTACAGTTTTGAGTAATAGACTCAATATCTAAGTAAATATTTGGCCACCAGAAGTAACTCTTAGCTAAAGCCTTCATTTTAAAAGAACCAAGATGTCCTACATGTAATTCAGACAAAAGTTTTTCTCTCAATTTAAAAGGAATAACAGTCCTACCTCTCCAAACAATAACGCCTCTAACAATATATAATTCATGTTCTTTACCTTTATAGGACTGTAAATCTAGTTCTACTTTCTTGTCCCAACCCTGCTGAATGTAATGAAAAATCTTACTAAGAATAGGATCGTTTTGAGTAGCTTTTGCCACTTCATCATGTGTAACAGGTGGAACTTCCATAAAAATACTGTTTACCGTAGGTATATTTTCATCTGACTCAATAGGTTCATTTAGACTTAACGGAATTGGAAACCTAGATGGAAAATCAGCACTAGCATTATGCTGTGAGGTTCTATACTGAATAGTATAACTGTAATTACATAAAATCAATGCCCATCTAGCCATTCTATCAGCGTATATGTTACCTATAGCCTTATTAGGGTGAAATAGAGAAACCAATGGCTTATGATCAGTCACTAATGTAAATGTGTTTCCCTTTAAATACAAATCAAATTTCTTGACTGCCCAGATAATAGATAATGCCTCTTTATCTATCTGAGAGTATTTCTGTTCGGTCTCTGTCAAAGTTCTACTAGCAAAAGCTATTGGTTTCTCCACAAATTTATTTTTATTACTGTTGCTAGGAAATTTATGAGCTAAACACGCCCCTAGACCAATTTTAGAAGCATCGCAACTTAAAACCAATGACAATTTAGGGTTATAATGTACTAATACATCATCTGAAGCTATACACTTTTTAGCCCATTCAAAATCTTTGGTATGTGAATCATTCCATACCCAAGAAACATTCTTTTTTAACAACTGGTACAATACATGTAATTTATCTGCTGCATTAGGCATAAATTTGTTATAGAAGTTAATTGTACCAAGAAAACTTCTAAGTTGTTTTAAGTCTTTTGGCGGGGGTGCTTCCAAAACTGCCCTAATATGTTCAGGTGTTTTACTTACCCCCACCTTATCTATGATATACCCACAATATTCTAGCTTACTGGACATAAATATGGATTTTTCTTTATTTATTTTAATGTTAAGTTCGCTTAACTTATTTAAAACAACTTCTAACGTTTTTAGATGACTGTTTTTATCCTCATTTGCGATCAGTATGTCGTCAAGATAACAATAGACATTTGATATATCTTGAAAATGAATATCCATAAACCTTTGCCAATCTAAAGGTGCTGGGGAAGTACCAAACATCATAAATGTTGGACGGTAAAAACCCCAAGGTGTGGTTAACATCATAATTTTCTGAGCCTCCTCATCCATTCTTTGATTCATATATGCCTTTCTAATGTCAATTTTAGAAAATACAGACATGGGCTTACCCTCACTATTTATTTTGGCAAATATATCCTCAATTACAGGAATTGGATGGCTCAGCATCTCTAGATATGGGTTTATGGTAATTTTATAGTCCCCACAAATTCTTACATTTTTATTTTTAACAATGGGTACTATAGGAGTAGCCCAATTAACCTCCTCATTTATAACTTTTAACATTTTACCCTCTGTTACTAACTTATCTAATTCCTGTTTTACTAAACTCTCAATGGCATATGGAATCCTCCTTGGTTTACACATTTTAGGAACGGCATCTGGCTTTATTTTTAATTTACCAGGAGGACCTTTTATTTCACCAGGTGTATTGGAGAATAACTTTTTATACTTATTTAGCAATAACTGTAAATCATTTTCAAATTTATTTTTAACCTCTAAAACCTTAATATTTCTCTCACTTGCCTGTTTTTTTATCAAAGGCCAGTCAATTTCAATAACATTAAGCCAATCCCTTCCTAAAAGTGGTTTCCTACCCCCCTTTTCTACAATAACTAAAGGTGCTAAATAACTTTTACCTAAAGACTTAACATTAACCTCTGTTTTGCCTAAAACTTCAATAGGTTTTCCTCCATATGCCTTGAGTATTAATTTAGATTTTTCCCATTTTAATTTAGGTAAATACATTTTAACATACCTTTCACACATCAAAGTAACATCAGCTCCACAATCAATCTCAAATAATACATCAGTACCATTAATATTTAAATTTACTTCCCATGGTTCTGGCTTTTTATCTCTCAGCTTCGTAATCTGCATAATAACTCCATTCTCTGCTTCAGGCTTCTCCGCACCAAACTGCACTTCACTATGCTCACTCAAACCGTCAAATAAACCATCAAAGATGTTTTCACTTTCTTGAAAGTTTTCATCTACTTCTTCAGAGTACACTTGTAGCACTGAATAGCCTTCTTCCTCTTCTGAATTCTGTGCCTGCTCTTCTGCACTGACTTCCTTCACTTTGCGGTGATTATTAAAACTTTGTCCTTGACTTTGCCTTGCCAAGGGCTTCTTCTTATACTCTGTGCCACTTTTACTATTACAAACCAAAGCTAGGTGCCCCTTTTTCCTACAATTATGACACTCGTCATCCTTGAACCTGCAGTTTGGCTTTATGTGTCCCTTTTTCCCACAACAATGGCAAATCGTACTGGCAAATTCATTCTCCTTAGCTCGATATTTAATTTTGTTAACTTCTCTACACTCACCTTTTTGTGCTACCATCTGAGACTCACTCTCTGCTAGTTCCATGGTTTTGGCAGTGGTAACAGCTTGCTGGAAGGTGAGATTTGCTTCAGTGAATAACTTCCTAATAATTGCTTGACTTCTCAACCCGTGAACAAACTTGTCTCTAAGGGCTCTATCCAGATATTTATTAAAATTACACGTTCTTGCCAAAGCTTTTAGAGCAGCCACATATTCCGTAATACTTTCTGACTCTTTCTGGACCCTTAACATGAATTTATAGGTCTCTGCTAATTCAGAATGGTCAGGTTCGATATATTCCTGCACCATTTTCACTAATTCCCCATAGGTTTTATCCTCCACCTCTTCTGGGAAGCACAACTCTGTTAATAATGACACAATATCAAACCCTACATATGTTAACAAAAACTGGGGCCAATTGTCTTCATCAATATTATGTACTTTCATTTTGTTTTTGAAAACTTGAGTATAAACTTTCCACGTCGACTTATTGTTGTCGAATGCTGGCATATGTACATTTCCTGCGTAATTAACTAATTGATATGGCTGGGGCTGTGAAGCCTGGGCCTCCTCTCCGTGTTCTGGTTCCTCTCCCGGTTCTGACATATTCCAAAAATTGTGGACACACCCGAGACACACCAGAAGCCGGGTTTAAAATAAACAAACTGTTACGTGAAACAGATTTCTGCACGTGGATACTTTACGGACGTAACACGTAAAATTCTCGTCGCCAATATTACATCTTCTATGTAATGTGTAATGTTAAATTAATAATTAATTAGTAATACTTAATATTCCTTTATTACTTTATATTACAACTGACAACTGACTACTAATACTAGCGACGGTCAACCGGGAGAGGAGTGTCTACTGTCCGCCCTAGACGTGTACACTACACCACAGAAACAACTATGGGCCCCCACTTGCAAAAATACATGCAGGCTTAAATGCTACTTAAGTATATCAAATGAAAGAAGAGAACGGATTTTTTCAAGAATATAGGGGTCTTGGAGATAAACAGTGCGACTTTATATCCTCATGTATTGTTGCCATCAAACATAAATATCAGTACCATATTCATGAAAATAAACGTCGAGATAATAATATGATTTTATTTCACGTTCATTGAGACTAGAATTCAGGTCTGCAAAACATTTTATAAATCTACGTTGAATATCACAGACAGACCAATTCGTACAGTTGTAGAAAAGCGCTCGAAAATTGGAGTAGTAGAAAATAAATGATCGTAGAGGAAAACATAGAAACCACAGAAAACTTCATGAAAATATTAGGGAAGAAATGAAACGCCACATAAATATCATTCCTCGGATCGAAAGTCATTATACAAGAAGTCGGTCTAGTCGTGAATACATAGAAAGTGGTAAGTCGCTTATTTATCTTATTTATCACAAAGTTTTTCACGACAACTTTAATATTTCTTTCTTCACTCCTAAAAAGGACCACTGTTCGTTGTGTGTTTCCTGATGATGCCGCAGACACTCAAAAAGAGGAACTAAGGACTAAATATGAAAATCATCGAAAAGCATTTGTCGTGATTAGAAAAAAACAACGACAAAATAAAAATTCGCAACAATTATGTAGTCGCTGTGCTTGATTTACAAGCTATTCTGCCATGTCCCAAGGGAAATGTGTCTCGTTTTTACTATAAGTCTAAATTAAATATTTTGAATTTTACCATCTCTGAAATGAAAGGAAACGCAAATTTAGATGAATGTTTCTGTTACGTCTGGGATGAGGCAAATGGCAATCGAGGAGCAAATGAGATAGGATCTTGCTTGCTAAGCTGAATAGAGCACATATAGTTGTTAAAAACCTTTTATGAGTTTAAAAAGATTCCGTTAGGTACTCTATTTAAAACGGGGATCTGTATTGCAATATTTTATAGCTATTTTCCGTTTACGTTATAGGTCTGGATCCCGCGTACGAAGTTGATTAATAGCAAGCTGAAAATTTGTTAATAGCTTAAGGTTGTCTAGTCGGAAAAACTTTTATATATGGGAACACTGGAACAGGGGAAGTTTTAATTGTGGAACAGGTTAAAAATTTGGAACGGTCAGACCACGAAAACGGCACATATATTTTGTCCGACAGAACAGACTTAAACTCTCCGAACAGAGATTAAACTCTCATGCAAAAATCAGACTGCTATTTGCAGTCTGCAACATGCACTTTTAAAAAGTAACGAAATATGCCTTTACTACATATATATGCAATATGCATTTATATATGCACTTTAGAAAAAATATGTTGCAATTTTCAAGTTAGAGGCTTAAGAGTTAATTATCTCTTATGCAAAAATCAGACTGCTATTTATCACCTGTCACAATTCCTGTCATTTGACATATTCTACATCTCTGTTCGAAGAGTTTAAGTCTGTTCTGTCGGACACAATACATGTGCCGTTTTCGTGGTCTGACCGTTCCAAATTTTTAACCTGTTCCGCAATTAAAACTTCCCTTGTTCCAGTGTTCCCATATATCAAAGTTTGTCCGACTAGACACCTTTAAGCTATTAACAAATTTTCAGCTTGCTATTAATCAACTTTTTTTTCATACGTGGGATCCAGACCTATTATATTTGATCCACCGATATCGGTCTATTTAAAAAAACCTTTTGACTCAATCTGTCATCTGCCTTTTGCGGCATTTTTGAAATACCGTTATTCTATCTAAAAATGAAGACAGGCGGTCTTTTTAAGGATTTTTTTTTGAGAGGGCAAATATCCTCACTCTTTTTTAGAGATAAAGAGTTCAAAAGATTGGTAAGACGAAAGAATTTGAGGTACGAGTATCTCTGACGTTTATCTTCTGCGAATTTCTTCTAAGTGTAATAAACTTATATCTTTGAAATATCTTAATCTAATACCATATTAGATTAAATATATACACTATAAATTACCTTCAGTTTGCTTGATACTAGTTAGTACAGTAAAGTCAAGTTAGAATCAGTGAAATTTAAGTGCAGCAGCATCTATATTTATTGTAAGTTGTTTATTACGTTGAATTTATTTCCAGAAGTGGAGAAATCTTGGGCTTAATCTCCGGGCTCTCAAAGTCAACCTTTCTTCACCTGTACTTAAGGCCAACTACCACTTTATCAGTTCAATTAAAAGACCATTTAATTGTTCAATATAAACATTTACTCATTTAGTAAGAACTTTTCTCAAATAATAATTACGAACATTCAATTTTAAGTAAGAACAATGGTTAAACCAAGTGGGGGTTGGTTTTTGGTATTTGTACTAGAGAATTTTTGTAGCCTATTTGTATTCTTTGAATTTAAATTTAATTACCTTCTTTTTGTGTATTTCCTATCCATTATTAAATTTACAATCCCGTTATCTCGAGATAAGCCCTAAACAGCAAAGAAATAATTTTTTACATGCTTTATTAATTTTTTTAAAATTATTACCAGCCTCTCTTTACGGATAGTTTATTTGTGCATGATTTTACCATATGATATATGTAAAGGTATTTATTTGATCATATTTTTTTATTTCCACATGTATACAACCACACATTAATTGTTGGTGCAAATAACATTTTCTTATTTTTGGGATTCATCCTTCTGGTTGAATAAATTGTTTTTGTAAATTAACGAATTTTATTTATTTAGCCCTAATAAGTTAACTAACTTGTATTAAGAATATATAGAGAATAATTTATATGTCCTAATAACAATTATTTGTTAAAATGCCTCCATATTTCCTAGCCTCTTTCTGAGGAATATATTACTTTCCGAAGTTAATTTAATGCTACTTGTTTGTTATTGGAGCAAGAGATGAATGATAAAATCATTATGTTACCTTCTAGTTCTTCTTCTGCCGAGGTTGTCTATCCTCCTCCACAGATAATACATGTTTCCACTCCCGATGTATGTATTGTTTCCCGTTGAATATATTGTTTTTGTTTATTAACGAATTTTATTTATCTGCCCTTAATAAGTTTCCTGATAAGATATTACCTCCGAATATTTGCTAATAACAACATAAGCTATCACTATATCTGACTGTGAGCTCCTAGCAAAAGAAGTATTTTAGGTGGTATTGTAATCGAAATTAATTATTGTCTAATGCAATATCAGTAGTGAAGTGCATAACAAAGTGTCTGTATGTGCATTTATCTGAAAATATCACTCCTGTAAGTGTCTTGTATTAATATTTAGAATATAAAGAAACAAAGTGTCCATCTTTGCACTGTTGCCAGCCTGTAATTCATTATTTTTCAACAAAATGACAGATAGAACTAGAAGTAAAAGTATTACTGGCACACTGGATGAAGGTATGCTGGAAACTATTCTAAATAAAATTGTTCCAAGGCTGAATGCGAAAACTGATGAAACATTGAATAAGATCTTTGAACAGTTTGAAGTCATAAATGAAAAATTGAACAACTTAATGACGCAGTGTACTAATATTGAAACGACTGCAAATTCAAATAAAAATAATATTGAAAACCTTGCCACGAAATATGAAGAGATGGAAGAGAAGAGAAGAGAAAATTCGTTGATAATTTCTGGAGTAACGGAGGAAAAAAATGAAAATTTAATGTCCAAAATACTAACAGTCTTTAACGATGCCTTAAACATTAAATGTGCACACTGGGAAATCTACAACATATACAGAATTGGTAAAGTCAATAATGAACAAGTTCGTTCTAGACCTGTTATTGTTTTCTTCGTCTCACTATTAAAGAAGAAGGAGATATATAATGTGAAAAAGTCGTTAAAAGGTACAGGTATATACATTAATGAAAATCTTAGTGATAGAAATTATAAACTTCTAAAATCTGCTAAAGAAAAATATGGGCAACAAAAAGTTTGGTTTAAAAATGGTAGAATTTTCATAAAACATGACAACACTGTTAAAATGCATAAAGACTTCAATAATATCTAAACAAGTGAGAATAATGGCTATATCATTAAAGATAACTTAGTGTTTTTGTTTTGTCAATCCAATTAGTGCTCAAATTTTTGTTAGAATGTATAAATTTTATTTCATTTTATTTATTTTTTTTTTTTTTCGAAAAGACCACTACACACGTGTGGGTAATCAAATGATATGGTTTTATAAATTTTTGTAAACTTTTTTGTAGAATTTGTATAATGAAATTATTTTTACAGGGCGTTAATTAAATTTGATACAATAATTATGTTTGTGAACTATTTTCTACTGGATAATTGCCTAACAATGTTTATTTTCGTTTTTATTTTATTTTTGCAATAGGGGGCTTACATGTTATATAATAGGTATGTCACAGTACCTTAATGTCTACTTTCAGAACTGTAGAGGATTGAACACCAAATGTACTGACTTTTATAGAAACTCTATGGCTGCCGACTTTGATATTGTGATCGCGATTGAAACATGGTTGCAGGCGGGAGTGCATGATGGGGAAATAATAGATCTGGCCACATATAAACTGGTAAGGTGTGATAGGGACTTAGTATTTACAAATAAAAACACCGGAGGCGGAGTATTTTTCGCAGTAAAAAATCAACATAAAATAATGAAAATTATTAGAAATAATACATCGTTTGAAGCGCTTATTATTGAAATGAAAATTGGTCAAAACAAATATAACTTCTGTGCTCTATATATTCCCTCGGGAAGCCCATCACATGTATACGAAGCGGTTTTTGCATTTTTACAGAATAATCTAACACATTCTGATAATACGTATATTTTCGGAGATTTTAATATAAAAGCCATCACGGGCACTGTATATAACTTAGACGTATCCAATAATGTTTTAGAAATTTTTCAAGAATTTATGGATTTGAATGGGTATGTATTATATAATAACATTAAAAACTTTCAGGACAGAACGTTGGACTTGGTAATATCATCTGAAAATAATTTTAGAAATATTGTAGTAAATAGGGACTTTTTGCCTTTTGTTAATGAAGATATATATCATCCCTCGCTTGAGATTAATATAAATATAGAAAGAAGCATTACACCAAAGAATACGGAAATTGTAACTAGACTAAATTATAAAAAAGCTGATTTTTTAACCTTTAGTGAACGTGTTAGGGACATGAATTGGGATGCGGTATTGGAAGAAAAATTTGATGTAGACAAGGCTGTACTAAATTTTGACAAGGGACCCAAAACGAAAACCTACGCGGACATAACAAAGGAAACAGGAAACCCATCCCAACGAGAGGAACACCCGTGGACCACACCAAAGAAAAAGAGACGATACGACACGATGATCACACTAAAACCAGGAGACAACGGAAAACTTATGGACAAACTGCGGGAAACTATAAAACCAAAGGACCTAGAAAACATTAAACTAAAGAGGACGAAAAACGACAAGACAATCATTATAACGACAGAAGACCAAAACAAACAAAGAGAGTTACAACAAAAAGCACGGACATGCGAACATCTGGAAATCAAAGACATTACAAAGACGACCAAGGGCCCCCTTCTAATGATCACGGGCATGGATAAGAGGCAGGACAGGGAACATTTTGCAGAGGCAATAAAAGCCGAAAATGAATCCCTGGAGGAACAATTTGGCGATGAAATGGACAAAATAAAAATAATACACACAAAACCCTGCTTAAATGCATGGCGGGAAAACGTGATCATAGAAGGACCCACAAACATCATAAAACAGATATTGCATGACGGACACATATATTACGACCTAACAAAATTCCGAGTTAGAGAGTACGGGAGTGTCACCATGTGCTACCGGTGCTGCAGGAACAACCATACAATTAAACACTGCACTGCCCAAAACCCCATCTGTTATATATCATCCCTCGCTTGAGATTAATATAAATATAGAAAGAAGCATTACACCAAAGAATACGGAAATTGTAACTAGACTAAATTATAAAAAAGCTGATTTTTTAACCTTTAGTGAACGTGTTAGGGACATGAATTGGGATGCGGTATTGGAAGAAAAATTTGATGTAGACAAGGCTGTACTAAATTTTTATGATAGCTGGAATAGGGTTGTTGACGAGTGCGTTCCAAAAAATGTTTTTCATAAAAATACGAAATTAAGACCGGTTTGGTTTACACCTGGCATAAATAGGGCGCTAAAAGAAAAAGACAGATACAGAAAATTAAAAAATATATCTGATCATTACAAAAATAAATATATAGAATGTAGAAAAGAGGTAAGTAAATTAATTAAGACAAAAAAAAAAGAATATATAAATAAAATAGAAAATGAGATAAGTGTTGATGTAAATAATTTTTGGAATTATATTAGAAATAATAAAAAGTGATAAATATTATTACAACGGACAAGATATACCGGAAGAACGGACTGCCGAAAGTTTTGCAACATTTTTTGCATCAGTATACGCAGAGGAGAAACCTTCTTATAATTTAAATTTTAATAGAGATATAGATATAACAAATGATACTTTTATTTTAGACTCAGTTGATGAGACTGATTTCAATAATGCGATAAATAAATTAAAACCTAAGAAATCTGCGGGAACTGACAGAATACCTGCTTTTATGCTCAAAGCGTGTGGTGAGTGGGTGCGACAGCCCTTACTACATATCTACAACCTTATATTATCAACTAGTGTATTTCCTTCAATGTGGAAAACGGGACTTGTCTCACCCATATTTAAATCCGGGAATAAAATGAACGTTGAAAATTATAGGCCTATATCAATTATGTGCTCTCCAGCTAAATTGTTGGAACAAATAATTTATTGTAAACTGTATCGTTATATTGAAAATTTTATAGTACCACATCAACACGGCTTTGTTGCCAACAAATCAAGTAATACCAATCTATTCCTTTTTACTAACGATGCATTAGAAACTATTGAACGTAAATCTCAACTTGATGTACGGATTTCAAAAAAGCTTTTGATAAAGTGGATCATGATATTATGTTAAAAAAACTAAGCAGATATGGACTATCAATAGACTTTCTTACATTAATAAAAAATTACTTAGAAAATAGAAGCATAGTAGTTAAACACAATGGGAATACATCTGGAAAATATGAAATGAATTCGGGGGTTCCGCAAGGATCCAACCTAGGGCCACTACTGTTTCTACTCTTTATAAATGATTTACCTAAGGTATTTAAATATTCTATGTATCAAATGTTTGCAGATGATCTGAAATTGTACAGGCGGGTTGAAACAGTTAGAGATTGTGTCATGTTACAGAAAGACATAAACAAGGTGTATGAATGGAGTTGTCAAAATAAATTGCATTTTAATATAAATAAATGTTCTGTATTGTCAATAACGCGTTTAAAAAATCCGTGCTTATTCGATTACCTAATGAATGAACAAAGTCTACAGCGGGACTCAGAAAAAACAGATTTAGGGATAACGTACGATAGTATGTTATCATTTAGTAACCACATTAAAAATATCGCCAAAATCTGCAAATATAACATTGGGTTATATAATAAGACAGTCAAATAACTTTACTAACATAAATACGCTCAAAATATTATATTATTCTCTAGTAAGGAGCAAATTAGAATTTGGGTTACAAGTGTGGTACACAGAGTATCAAACTAATTTAGAGCAGTTAGAAAAAATACAAAATAAATTTGTGAGGTCCCTTTATTTAAGAAAATTCCGTAGGTATCCTGATTATCATACTGTTAGAACATCCTGCTAAGTTTCGATTGAAAATAGTAACTGGAATTATTAATTTGTCCATCTAATAAATTTACAGCTTTCACTACCGTTGATGATGTTCATACTCTACAGTTCTCCATAATAGCTATATATTTGTTATTTTTTTATTGATGTTTACTTTTCTTTAATTAATTACTGATGAATGTATACTCTGTACTTTGAAACTATGTATATAAGTAATATTTATTCATGTAAAAAAACTAATAGTTTGTTTGAATAATAAATAAATAAAAATAAATAAATATCTTCAGCCAGGAGAAATATCACGCTGAATAAGTTTTGTAGGCAAGTAGGTGAATGAATTACTCCGAATATATTTATTATTTGTTTATATAGTGTGTTGTCAACATTTATTTTTTTAATAATTAACTGCTCATTTCTTTTCTTGTATTTTGCCTCAGAACCTATTTACCTTTACTGGACTTTTTTCGTTTCTAACGTTTAAAAAAGTTAAGTGGCGCCCTTTTTCTATCTTTTCTTATCTATGATAATTTTACCTATCTATGTTTTTATCTATTTCTCTCTTTTATCTTTTCTAATTTACTTTTTCTTGTCTTATCTTTACTTATTTCTTCTGTTGGAACCATTCCCGGTTCCAAAAGCTAGATTCGAACCACGAATCGCTCTCCACCAACCATCTGACTCCCGTTGGCAGTGTCTATTGGTGACCTTTCTAGCACCATCCAAAAAAGGTTTCCGAGGCTACACATTTTTATGGAGCTCAATGAAGGTTAAGCCTGATTACAGGGACGGCCCGTCGGGGTAATAAATTACTTATTTCAAAATTGTAATTTATAAATTTTGACACAATACTGTCCTCAATAGGGGAAATAAGTCGGACTCGTAAGTCCCCCAGAAGGGCCTCCGACTTATGACATGCAAGGGGCTACTCAGTTCACCCCCGGCCTATTGGGTCCTCGTCCATATACTAATGAACGGCGTCGCTGGTCATCAGCTGGGCCCTAACCCTCCTGGGTTAAGGCAATGGCATCCTGCCATGGGGAATGCGCACCATGGGCCTTAACAAAGGCCAGTGCATTGTGTATCGAGTTCTAAAAAGAACTCGATACACAGGGATTCTTACATTAACATTAACCTAAAATAAAAATACTGGAACTACTGCTACTTGAAGAGTTGTACTGAGTTCTGCCAACCAGAACTCAGTACAGTTCTTACACTAAGAACTATGGCTATCTTCTAACTACTTACGGCTTCTAAGTGGAGAGACTTTGGCTGGTTCTGAAAATAACCAGACCAAAGCTTGTTTTCTTACATTTTAAATTCGAACGCCAAGAGCAGCGGTTCATCCAACGCATTTTAAATTCGAACAGCGGTTCATCCAACCGAAAAAAACAGAGTCTTTTAAGTGAAATAATGTCGTCTTCTGAAAGCACAGAGCTTTCACCGAGCAATTCCGCTCAAAATGATGTTGAACCCACCCAACCCGAATTCCTCTCGAAGTCAGAGCATGAGTCGTCTGACGACGATGCTTCTGGCGACGAATCCGCCCCTAGAGCCTCTTCCCCCAAGTCGGAGATGGAGGAAGAGTACTCTAGTTCTGAAGACGAACTAATGCCTGATAATAAGTTCTCCGATGAAGAGGTCAGAGTAGCATACGAAGACCTCGAACAAACCCCTCAGGTTTCTTCAGAAAATGAAACCCGCGACTCTGAAACCCCTCAGGTCTCAGAAAAACCCCAAGCCCGTGTAGAATTCGACACTTCGAATAGCTGCAACCGACGCCCCGAGGAAAAACAGGCAAATAAAAGGCCTCGTAACCCCTCAAGCCCTACCCAAAATCCTGAGCTGAAAAAAGCCAAAGATTTAGATGCGATGCAATGATCGCTCGGCTGCATCAGTCCGAAATTGCCAGAAAGCAAGACCAACAAGCCTATGGCCAGCAAATTGATCGATTAATGGCAGAGCTACAAAAGCTCAATGCCATTAACGCTCAGAAAGACGAGGAAAACCGAGGGCTAGTCTCAAGGTTGATGAGTCTTACGCAAGGACCAAAAGCTTCCCCTGAACCCACCCACGATATAGCATCTACGAATGCGAAGATCGAGGAGCTCATCATGAATCTCCAGAACTCGGAAGCCATAAGACAGAGGGAAAGAGAGAGACATGGTAGAGAAACAGCCGAGATGATGGCCGAGCTAAAACAGCTGAGGGCCACGATCGAGCAAAAAGATCTAAGAAACCAGGAGTTAGTCGATCAGCTGATGAGACTAACTGCTGAAAAGCAAGGCCAAACCCCAACTCCCTCAGATGAAGTTGTTATGGAAACGGAAGAAGGTACTGAATCTGGAAATGACGGTGTCTATGAGTTTCCTAAATATCGTAAGAGGAAAAACAAAAAGACAACCAGCCAGATCTCGCAGAACGCACGTAACAATGACATGTCCGAGATCCTTTCAGAGGCAAGCGATGCCGAAAAGGATCATGAGTCAAATAACAGCAAAAAACGACGAACTCAGCCTGCCACTGTTAAAAACACCAAGCCTGCTGAAGTAGCTCAAGTGATTATCCATCAGCTCTCTGATGATGAAGAACAAAAAGCAAAGGATAATCTTCAAGAAAGACAAAACAGAAAAAACAAGAAGAAAAAAGCAGTAGAAGCAAGCAAGGCTTCAACAAGTAATGCAGTGGCAGAGACTAAGACCTCCACAAGAAAAACAAAACCACCAGCCATTATCCTAAAGTCTGTTGGTGAAAGCCAACGGATTTTAGGTAAAGCAGCGACGAATGGCATTGGCTCCGTGAACAAATTCGCGAAGTCAGGCAGGTCTATAGTTATCCAAACTAATGACAGAGAAGGTTACCTCGGGATGTTAAAACTCCTTGAAGACCACACACCAAAAGTGGAATTCATTGCATACCCGATCGACGCAGAAACAAACAGGGCAAAGAGAAAGATCATCAGAGGCCTAAACACAGGATTAAACCTGAAAGCTTTAGGTGCAGAGATCGAAAAAGAAGGAATCGAAGTTCGAAAAATCGAACGGATGATTTCAAAGAAACCGGACAAAAAAGAGCTACCTCTATACATCGTAACCATCGGTGAAGACGACGAAAAGAAAATGGCCCAAATCAGTAACCTCTCCTACATGAAGGTAACAATAGAAGACGAGTTCAGAATTAAGAAAGACGTTCTGCAATGCTTTAATTGCCAGAACTTCTATCACGGCTCTAGGGCATGTCATTGCGAAGCGCGTTGTGTGAAATGTGGTGAAAATCATAAAACATCTGATTGCGAGAAAGACCGGGAAACCGCAGCGAAATGCGCTAACTGTGGCGAAGCTCACACAGCAAGCTACAGGGGATGCAAAAAAGCACCCCAAAAAAGGTCCAAAGCTCCAACACCACCAAAGAGCAGAGGTGCACCTAGTGCACCTACTAGACCCAACGTTAGCTATGCCAATGCGGCAAAAGGTAACGTTCCCAGCACAAGCGCTCCCCTAGACCAAAATGCAATGTTGTGCGAAATGAATGCAGCTATGCAGAACTTCGCCAACATGATGCAAAAAATGGTTGCAGCTTTCGATGTGATGAAACAATTTAACAACACCGCGTAATGTTGAACAACCAGTTGGACGAACTTAAAATTGGGTCATGGAACTCGGGCGGGCTTCGTTCGAAACTAAACACACTAGACGAGTTTTCCAACAGACTCGATATAGATGTCATGGCACTGCAAGAAACTAAACTCACCGAAAAAGTGAAAACCAAGTTCCCGGGCTATGACATCTATAGAACTGACCGGACAGGGAGATCTGGTGGCACGGCCATTATGGTGAAAAAAGGAATACAACACCAACATATTCCAACACCAGATGGCCTGGTCACCATGGAGGCTACCTTGGTGCGGATCACTGCGGCCAACCATACACTGAAAATTGCTTCGGTGTATGTGAGGCCGCTGGATCCAGTACTGGGAGAGGATCTTGATCTCATCCTGGACTCAGACGAGCCCACTGTGATTATCGGTGACTTAAACGCGAGGTCGCCCAACTGGTTCGACAGACTAACCAACTGTAATGGCAGACGGCTCTGTAACTATCTCAAAAACAAACATAACACTATTGTAACTGGACCTACAGACCCAACATGCTTTCAGGGAGATAATATCCCAACATTCATAGACATTGCAATTCTTCACCAGGTAGGATTACAACACGAGATAATAACGGCAAACGAGGGAGACTCCACACATAACGTAATAGTTATGACACTTGGGGCAATAGACTTGAACCAAGTAGAACCACGTAAAAAGAAGACAATAAACTGGCAAAACTTCAGAAGAGTGATGAGTGAGAACATTGGTGCAATACCAACAATAAATAACATAAATGAACTGGAAGAAAGCATAATAAAACTAGAACAAACAATACAAAATGCAATGGAAGTCAGCACAAGAACCGAAAACATAGCTACACAAAGAGGAAGATTCAGAGAAATATCAATCGAATTAAAAGAATTGATAAGAGAAAAGAACAGAAGAAGAAGAAGAGCACAACAAACTCGAAACAGAGAAGATAACAGAATTGCAAATGAATTAGACAGGGAGGTCAAAAAACAGTTACAAGAGCACCGAAGCGAATGCTGGAACCAATATATCCAAAGCTTAAATCCGAATAAATCGGCATTCTGGAAAGTATCAGCAGTACTTAGAAACGATAGAAAACCGATTCCACCTCTACACGGAGAAACAGGAATCGTATATACAGACGAAGACAAAGCAGAAGCCATGAAAGATACACTAGAAAAGAATTGTGAGAAAAATTTCCATCAAAGGGAAGACCTAGACTTCACCGCAGAAGTCGAAAATAGTGCAAGAAGAATAAAAAGAAGAAAAGGCAGAATAGGCCTTGAACACACCACCCCAGAAGAAATAAGAAATATAATCAAAAGGGCTAAGGCGAAAAAAGCACCAGGCCCAGACAACATCACAAATAGGGCAATTAAAAACTTACCGACCAAATTAATAGTGTACATCACAAATATCATCAACGCAGTACTGAGACTAAGATACTTTCCAGATAGATGGAAAGAAGCTCACGTAATAATGATCGGAAAACCGGGGAAAAACGGGAGCTTTCCTCAAAACTACAGGCCAATAAGCCTGCTATCATCGATAAGCAAAATAGCTGAAAGAGTAATACTCAAAAGACTTCCAAGAGGAAACCGAAAGGCTAGGAATACTCCCCGAAGCGCAATTCGGATTTAGATCAGAACATTCTTGCGAACTCCAAGTACTAAGACTGACAGAGTACATCACGAAAGGCTTCAACGAGAAAATGTACACAGCAGTTGCATTTCTCGATATCAGTAAGGCATTTGACAGAGTCTGGCACGAGGGCCTAATCTACAAAATGAACGATTATGGATACAGTGGGGCAATGACATGTCTTCTGGCTTCATACTTGGCCAACAGGAGGTTCAGAGTTCGGATAGGGGAAACCCTGTCCGGGGTCGGGACCCTGGAGGCGGGTGTGCCGCAGGGAGCCGTGCTGTCGCCTTACCTGTACACCATATACACCGCAGATACACCTAAAAGCAACAGAACGATCCTAAGCCTATACGCAGATGACACTGCTATAGCAGCATGCAGCAGAGACCCAGACCTGGCAGCAAGACATGTACAAGGAGAACTAAACCGACTATTACGATGGTGCATAAAATGGAAGATTGCACTAAATCCAGATAAAACTCAGGCCGTCATGTTCCGTAAAAGATGGGGAACACAGAATTAAGCTTGGATAATAACCAAATAGAATGGGAAAACGAAGCTAAATACCTAGGCGTAACGTTAGATAGAAAATTAACATTCACACAACACATAAAGCTAACGGTGAATAAAGCAAAAGCACTAAGGAAGCAACTAGCCCCAATAATAGGGAGGAGAAGCAAATTAAACATCAAGACAAAACTCAGAACAGCCAATAGCATAATTCTGCCAACCCTAACATACGCATCAGCAGCCTGGGGACACACGTGCAAGTCCAACAGGAAGAAATTACAAGTGTGCCAAAACTATATAATCAGAGAAGCCCTAAACGTGCCCAGATATGTACCACTGCGGTACATATACCGGGACACAAACCTGAAAAAAATCCTAAGGACCATGGACGAAAAAGCGTATGACATCTTCACCAATGTGAGAAATCACCCCAACAGGTGGCTAAGGGAATTAACGGATTATGACGAAAACGTTAGAACGGTACATAGACGGCCTAAGCAGCAACTATTGGGATATAGACTGGTCCCAGCAGAAGAACGTGATGTCTGAGATAGTTACAGAGTCGTCAAACCACACCGCGCAATAAAGGTAGAAAAAAAAAATAAAAAGATCATGCTCTGGGGCCCAATCGATGTTAGATGATTGGACGCCAGATCGTGCTCACCAAAAAAATACATAAAATACACTAACCCACAAAAAAAATCTATAAAACCAACAAAACACCCTTTATTGTCGCAATCAAGTTAACATTAAGTATACTTTGAAGATTAGTGAACACTGACCGTACCCACTCGGCTCATACTCAACATTAAGGGTACAAGGGACCCATCAGGTCACCTTGTACAAGCCACTTAGGCTTCAGGCCCTTAAGGCAGGTCGAATGAGAGACCTAACCATCGCGAAACTCTGAGCATCGAGACCATGGGCGATAACCATGGGCTCGATGGCCAGACTCATCGGGTGCTCAGCTGCCGAGGAGAACAAAATGTATTTTGCCAAATCGGCAGCTGAGTGACCGAGCTCACTACACGGTTTCCCCGCGGAGTGACATCAATCTAGGTTGATGTTCCTCCGCGAGGAAACACACTCTTAGGGACTTCAGTCCAAACTCATGTCAATACCAAAGTAGAATCAGTAAAGTAAATAGGGAGAAAAGCTACACAGCTACCCCTACAGTGAGGTGGCCTAACCACAACCATGCTAAAGCGAAGGGTGTTTCTCTTTCCCAAATCACCCGACGCAAAGATCATAGCCTCCCCGCGTATGTCACACGTTGGGGAGGGGTGGAGGAAAAACCTGGGGGTCAGATAGGTACCGATCCAAAATGACTTGCTCTTTTGGAGCGTGACTGGTCTGATTTTCGGACATGTGGGTCCCGTTGACTAGCAGCGGTACACACATGTTCCTAGGGGGTGGGATGATCGGCGAGTGTGAGTGAGAGTGAGAAATTATCCAAATTATTATTAAAAGTATCCAAAAATTTTTCTCCGACGCACATAGGGGTATTGTACACTTCAGGGCGGCCAAAAGTCCATTTTCTAGAATTCAACACAGGAAAAAAAAGATATTCTCAGGTAGCTAAATGTTCAATTAATCGTGTAATATAGTTTATTCTACCATATTTCGAATTTGACCTCCTGGCGCCAGTCTAAACTTGATCGTTCATTTGAGTGCATGTGTGATAGTTTGTGTTGTTCGCTGCGTAACCGCGTATTTGACAATTATTTTTCGAGTAGTGTGCAAACAGATTAAAGCGAAAGCTATGGATTGTGATGAAGCAGGTAATCTTGTATGCTTTCTATATTTTTTAAGTAATAAAAGGTTTGGAATCTATTTTGTATACATTTTACAATAAGTGTTGTTTTCTAGTCATTTTTTTAATCAAATTTTTATATTTCAGTAAGTTTGTTATATTTCCCGACATTTCCCGGCATTAATTTTAGCATTTTCGAATAGCCTGTGTTTTAGTCTTTACAACACATCTAAAATTGGTTCCAATTTTTGACGATATAGCACAATGAAGATGACTATATCATAACTATAAACATTTTTAATGTCTTATATTTTGTTACATTTTCTCATTTTTTTTGTTATAGGGCCCTCAGGAGTTCGAGTTATAACTCGAAAACACTTGTTTGAGGTTACGATGCAAGAAAATTTAACCAATATTAATGAAAAATTAGAGTATTTGGAAAAATAAGTTCTAAAATTAGGCCCATTTTCGAACGAAAATCTGAAGAAAATTAAACACGATTTGTCACGTTTTAAGTCAGAAATAAAAAGGAGATGGACTGACGCTCACTATATACAAGATAGTTTTATGAAAAACAATAAAACATGGCTAGAGGGGACGTTTTTTGTTTTACCGCAAGCTACAACGGCAACAGGACGACCGCTTAGATCTTTTTCTGATTTAAGTGAAAGAAGTAAAAGAAGAAAAACAAAAAATTTACGCGAAAGCACCGAGTTAGAAGTGCTCATTTTCGCTACAAAATCAAAACTAGGGGAAAAGGGAAAAAGAGATGCCGCATTTGTGTTAAAAGAAATTAATAAGACACCAAAACGTGCTACAGAATACAAAAAGGCATATAACCTAACAAAAGAAAAAAGTTCCGACTTCTCAATTGTCTCCAGTACAAGCCTTGTCTATGTTTGTGGAAGCTGACTTGTCTAGAAGACAATACGAAGTGATACGGAGTACTAATAATAAATTTTATCCTTGCTATAGCATACTACAGAAATCAAAACAAGAGTGTTACCCAGACAAAGAATCGTACAGAGTAACAGAAACAAGTGTCGAAATAAACCTGCAGAGTTTAATAGACCATACAAGTACAAGATTATTAACGTATGTGGAAGAAATATTGTTATCGACGCTGTTGAAAGAAGAAGAAAGAGGCGCATTACTGTTAATATGTAAGTGGGGCTGTGATGGAGCACAACAAGCTCAATATAAACAAAAATTTGAATGCGATTCCAATTCCGATACGAATTTTTTTTCAGAGTTCTTTGGTGCCTTTGCAGCTTATTTGCTCCACTAATAATAAAATTCTATGGCAGAATCCAACACCTCCCTCACCACGTTATTGTCGCCCAATCAGACTACGATTCGTCAAAGAAACCAAAGATGTAACAAATGAAGAAATAAGCTACGTCAAAAATGCCGCAAAGAATTTGAAAAATACTGAAGAAAAAACTTATTCGGTAGAGCACTCTATGATGCTAACCATGATAGATGGAAAGGTGTGTGACGCTGCCACTAACACTGCATCTACAATGAAATGTTATATATGTGGTTTGACATCCAAGGATTTTAATTGTTTAGAAAAAAAGGGAACGGTTAAATCGGAGACACTTGAGTTTGGATTGTCCATTCTACATGCTAGAATTCGTTTTTTAGAATCTGTTCTGCATCTCGCGTATAAACTACCTGTAAAAAAGTGGCAACTAAGAGCTGAGAATGACAAAACAGCAGTAAAACAGAAGAAGCATGATATACAGGAAGAATTCAGGATCAAGATGGGCCTGATTGTAGACGTTCCAAAACATAATTTCGGAAACACAAATGATGGCAACACAAGTCGAAGGTTTTTTGCAGATCATGAATTATCTGCTGAAATTACCGGTATTGATGTGAATTTTATATTCCGCCTAAAAGTGATTTTAGAAGTATTATCAAGTGGACATAAGATCAATTCAGAAAAATTTTCTATTTATGCTAAGGAAACTGCAGAGCTGTATGTTAAACTCTACCCATGGCATCCAATGACACCAACTTTACATAAAATTCTAATGCATGGATCGGAAGTAATAGAAAAAGTTCTGTTACCGATTGGTCAGTTGTCGGAAGAAGCTGCGGAAGCACGAAATAAATATATTCGAATGTATCGTCAGAATTTTGCGCGAAAATTCAGTAGAGAAGCCTGCAATATGGATATTCTAAACAGGCTACTTCTTAGTTCCGATCCAATAATTACAGGAATGAGACCAATTAGAAGAAAAACAACCAAACCCTTCATGAAGGAAACAATAGCTTTGTTACTTTCCGCTGAAGTTGACACCGTATCTGACGATGAATCGTCATCAGATACGATGATGATGCCAGGATATTCATCAGACGAAGAACCAAGGTCTTCTTCTAGTTAGTTTTTTAAATATATCTAAAATTGGTGCATAAAAAGTTAATTTGAATAACAATATTATTTTAGAAATATTTATCTAGAATTTTTTTCTGTTCAGCTGATAAAATTTTGTAAAAATTCATTATATTAAAAGTTTATTTTTATAATGTATAATTAAGTATTAAAGCATTGTATAAAGTTTAAAAGATTTATAATTGCTGTCTACAAAAGGTTTTACTTATTTCAAATAGGATAATAAGGACAATAAACGCATAAATTGATATTTGCAAGATATTAAAAAAGTTTTGATTTTTTCTACCTATTTAGAAAATAGTTTAGTTTAGTAAAAAAGTTTTGTCCGCCCACATCGCTCAAATACCCGTATGTGCGACGTTGTAATTATTGTACGCCCCTTGTAGTATCAGTAGTAGTACATAAAATTCTATATTCTTCCTTTGTCAGAGTCAGCCGACAACGGCCCTACACGTACTGGCCGGTACAACTCCGTTGAGCGTAGATGCCTTAGCCACATACAAAACATACATAGACTACAAAAACGAAATAGACGAACTAAAAATTAGAACAATCGACACGCCGCACCCAACATCACGAACAATAAAACGGCAACACGACACAAATATGCCGAACATAAAAGCGTACGGCGACGCAAGCATTAAAACCACAAACGGAACAACGAGTAAAACAATAGGCACAAATATAGAAACACCACATAGAAACACTAGAACCAACTATAAAATAAACACAACGGGAAACATAAACGACCTAGAAACCCTAACACTATACATTAACACAGAAACAATCACACAGAATATACGAGAGCACAAGAACAAGACAATAACATTCTACACCGACTCACAGATAGTGCTACAACAGCTAAAACACGGAAACAACAGAAACAAAACAATTATCAAAATAAAAAAGAATTTAGAAACAATAGCTAAACACAACATACTATACGACATCACAAAAACAGACAAAAACAACCCAGGTCACAAAACGGCACATAAACTAGCAAACGAAGCACATACAAACCCACAGAATACAATAACAATAACAACAAAACAGGACATAAAAGACGCCAAACTGAACAGTAAGTTGACAAAATGGCAGCAAGACTGGGACTCCACAACAAAAGGGAGGAAAACACACAGTATTATACAACGGGTTAAACTGACAGACCCTAAATTCACATGGAAAGCCATACAACTACTTACAGGACACGGACACATACAAAAATATTACAACAGATTTAACTTAAGAGAAACGAACGGGAATTGCCCACACTGTAACGTACACGAGGACCAGCACCACATAATCAATGACTGTACACTACCACAACGACTAACAGCTAGGCAAGCACTTACAGACAAGCTAAAAAGTAAACACATAACTTATCCCCCCACAAATATAGACACTACAGACAAAGAACTAACACAATGGATCAACGAATGGTGTAAACAATTAATTTTGGACGACGATGACACCATCCAGTAAACTTACCTCTGCCCCAGGGCCAAAACGCGAAGTGGAAACACAGACAGTGCGTACGAAGTGATAGGACACTCGCCCAAAACTTAGAATAGATTAGAATAGGGAAGTAGATTGTATAAGAAAATAGCTAGTATAGATCAGATAGGTTAGGAATAAGGACATTTTGCCTAGATCATAAGAAACATGTAATTTAACCCAATGTAATATTTTCTTTTTTAATAAATAAAGGGGGGGCTCTTCTTTCACCGCGAATTTTTGGAGTGCGGTGATGGGATTGGGTTCGCTTGACAGCGTTTTTGCTACATATTGGATAGATACAGGTCGTATGCCGAAAGGTAGGCAGACCAGGGCCTCGACTGGTCGGTGCACTCCTCGGAGTGGGCTGAACAGTCGCAGGAACATACTGATTCACTTCATGTCAGAGTCAGCCGACACTAGAGATGTGTCGGTCCGGATCCAGCGACGGTTTCGGTTCATTTGAAACCGGTCCATCATCGGACCCGTTCAAGTGGACCCGGTCCATGGACCGGTAGCTGACTTTGACCGAGACCTATCCATGCACATGTATGACCGAATCATTGGTGTTGTTATCAATCAGATCAGCACAGACTCGGTTCCGGTTCTATCGACATCGATCGATAGGACAGATGACAGAGACAGAGTGAGGCGGACCGGTTGCGAAGTCATGACTTTTTGAATGAGGGTCTGAATGAAATAGGGTCTAGTAGTCCGGAAGTAGCAAATGGATGAAAATATTTTCGTTAAAAAGATCACTCATCAAAACCCCTTCATTCCAATTTTCATGATTCTATTGCCTTTAGTTCTCTAAATATTTCTAATATGCCCTTTATCTGCCTCACCCTGTCTAAATAACAACTCCCGAAGTGGAAGTCAAAACGGTAATAAATTTCATTTTCAACTTAAATTGTGGCTTATTTCCCAATAGAATAATAAATTGTGTAACCTTAATCTAATATTAAACAATACAAAAATACATAAAAAATACATATACAAAATAACTTCAATAACCAAATCATAAAGTCCCAACCCATAACCCAAACTATACTTTATCTGTATCCGTTTTCGAAATTCGAATCGTGAGTTTTGTTTAGCAAATAAATTAATAAATAGAGTTATTGTTATTAGAAAATTTCAAGACAGAATGGTCACTCTACCTAGTCTACAAAGAAATATTCAAACTATTGAAATAATTGATTTGATAGTGAGACCGTTGATTGGCCTATTGTATTATGTTGTTAAAAGATCATAAAATGTATTCACTATACTACCTGGAATTTTTGGGAAGAAAACATTTTAAGGGTATAAACGTGACAAACGTGTTGTACGTAGAATGAACAGTGTAGAACAGTGTTTAGATGTCATTAGATGAAGAACAATGAACATATTGTTTAGATTATCTCGGAATCTCGGTATTCTCGGTGTAAGTCTTTCTCAGTTCAGTCTTTGTCTTTAGTCATTCTTTAGTCTTTCTATCATCGATGAACGTCGCCCATCCGTATTACCGATTGAAGTTTAGAGTTTAGACGTTGGTTTTTGTTTTTGATTAGTAGTGTTAAGTGTTAATACGCGATTTTTTTGTGAAATAATGGCAAGCCGAAAGAGAAGTGAAGTTTGGAATCATTTTGATACCACGGATAATCCAAACAGAGTGAAATGTTGCTATTGTAAGGACTTAGTTAGTATCACTGGTGGTTCTACGGGAAATATCTCAAGGCACTTGAAAAGAAAACATTCTACTGTTCCTTTGAGGCGTGAAGAGTCTGAATCAGCTGCACAAAATTTATTTTCCCAAGAAGAGAACTATGAACCTAGTCAGACAATAAACGATCCACAGACGTCTGCATCAACGTCACAGTCACAACCACAAAACAAAAGGAGGAAAATTAGGACGCAGCAACAAATTGGTGATTTTATCGTAAGACCTCTTAGTCTTTCTAATAGTCAAATGATAGATAACCAAATAGTGAGGCTGATAGTCAAACAATTTCATTCATTTCGTTTAGTCGAGGAAGTTGAATTTAGAGATTTATTAAAAATGGTTGTTCCTGCATATAAATGCCCTTCGAGAAAAACAATTTCCGAAAGCCTTATACCAAAAATGCATGACGATTTGCTTTCAAAAATTAAATTAAAAATTTCGGAAGCAGTTGCTGTATGTTTAACAACGGATTCATGGACTTCCATAAATAACGAAAGTTTCGTTGCGATCACAGCACACTACATCGACCAACATTTTAATTTGTGCTCATATTTATTAGAATGTTTTAATTATAGCGAGCAGCATACTGCAGAGAATTTAGGGAATATATTGATGAGTAAAACTCAAGAGTGGCAAATTTCCAACAAGATCACAACTGTTGTGACCGATAATGCCCCTAACGTTGTGAAATCCGTTAGGCTCTGTAATTTTCGCCAATTTGGTTGTTTTGCACATAGCATTAACTTAGTAGTGCAAAAAGGATTAGAATGTATAAGCGAACTAATAAAAAAAGTGAAATCCATCGTGGAATATTTTAAAAGAAGTTCGTCAGCGCTAAAGAAACTCCAGGACATGCAAGAGCAAATGGGTTTACCCAAAACCAAATTGAAACAAGATGTAATTACAAGATGGAATTCTACTTACGACATGCTTGTGAGATTTTGGCAGATAAAAGACGCAGTAATTGCCACATTAGCTTTAACTAAGAGGTAAGAATTAATATTGCTATTTATTTTAACCGTATTCTCTGTTTCATTCACCATTCACTCTGTTATCAATGGAAAACATAAAGTTTTAATAGAAGGGACTCAAAAATATCATTTTAAGGCATAATAAGAAGTCATTTTGATTCAAAACAAGTTTTTTTATCAAATTTTAGTATAGAAAACGTTAAAATACCGTAACTGAAATTACATATTCCAAATAAATCGAATGAATTATTACTATTTCTTTTTAACATTTTTTTTCGTGCGGTCGATATTTTCTGAGATAATTGTACTTACAGTAGATGCCTAGGTATACAGTCTGCATATGAAGCATAACGAATGAAAATGGTCACTTCTTTTCATTAATAATTAATATACTATTATACCTATATTATCGCATTTGTTTTATTTCAGGGATTTAATGACGCTCAATGAGGAAGAACTATCCGAAATTAAACAAGCTACTGATATTTTAGGGGTATTCAGTCAGGTTACGGCAGAAATAAGCGCAGAAAAAGGTGTTACAATTTCGAAAGTTTTATACTTTATAAAAATAATGAATCGCCATGTGTCTTCTGATAAATTTTCAGACGAAATTTTAAAGCCAGGGTGCAAAAATATGGTATATAAACTAAAACAAGAATTGAAAGAAAGATTCGATAAATACGAAGACAATGAAGTTATTTGTCAAGCCACATTCCTAGACCCAAGATTTAAACAATTTAGTTTCATTAATCGCAATAAATATGAATATACAGTTGAAAGACTGCGAAATAGACTCCAGTCATTACAATCAAATAACAGTACAATTCAAACTCATGCAACGCTACCTCAACCTACATCTACAGACAATAGCTCAGCACATTCAATGATTTGGGAAGAATTTGATAGTCAAGTACAAAACGTCAACTCCAACATCAACCCACGAACATCTGCAATATTAGAAATAGATCGATATATTAAAGAACCTATATTACAAAGAACCGAAGATCCACTAAAATGGTGGAATGACAGACAGGCAATTTTTCCTGCTCTAGTTGACCTAGTAAAAAAAAGACTTTGTATTACTGCAACCTCAGTCCCATGTGAGAGACAATTTTCAAAGGCAGGTCTGATAATGACAGATAAACGAAGCCGAATGAAAGCGAGTAAGCTGTCTAAAGTAATGTTTTTGCAAAGCAACTTGCCAAATTAATTAATATATGTATATTTTTTATTTTTAGGTTTGTTAAGCGTAATTTTTTATTTTTGTATTAGTTTAATTTGTTTTGGTACTATAATTATTTGTGTTCTTTCTAAAATAAAAATAATCAGAAAGCAAACATTTTATTTTAACTGTTTTATGCAATGGACAAAGTGAACAACGGACCCGGTAAAACCACGGATCCGGTTCAACCTGAAGAAATTAGTTAAATCAGGGTAGCGATGGACCCGGTATGTATTCTGTGAAGGATTCGGTCCGATTCGTTCCACTACTAGATTCGTTCAATTGGACCGGGTCCATCCGGACCGACACATCTCTAGCCGACACTCGCTAGCCAACCTCCATACAGTAAAGACGTGCTACGCTCCGTGAAACCGAAGAGAACATTAATATGCGCGGCGCAGTTGCGCGTACGGTACAAGTCTCATTTCGCCGCTAGACTCCACGAAGGAGAGGTGTCGGAAGCAGCCACCCGCTCGCGCGCACAGACGACGGTATTGCCGGGTGCGCGGCGGCGGTGCGCGTTCGGTACCCTGCCGGAGAGAGGATCTGCAGACGGAGTGAGACGGTATTTCTGCTATTAAAAATGCAAATAATATAACTTTGGTGCGCCAGGACGAAATTAAATTAGAAAACTAAGTGAGGTGCGGCGACTAGACATAAGTGCTAGTTAAATAAGTTAAATAAAATTAAGTAAAAAAGTGTGAAATGGAATAGAAAAATAACATGGAGGAGGAGATCCCTCGTATCTCCATGGGACTGCAGAGGACCAGAAGTAAAAGCGTGGGTCCTGAGTCACGGGACCGAAACGACCCCTATTACCAAGACACAGAAACCAACGACCAACAGCAGAGAAGACAGAAAAAACAGTCGGTAAAATCAGAAAACACGAAAGCAGCATCAGCAACAAGACAACGAGAGAAATCATAATAGAAAACTCTGGAAGAATACAACAACTGAGGGAGAACACCATAGCGACAGTATCACGCACAACCCCTGAAGGCAGAGGTAAGATACAATTCAATAGTAAAGATAAACACACAGTAATTGACAATTTTAATGAACTAACCAGACTGTATGACCAACTAACTACACAACTATACTTGCAAGAAAATAGAATTACGGACCTACAGGATAATCTAATAAATATGCTCAACGAAAGAAACACTACAGAACTAGAGACAACCTTAGCGACAGAACTACAAAACATAAAACAAATCATAACAAACACATACACAAACACCCACACAACAAACATTACCAACACAAATACAAGCAAAAATAACACAAGGATCAACAACAACGGACCAACAAAACGCAATAGAAGTGACCCAAACAAAAACATACGCGGACATAACAAAGGAAACAGGAAACTCATCCAAGCAAGAGGAACAACCATGGCCTACACCAAAGAAAACCAGACGATACGACACTATGATCACACTAAAACCAGGAGACAATGGAAAACTTATGGACAAACTGCGGGAAACTATAAAACCAAAGGACCTAGAAAACATGAAACTAAAGAGGACGAAAAACGACAATACAATCATTATAACGACAGAAGACGAAAACAAACAAAGAGAGTTACAACAAAAAACACGGACATGCGAACACTTGGAAATCAAGGACAGCCAAGGGCCCCCCTTCTAATGATCACGGGCATGGATAAAAGGCAAGACAGGGAAAATTTTACAGAGGCAATAAAAGCTGAAAACGAATCCCTGGAAGAAAAATTTGGCGATGATATGGATAAAATAAAAATAATACATACAAAACCCTGCTTAAATGCATGGCGGGAAAACGTGATCATTGAAGGACCCACAAACATCATAAAACAGATACTGCACGACGGTTACATATACTACGACCTAACAAAATTCCTAGTCAGAGAGTATGTGAATGTCACCATGTGCTACCGGTGCTGCAGGTACAACCATACAATTAAACACTGTACGGCCCAAAACCCCATCTGCTATAAATGCGCGGGCAAGCATGAGGGTACGTCGTGCTCAAGCAAGACGTACAACTGTGCAAATTGCCAAATTATGGGCCTGCAGCCCTGAGGGCACATGGCAAGGGACATGAACTGCCCCATACAGAAAAAGAAAATGGACGAGGTAAGACAACAGACAAACTACAATTAACGAGACAAGACAAAACAAAACCAAACAAAACACTCACAACACAGCAACGACATGGCCTCTTTCATCCAGTTTAACGCAGGAAGAGGCTTAGAGGCAACAGACAAAATAATACACAAAATGAAAACGGACAACATAGACATAGCCCTCATACAAGAACCAGGCCATAACATCTGGCAAAACACAGACTACCTCGCCGTAGGACTGGACAAGAAAACGAAGGCACCAATACTAGTAGACAAAAAACTAACGAAACAAGTCACACTGATAACAAACAGAACAGACGAAAACTCCACGACAATACACCTACAAATAGAAAACACAACATACACAATCGTAAATATATACGATTCACCCGGAGGAGACAGAAACAAGGTACTAGACAAACACAAGACAAACATAGAGAATGATACAAACAACACAATTGTCACCGGTGACATGAACGCTAAACACACCTGTTGGGGTGGGAGCATAAATGACAACCGGGGACAAGACATAATAGACTGGACAACCCAAAATCACATTTACATAAACAACAAACACAACAGTCCACCAACTTTCCTCACCACAAGAGGGAGGAGCTGGATAGACCTAACACTCACAAAAAACACGACAATAAATGACTGGACGGTTCAAGAGGAAGAAACCCTCAGCGACCACCAGTACATTACATTCAACACAACCAAACACACACAGAACAAAAAACACGACAAGAAACAAGTTAAACATCGCACATATCAACAAAACAAAACTTAATACACTGACAATGACAAAGGTTTGGGATTTGTCAGCTAACACAAGCCAAAAAGCGCAAAGGATGCAACAGGACATCATACAAGTTACAAAAGAAGCAACCAGAAGAACAAACAAAAACAGAAAACCAAACCAAGTTTGGTGGACCGACGAATTAGAAAGGCTTAAAAAAGAAATCAACAAAAAAAGAAGAAAATAGCAAAAAGAAACGGACCCAATTAACAAAAGAAGAGAAGAAATAGCATACACGGAAGGCAGAAGACACTACAAAGACGCCATAAAACAAGCGAAAAGAACCTCAATAAGACAATACCTGACAAATCACGACCCAGGCAACCCGTGGAACGTAGGTTACAAAATAATAAGGAAAAAAGATAACACAGCAACACGCTCAACACCATCAAAAGAGCAGACGGTACCTACACAGTAGACAGAGAAGACACAATAAAATACTTACACAAAAAATACTTCCCACAAGACCCTACAGAAGCGGATGACGACACACATAAAACACTTAGAGCAAAACAGTACCACCAAAACACGAACAACGATAAGGAATTCACACAAGACGAAATAAAAACAACAATACAAGACATGAAAAACAAAAAAGCTACAGCGGCAGACGGACTAAGTAAAGAGATAGTAGAGCTTATACACGACATAAAGCCAGAGCTACTAACAAATATGTACAACGAATGTTTACGAACAGGAGAGTTCCCGGAGTGTTGGAAGAGGGCAGACATGGTATGGCTCCCCAAAAAGGACGGAGGCAAAAGGCCAATCTGTCTTCTTCCCACCCTGGGGAAAATCCTAGACAAAATGACTGCCAAAAGACTGACACATTACCTAGAAACAAACAACAAACTGAACAAAGACCAATTTGGATTCCGACAAGGACACTCAACCATAGACACAATAGCACAAATAGTAGGAAAAATAAATTACAACAAACAACACAAACTACATACACTAATAATTACACTAGACCTACAAAATGCATTCAACTCAGCCTGGATACCCACCATAAAAAACAGTTTACACAACGCCCAAACACCACAAAACATACAAGCATTATGCACAGACTTCCTGGAAAATAGAACAATCACAACAGAACACATACAAAACAAAACAGAAAAAGGTTGCCCGCAGGGGTCGAGCCTGGGTCCCATATTATGGATCCTCCTGATGGAATCCTGGTTCGACGCCATCGAGCAAACAGAAACCACGACAGACTTTGACATAATACAAGCGTTCGCCGACGAACACATCATACTGCTCACCGGCAACTCACTAAACCAAATAGAGACCAAATGGCTAAAAATATGGACAGCATGTGAAAAATGGGCTAGGTCACACAAACTGCAATATAACAGCAGTAAGACCGAAGCCTTGTTCATTCCACATAGGCCAACCAGGGCTCCTCGCGTCAGAATTAACAATGAGTTAATAACACCGTCAGCACACCTAAAATACTTAGGGCTGACCATAGACACGAGCCTTCAATGGTTGGAACATGTCAAAATGAACAGGCAAAAAGCAGCCGACATTGGTCACAAACTGTTCATAATAGCAGGGAAAGACTGGGAACGAAAACCACAGACACTTAAGGCCATCTACGAAAACGCGATTAAACCCATGCTCCTCTACGGGGCAGAGATCTGGGGAAAGAGAGCGACTGACACCAGAATCGCTAAACAACTGGCTGCCGCAGAGAGACCATTCCTGCGAGCAATCACAAGGGCATACAACACCGCCCCAACAACGGCCCTACACGTACTGGCCGGTACAACTCCGTTGAGCGTAGATGCCTTAGCCACATACAAAACATACATAGACTACAAAAACGAAATAGACGAACTAAAAATTAGAACAATCGACACGCCGCACCCAATATCACGAACAATAAAACGGCAACACGACACAAATATGCCGAACATAAAAGCGTACGGCGACGCAAGCATTAAAACCACAAACGGAACAACGAGTAAAACAATAGGCACAAACATAGAAACACCACATAGAAACACTAGAACCAACTATAAAATAAACACAACGGGAAACATAAACGACCTAGAAACCCTAGCACTATACATTAACACAGAAACAATCACACAGAATATACGAGAGCACAAGAACAAGACAATAACATTCTACACCGACTCACAGGTAGTGCTACAACAGCTAAAACACGGAAACAACAGAAACAAAACAATTATCAAAATAAAAAAGAATTTAGAAACAATAGCTAAACACAACATACTATACGACATCACAAAAACAGACAAAAACAACCCAGGCCACAAAACGGCACATAAACTAGCAAACGAAGCACATACAAACCCACAGAATACAATAACAATAACAACAAAACAGAACATAAAAGACGCCAAACTGAACAGTAAGTTGACAAAGTGGCAGCAAGACTGGGACTCCACAAGAAAAGGGAGGAAAACACACAGTATTATACAACGGGTTAAACTGACAGACCCTAAATTCACATGGAAAGCCATACAACTACTTACAGGACACGGACACATACAAGAATACTACAACAGATTTAACCTAAGAGAAACGAACGGAAATTGCCCACACTGTAACGTACACGAGGACCAGCACCACATAATCAATGACTGTACACTACCACAACGACTAACAGCTAGGCAAGCACTTACAGACAAGCTAACACGTAAACACATAACTTATCCCCCCACAAATATAGACACTACAGACAAAGAACTAACACAATGGATCAACGAATGGTGTGAACAATTAATTTTGGACGACGATGACACCATCCAGTAAACTTACCTCTGCCCCAGGGCCAAAACGCGAAGTGGAAACACAGACAGTGCGTACGAAGTGATAGGACACTCGCCCAAAACTTAGAATAGATTAGAATAGGGAATTAGATTGTATAAGAAAAATAGCTAGTATAGATCAGATAGGTTAGGAATAAGGACATTTTGCTTAGATCATAAGAAACATGTAATTTAACCCAATGTAATATTTTCTTTTTTAATAAATAAAGGGGGGGCTCTTCTTTCACCGCGAATTTTTGGAGTGCGGTGATGGGATGGGTTCGCTTGACAGCGTTTTTGCTATATATTGGATAGATACAGGTCGTATGCCGAAAGGTAGGCAGACCAGGGCCTCGACTGGTCGGTGCACTCCTCGGAGTGGGCTGAACAGTCGCAGGAACAAACTGATTCACTTCATGTCAGAGTCAGCACTCGCTAGCCGACCTCCGTACAGTAAAGACGTGCTACGCTCCTAGAGAACGAACAGAACAGTAATATGCGCGGCGCAGTTGCGCGTACGGTACAAAACTCATTTCGCCGCTAGACTCCACGGAGGAGAGGTGTCGGGAGCAGCCACCCGCTCGCACGCTCGATCAACGGTGTTTGGCTACCGACGGGACGATCTGCAGACGGAATGAGAAGTATCGGATATTAAAAAATGCAAATAAATATAACTTTGGTGCGCCGTGACTGCCGAAAAATAAATTAGAAAACTAAGTGAGGCGCGTCGACCTAAAAACTAGATATAAGCTAAATAAATATGTGTAAATAAATAAACTTAAGTGCAAATAACTAGGATTAAGTAAAAAACAGTGTACTTAAGTGCGAAATGGAGGCGAAAAACATGGAGGAGGAGGTCCCTCGTATCTCCATGGGACTTCAGAGGACCCCAACGAGAACCAGGAGCAAAAGCGTGGGTCCTGAAGCACGGAGCCCAAGCCATCAAAAAAGTGACCAATACATAGAAACACAGACGAACGACCAAGAACACGATGACCAACACACAGCAGAGAACAACAGCACGGAGAAGACGGAAAAAATAGACAATACAACCAGAAAACAACGAGGGAAATCATAATAGAAAACGCCGGAAAATCCAACAACTAAGGGAAAACACCATAGCCACAGTGTCACGTACAACCCGTGAAGGCAGAGGTAAGATTCAATTTAATAGTAAAGACAGAAATACGGTAATCGATAACTTTAACGAATTAACCAGATTTTATGACCAACTAATCACACAACTATATCTACAAGAAAACAGAATTACGGACTTACAGGATAAACTCATACACATGCTTAATGAAAGAAACACTACAGAACTAGAGACAACCTTAGCGAAAGAACTACACGACATCAAACAAAACACAAACACCCACACAACAAACATTACCAATACACATACAAGCACAAATACCACAAGGATCAACAAAATGCAACAGAAGGGACCCAAACAAAAACCTACGCGGACATAACAAAGGAAACAGGAAACCCATCCCAACGAGAGGAACACCCGTGGACCACACCAAAGAAAAACAGACGATACGACACGATGATCACACTAAAACCAGGAGACAACGGAAAACTTATGGACAAACTGCGGGAAACTATAAAACCAAAGGACCTAGAAAACATGAAACTAAAGAGGACGAAAAACGACAAGACAATCATTATAACGACAGAAGACCAAAACAAACAGAGTTACAACAAAAATCACGGACATGCGAACATCTGGAAATCAAAGACATTACAAAGACGACCAAGGGCCCCCTTCTAATGATCACGGGCATGGATAAGAGGCAGGACAGGGAACATTTTGCAGAGGCAATAAAAGCCGAAAATGAATCCCTGGAGGAACAATTTGGCGATGAAATGGACAAAATAAAAATAATACACACAAAACCCTGCTTAAATGCATGGCGGGAAAACGTGATCATAGAAGGACCCACAAACATCATAAAACAGATATTGCATGACGGACACATATATTACGACCTAACAAAATTCCGAGTTAGAGAGTACGGGAGTGTCACCATGTGCTACCGGTGCTGCAGGAACAACCATACAATTAAACACTGCACTGCTCAAAACCCCATCTGTTATATATCATCCCTCGCTTGAGATTAATATAAATATAGAAAGAAGCATTACACCAAAGAATACGGAAATTGTAACTAGACTAAATTATAAAAAAGCTGATTTTTTAACCTTTAGTGAACGTGTTAGGGACATGAATTGGGATGCGGTATTGGAAGAAAAATTTGATGTAGACAAGGCTGTACTAAATTTTTATGATAGCTGGAATAGGGTTGTTGACGAGTGCGTTCCAAAAAATGTTTTTCATAAAAATACGAAATTAAGACCGGTTTGGTTTACACCTGGCATAAATAGGGCGCTAAAAGAAAAAGACAGATACAGAAAATTAAAAAATATATCTGATCATTACAAAAATAAATATATAGAATGTAGAAAAGAGGTAAGTAAATTAATTAAGACAAAAAAAAAGAATATATAAATAAAATAGAAAATGAGATAAGTGTTGATGTAAATAATTTTTGGAATTATATTAGAAATAATAAAAAGACGTCTAACAGTGATAAATATTATTACAACGGACAAGATATACCGGAAGAACGGACTGACGAAAGTTTTGCAACATTTTTTGCATCAGTATACGCAGAGGAGAAACCTTCTTATAATTTAAATTTTAATAGAGATATAGATATAACAAATGATACTTTTATTTTAGGCTCAGTTGATGAGACTGATTTCAATAATGCGATAAATAAATTAAAACCTAAGAAATCTGCGGGAACTGACAGAATACCTGCTTTTATGCTCAAAGCGTGTGGTGAGTGGGTGCGACAGCCCTTACTACATATTTACAACCTTATATTATCAACTAATGTATTTCCTTCAATGTGGAAAACGGGACTTGTCTCACCCATATTTAAATCCGGGAATAAAATGAACGTTGAAAATTATAGGCCTATATCAATTATGTGCTCTCCAGCTAAATTGTTGGAACAAATAATTTATTGTAAACTGTATCGTTATGTTGAAAATTTTATAGTACCACATCAACACGGCTTTGTTGCCAACAAATCAAGTAATACCAATCTATTCCTTTTTACTAACGATGCATTAGAAACTATTGAACGTAAATCTCAACTTGATGTACGGATTTCAAAAAAGCTTTTGATAAAGTGGATCATGATATTATGTTAAAAAAACTAAGCAGATATGGACTATCAATAAACTTTCTTACATTAATAAAAAATTACTTAGAAAATAGAAGCATAGTAGTTAAACACAATGGGAATACATCTGGAAAATATGAAATGAATTCGGGGGTTCCGCAAGGATCCAACCTAGGGCCACTACTGTTTCTACTCTTTATAAATGATTTACCTAAGGTATTTAAATATTCTATGTATCAAATGTTTGCAGATGATCTGAAATTGTACAGGCGGGTTGAAACAGTTAGAGATTGTGTCATGTTACAGAAAGACATAAACAAGGTGTATGAATGGAGTTGTCAAAATAAATTGCATTTTAATATAAATAAATGTTCTGTATTGTCAATAACGCGTTTAAAAAATCCGTGCTTATTCGATTACCTAATGAATGAACAAAGTCTACAGCGGGACTCAGAAAAAACAGATTTAGGGATAACGTACGATAGTATGTTATCATTTAGTAACCACATTAAAAATATCGCAAAATCTGCAAATAGAACATTGGGTTATATAATAAGACAGTCAAATAACTTTACTAACATAAATACGCTCAAAATATTATATTATTCTCTAGTAAGGAGCAAATTAGAATTTGGGTTACAAGTGTGGTACACAGAGTATCAAACTAATTTAGAGCGGTTAGAAAAAATACAAAATAAATTTGTGAGGTCCCTTTATTTAAGAAAATTCCGTAGGTATCCTGATTATCATACTGTTAGAACATCCAGCCTAAGAAAAGAATTTAAAATTTTATCGCTAGAGAATAGGAGGCAAATATCTGTATTGACTTTTTTATACAAGATCATTAATAACAAAATTAATTCTACCGAATTGCTTGAATTGGTTAAATTTAACGTACCAGCCAGAAGAATGCGCTCTAGCCCTATGTTTCACATACCTCAAGTTTTTTCGACCAATAGATCACCTCTTGTAACCATGTTCCGGTTGGCAAACCACTTTAATGAATTATTCAATTTAAATTGGGCTGATTCTCCTGCTAAGTTTCGATTGAAAATAGTAACTGGAATTATTAATTTGTCCATCTAATAAATTTACAGCTTTCACTACCGTTGATGATGTTCATACTCCATAATAGCTATATATTTGTTATTTTTTTTATTGATGTTTACTTTTCTTTAATTAATTACTGATGAATGTATACTCTGTACTTTGAAACTATGTATATAAGTAATATTTATTCATGTAAAAAAACTAATAGTTTGTTTGAATAATAAATAAATATCTTCAGCCAGGAGAAATATCACGCTGAATAAGTTTTGTAGGCAAGTAGGTGGACGAATTACTCCGAATATATTTATTATTTGTTTATATAGTGTGTTGTCAACATTTATTTTTTTAATAATTAACTGTTCATTTCTTTTCTTGTATTTTGCCGCAGAACCTATTTACCTTTACTGGACTTTTTTCGTTTCTAACGTTTAAAAAAGTTAAGTGGCGCCCTTTTTCTATCTTTTCTTATCTATGATAATTTTACCTATCTATGTTTTTATCTATTTCTCTCTTTTATCTTTTCTAATTTACTTGTTCTTGACTTATCTTTACTTATTTCTTCTGTTGGAACCATTCCCGGTTCCAAAAGCTAGATTCGAACCACGAATCGCTCTCCACCAACCATCTGACTCCCGTTGGCAGTGTCTATTGGTGACCTTTCTAGCACCATCCAAAAAAGGTTTCCGAGGCTACACATTTTTATGGAGCTCAATGAAGGTTAAGCCTGATTACAGGGACGGCCCGTCGGGGTAATAAATTACTTATTTCAAAATTGTAATTTATAAATTTTGACACAATACTGTCCTCAATAGGGGAAATAAGTCGGAGTCGTAAGTCCCCCAGAAGGGCCTCCGACTTATGACATGCAAGGGGCTACTCAGTTCACCCCCGGCCTATTGGGTCCTCGTCCATATACTAATGAACGGCGTCGCTGGTCATCAGCTGGGCCCTAACCCTCCTGGGTTAAGGCAATGGCATCCTGCCATGGGGAATGCGCACCATGGGCCTTAACAAAGGCCAGTGCATTGTGTATCGAGTTCTAAAAAGAACTCGATACACAGGGATTCTTACATTAACATTAACCTAAAATAAAAATACTGGAACTACTGCTACTTGAAGAGTTGTACTGAGTTCTGCCAACCAGAACTCAGTACAGATGGGCCTTAACAAAGGCCAGTGCATTGTGTATCGAGTTGTAAAAAGAACTCGATACACAGGGATTCTTACATTAACATTAACCTAAAATAAAAATACTGGAACTACTGCTACTTGAAGAGTTGTACTGAGTTCTGCCAACCAGAACTCAGTACAGTTCTTACACTAAGAACTATGGCTATCTTCTAACTGCTTACGGCTTCTAAGTGGAGAGCTTTCTAAAAATAAAACACTACTACTAACTATACAGAAATAAAACGCCAGTTTGCTCTTAGAACAACCCCAGACCACAGAGTCAGGGCAGGGTAGAGTGCAGCGCCCCAGGCTGACGGGACAAGCCCGTGCTGGCCGGAGGACGACTGCCGACTGAGATACCGAGGTTTGGAACCACCAGCCTTTATAGAACTTGTCGCATGTGACGTATGCGGTAGCTGGGAATTCCAAAGCCTCGGCGGGTGGAGCCTCTGACTCGCGTCAGAGCAGAGAAGGCGGGGCGATGCACATCGAGAACGTAGGCCTCGATGACAATACCTACAATAAAAAAAGCAAAAATTATCGAAATTATCCAAATTATTATTAAAAGTATCCAAAAATTTTTCTCCGACGCACATAGGGGTATTGTACACTTCAGGGCGGCCAAAAGTCCATTTTCTAGAATTCAACACAGGAAAAAAAAGATATTCTCAGGTAGCTAAATGTTCAATTAATCGTGTAATATAGTTTATTCTACCATATTTCGAATTTGACCTCCTGGCGCCAGTCTAAACTTGATCGTTCATTTGAGTGCATGTGTGATAGTTTGTGTTGTTCGCTGCGTAACCGCGTATTTGACAATTATTTTTCGAGTAGTGTGCAAACAGATTAAAGCGAAAGCTATGGATTGTGATGAAGCAGGTAATCTTGTATGCTTTCTATATTTTTTAAGTAATAAAAGGTTTGGAATCTATTTTGTATACATTTTACAATAAGTGTTGTTTTCTAGTCATTTTTTTAATCAAATTTTTATATTTCAGTAAGTTTGTTATATTTCCCGACATTTCCCGGCATTAATTTTAGCATTTTCGAATAGCCTGTGTTTTAGTCTTTACAACACATCTAAAATTGGTTCCAATTTTTGACGATATAGCACAATGAAGATGACTATATCATAACTATAAACATTTTTAATGTCTTATATTTTGTTACATTTTCTCATTTTTTTTGTTATAGGGCCCTCAGGAGTTCGAGTTATAACTCGAAAACACTTGTTTGAGGTTACGATGCAAGAAAATTTAACCAATATTAATGAAAAATTAGAGTATTTGGAAAAATAAGTTCTAAAATTAGGCCCATTTTCGAACGAAAATCTGAAGAAAATTAAACACGATTTGTCACGTTTTAAGTCAGAAATAAAAAGGAGATGGACTGACGCTCACTATATACAAGATAGTTTTATGAAAAACAATAAAACATGGCTAGAGGGGACGTTTTTTGTTTTACCGCAAGCTACAACGGCAACAGGACGACCGCTTAGATCTTTTTCTGATTTAAGTGAAAGAAGTAAAAGAAGAAAAACAAAAAATTTACGCGAAAGCACCGAGTTAGAAGTGCTCATTTTCGCTACAAAATCAAAACTAGGGGAAAAGGGAAAAAGAGATGCCGCATTAGTGTTAAAAGAAATTAATAAGACACCAAAACGTGCTACAGAATACAAAAAGGCATATAACCTAACAAAAGAAAAAACTTCCGACTTCTCAATTGTCTCCAGTACAAGCCTTGTCTATGTTTGTGGAAGCTGACTTGTCTAGAAGACAATACGAAGTGATACGGAGTACTAATAATAAATTTTATCCTTGCTATAGCATACTACAGAAATCAAAACAAGAGTGTTACCCAGACAAAGAATCGTACAGAGTAACAGAAACAAGTGTCGAAATAAACCTGCACAGTTTAATAGACCATACAAGTACAAGATTATTAACGTATGTAGAAGAAATATTGTTATCGACGCTGCTGAAAGAAGAAGAAAGAGGCGCATTACTGTTAATATGTAAGTGGGGCTGTGATGGAGCACAACAAGCTCAATATAAACAAAAATTTGAATGCGATTCCGATACGAATTTATTTCAGAGTTCTTTGGTGCCTTTGCAGCTTATTTGCTCCACTAATAATAAAATTCTATGGCAGAATCCAACACCTCCCTCACCACGTTATTGTCGCCCAATCAGACTACGATTTGTCAAAGAAACCAACCAAAGATGTAACAAATGAAGAAATAAGCTACGTCAAAAATGCCGCAAAGAATTTGAAAAATACTGAAGTAAAGTTGGAAGAAAAAACTTATTCGGTAAAGCACTCTATGATGCTAACCATGAGAGATGGAAAGGTGTGTGACGCTGCCACTAACACTACATCTACAATGAAATGTTACATATGTGGTTTGACATCCAAGGATTTTAATTGTTTAGAAAAAAAGGGAACGGTTAAATCGGAGACACTTGAGTTTGGATTGTCCATTCTACATGCTAGAATTCGTTTTTTAGAATCTGTTCTGCATCTCGCGTATAAACTACCTGTAAAAAAGTGGCAACTAAGAGCTGAGAATGACAAAGCAGCAGTAAAACAGAAGAAGCATGATATACAGGAAGAATTCAGGATCAAGATGGGCCTGATTGTAGACGTTCCAAAACAGAATTTCGGAAACACAAATGATGGCAACACCAGTCGAAGGTTTTTTGCAGATCATGAATTATCTGCTGAAATTACCGGTATTGATGTGAATTTTATATTCCGCCTAAAAGTGATTTTAGAAGTATTATCAAGTGGACATAAGATCAATTCAGAAAAATTTTCTATTCATGCTAAGGAAACTGCAGAGCCGTATGTTAAACTCTACCCATGGCATCCAATGACACCAACTTTACATAAAATTCTAATGCATGGATCGGAAGTAATAGAAAAAGTTCTGTTACCGATTGGTCAGTTGTCGGAAGAAGCTGCGGAAGCACGAAATAAATATATTCGAATGTATCGTCAGAATTTTTGCGCGAAAATTCAGTAGAGAAGCCTGCAATATGGATATTCTAAACAGGCTACTTCTTAGTTCCGATCCAATAATTACAGGAATGAGACCAATTAGAAGAAAAACAACCAAACCCTTCATGAAGGAAACAATAGCTTTGTTACTTTCCGCTGAAGTTGACACCGTATCTGACGATGAATCGTCATCAGATACGATGATGATGACAGGATACTCATCAGACGAAGAACCAAGGTCTTCTTCTAGTTAGTTTTTTAAATATATCTAAAATTGGTGCATAAAAAGTTAATTTGAATAACAATATTATTTTAGAAATATTTATCTAGAATTTTTTTCTGCTCAGCTGATAAAATTTTGTAAAAATTCATTATATTAAAAGTTTATTTTTATAATGTATAATTAAGTATTAAAGCATTGTATAAAGTTTAAAAGATTTATAATTGCTGTCTACAAAAGGTTTTACTTATTTCAAATAGGATAATAAGGACAATAAACGCATAAATTAATATTTGCAAGATATTAAAAAAGTTTTGATTTTTTCTACCTATTTAGAAAATAGTTTAGTTTAGTAAAAAAGTTTTGTCCGCCCACATCGCTCAAATACCCGTATGTGCGACGTTGTAATTATTGTACGCCCCTGGTAGTATCAGTAGTAGTACATAAAATTCTATATTCTTCCTCTGCAGTGTGACCATATTTAGTAGAAAACTACTTTTTTGGTAGATTTTTGATGTCAATTTACAATTTTTAGTAGGGAAGAAATCTTTAGTAGATTCTAGTAGTTTTTACAGACAGAGACCTCTATGAGTAAATTCTTTAAATACATTACAGTTTCAACTGGGTAAATATTTTAACATTTAGGGAAGAGGTGTTGATAAAATAAAGATAGATTTATATGGTCAATGCATTAGTAAAAGATACCAATCACAGGGATTGACTAAGAATAGAAAAAATGTGAGTTTATGGGCGAATAACTGAACAAACTTTATCGATCTCCACCAGTAATTCCCAGATTTATGAATTGGGAATTACAGAGAAGCGAAAAGGGACATAGATAAGGGGTGGGGTTTAGTTTCATTCTTTTATTAGTAGAGAGTAAAACATTATTTGTTAGTAAAGGGCAATAAGCATAAGAGTTGTTTGTTTTTTAAAATTATCAAATAAAATCTATTAAAATTATTTAACCTTCGGAGTACGGAGATTATTTGAATTACTTAGATTACGAAGATGGGTCAAGCGTGACCCATTCTCATTTTATTTATAAGGATGTTTTAAATAGTCAGTATTAATAAACAGTATCTTTAATTCAACAAAAAACAAACAAAATCCTAAATTATTGTATTTAAATTTTACCCATAAGCATATACTAGTTCGCTCCGGCGCGGCGGCCAGATTTTAATACCTTACAGAAAACGGGCATAGGTAAATTTGCTCCGGCCATATATTTGAATACAGTGGAACCTCGATAAGTCGGATTAATCGAGACTGCGGCCGATCCGAGTTATCGAAAATCCGAGTTAACCGGAAAATATGCTAAAAATTAATAAAACAAGGTATACTTACAGATAAACTCCATTATAATTGCAAAAACATGAAATACATAAAATATGCACAATACATCTAAATTACAAATATGCACAATACATCTAAATTACAAATTGTACGTACAGTTGTATACAGTATTGTTTATTTCTTGGTAAAAAACTTGGTCAAAGTGAAAAAATGTTTGTTTTGTCTGATGAAAATCGGTTCGGGTTAGCCGGACTTCCGGGTTATCGGAGGCCGACTTATCGGGGTTCCACTGTACGCATACCAGTAAACAGAGACAGCTGCGATTTACGTGTACCTACAAACATATTGAAAATATTCTTCGAAATCCGAAGACCGGGTCAGGACTGACCCGGCATCATAGATGTTACGTAGAGGAAAAACTGTAATTTGCATGTTCACGAATTATATACAAAAAAATAGATTGAAACAAATAAGGAGGACTTACGATCAATCGGATTTGTAAAAAAATTATTTCATACAATATTAAGAAATAACTGAATTTCGGGTCACGCTTGACCCAGTCTTCGTACTCCGAAGGTTAAAATGAAAAAAAAATATGAGCAATTGTACAGGACAGAATGGGAGAGTGATCCTTTGTTTTCCAAATGGCTTTGTAAATCACAGGAGGGAAAAAGTGAAAGTGCCCATTGTAAAGCTTGCAATTGTAAAATATTGCCTCGTATGGCTTCTTTAAAAGAACATTTAGCTACAACAAAGCACGAAAAAAATATGAGAGGATATACAGGTTCTTCACAGGTTTGTTAATTATATTTAATGTTTGAGTTTTGTAATTAAGCGAAAAATATTTTTTAGATCGACAAATTTTTCAAAACCACGTCCATTTCTAATGAAGTAAAAAAAGCCGAAATAAAAATAGTGGCAGTACTTTTAGAACATAATATACCTTTTAGGGTAATGGACCACTTAAGTACAGTACTTAGTGATTCTTTCCACGATTCTGAAATTGCTAAGAAGTTCTCCTGTAAAAGAACAAAATCCACTGCAATTGCCTATAACGTTATGGGAAGCAATTTTGAACAAAGCCTGACTGCAGATATACACTCAGGTTCTTTTTTCTCCATTATAATAGATGAAAGCACTGATGTAAGTACAATAAAAAATCTTGCAGTAGCAATAAAATATTATTCTAGTAACTCAGAATCAGTAAAAACTAAATTTTTTTGCATGTTTCAACTTGAAGGTGAAACAGCGGAATGTTTATTTAATACACTTTACTCAGGTTTGCTGGATCGAGGACTTAAAATGGAGTCAATGATAGGGTTTGCTGCTGACACAACAAACGTAATGTTTGGAGCTAATTCTGGGGTAGTTGCAAAAATAAAAGAAATAAATCCTCACTGTGTATTTATCAAATGTGTTTGTCATTCAGTGGCGTTAGCAGTAAGCTATGCATGTAAATGTTTACCTCGATCCATTGACCAACTAGTTCGTGAAGTATACAATTATTTCTCTCAGAGCAGCAAACGAATAAGGGAATTTGGTGAATTTCAGGCCTTCACAGAGACCGATAATCACCGAATTTTAAAACATTATGATATTAGGTGGCTGTCCTTGCATGCATGTGTCAATAGAATTTTAGAACAGTGGTCACCTCTAATGTTATTTTTTCAAGACCAATATTTAACAGATAAAAGACAACATGCATCTTGCGAATTTCTTTTTAATAGTTTTAATGATTCGGTGATAAAGCTTTATTTCTTCTTCCTAGATTTCATCCTACCTATAGTTAATAAATTCAATACTATTTTTCAAGGAGATTATCCATTAACCCATAGATTGTATAGAGATATTAACAATATGTATTGTTCAATTTTGAGTTGCTACATGAAAAAAAATTACTTAAAAACTACAGTACTTTACCAATTAAATCCAAAAGCTGAAATGTATTTCTTACCTATTAATGAAATGTACTTAGGAGTAAATGTAGCTAAACATTTAGAAAAAATAAAGCACGAAATTCACAAAGACATCATCATCGATTTTTTTAATAGAGCTCGACTGTTTTTAATCGAATTATCAGAACAATTAAAAAATAGGCTACCTATACAAGATAATCTATTTGAAAAACTGTCTTTTCTTGATCCACAGAAAGCTGTTTTTGAAGATTTTTCTAGCCTTTATTCCCTTCTTTCCAAATTTCCTAATTTAATTAATGAAACTTCAATACAAGACATAGACAATGAATTCCGAGAACTGAAGCTTGATACAGAAGTGTCTAATTTACTTGTATCTGGGAGTGATTCATCACCTGATGTAGAAAAGTTTTGGGTTAAAGTATCTAAACTGAATAATAACGATGGAAGCCCCAAATATAGTAAATTAGGCACATTTGCTAAACATATGCTGTCTCTTCCAGTATCTAATGTTAAATGTGAACGAATCTTTTCGAAATGCGAACGAATTAAAACTAAGGACCGAAATAGGTTTGAAAATCAAAATGTGTCTCTAATTATGCATGCTAAGGAGGGTTTGCGAGAAGTAGAGGATTGTACTAAATTCATCCCTAATCTTAATATGGTAAAATCAATGGAAGATTCAAAATTGTATAGAAATATTAACCAAAATTATAAAGAGAAAAAAGAACCTGAGTAGTTACCTGTTACCTAATATTTAATTAAGTATATGGTATGTAGTGATAATAAATAGAGATGGCTCAATTAAATATATTTAAAATAAAGAATAAGAACGTTTTATATTGTGAAATGTACAAAAATTCTTATCTGTCATCTGTCATTATATGTCAAGTTGCTTGACAATGACAACTACATACTACATTCTTCTTTTTCTTAAACATAGGACGTTGCATTAATATCCTATAGTATATGTATATTATTAAGTATTAATATGTATTTAGTAAATGTAAATAAATAGAAATAAATTATTAGAACAAATCTTTTTTTTATTTTGTAAAAGATTCCAAAGGAAATTGTCAACATTCCTGTTTTATTATAAAAATAGTAAAAAAAGTATGACGAAATAAAATGGAAAATAAATAATACACATTCGCGGCATCTATGATCTATAATAGGTACCAATTAAACTGCAATGGCGCATGCGTAGTATCATTTGGTAGATTTTAGTAGATTTTCGACTTGATTGTTGGTAGATTCTCTAAAAAATATATGGTCACACTGTTCCTCTGTCTACTCCTCACTCGCTAGCCGACCTCCGAACAGACAAGACGTGCTACGCTCCGTGAAAACCAAAAGACCAGTAACCTGCGCGGCGCAGATGCGCGTACGGTACACTTCTCATTTCGCCGTTGGACTCCACGAAGGAGAGGTGTCGGGAGCAGCCATCCGCCCGCACGGACGATAGACGGTACAGCCAGCTGCGCGGCGGCGGTGCGCGTTCGGTACCTTCGGTCAGGAGCAGCCACCCGCTCGCACGCGCGATCTTCGGTATTGCCGGCAGCGATGCGCGTTCGGTACCCTACCGACGAGGTGGTCTACGAGCGGAGAAAGAAGTGCTAACAGTGGAAAATGTAAATAAATGTATTTTTGGCGCGCCGGAACTACAGAAAACTAAAACTAAGTGAGGTGCGGCGTTTAAAAATAGACATAAGTTAAATAGGTGTAAATAGATAATTTTTAAATACAAAACATATAGGATTAAGTGAAAAACAGTGCACCAAGTGTAATTCAGTGCAGAACACAGTGAACATGGAAGACGAAACCCCACGCATCTCCGTGGGGCTCAAAAGGACCCCAGCGAAAACTAGAAGTAAAAGCGTGGGTCCTGAGACACGGGACCCATACTACCAAAAATACGACCAGGACACAGAGACGAACGACCAGGAACACGATGACCAACAGCATACAGCGAACAACAACAAGAAAGCAGAAAAAACCGACGATATAACCACGAGAACAGCAAGACGAGGGAAATCATTTTGGAAAACGCCGAGAAACTACAACATCTGAAGGAAAGCACAGTAGCAGCAGTGACACGCACAACCCCTGAGAGCAGAGGTAAGATACAGTTCAATAGTAAAGACAGAAACACAGTAATTGAAAACTTTAGTGAACTAACAGGACTTTACAACCAACTAATCACACAGCTATACTTGCAAGAAAATAAAATCACGGACCTACAAGACAAACTCATTTACATGTTAAACGAAAAGAACACTATAGAACTAGAGACAACCGTAGCGAAAGAGCTACATGACATAAAACAAATCATAACGAACAAAACACAAACACCCACACAACAAACACTACCAGCACACATCCAACCACAAATACCACAAGGACCAACAACAACAGCTCAACAAAACGCAACAGAAGAGACACAGACAAAAACCTACGCGGACATAACAAAGGAAACAGGTAACCCATCACGAGAGGAACAACCATGGACCACACCAAAGAAAAACAAACGGTATGACACGATGATCACATTAAAACCAGGTGACAACGGAAAACTAATGGACAAACTGCGGGAAACTATAAAACCAAAGGACCTAGAAAACATGAAACTAAGGAAGACGAAAAATGACAATACAATTATCATAACAACAGAGGACGAAAACAAACAAAAAGAACTACAACAAAAAACACGGACATGCAAACACCTCGAGATTAAAGACATCACAAAAACGACCAAGGGCCCCCTTCTGATGATCACAGGAATGGATAAAAGACAAGACAGGAAAAACTTTGCAAAAGAAATAAAAACCGAAAACGAGTCTCTGGAGGAGAAATTCGGAGACAATATGGACGAACTAAAAATTATACACACGAGGCCCTGCATGAGCCCTTGGAGAGAAAACGTGATCATAGAAGGACCCACAGAAATCATCAAGCAAATACTACGCGACGGACACGTCTACTATGACTTGACAAAATACTACGTCAAAGAATACGTAAGCGTCACCATGTGCTACCGGTGCTGCAGATTCAATCACACGATCAAGCACTGCACTGCCCAAAATCCAATTTGCTATAAGTGTGCGGGCAAACACGAGGGCTCGACTTGCTCCAGCACAACATACAACTGCGCCAACTGCCAGATCATGGGCCTGCAGCCTCAGGCTCAACCTGCAGGTAAAACAACAGACTAACTATAATTAACAAGACAAGACAAAACAAGACAAGACAAAAAACAACAAACTAAACAAAAGCACACACAACACAGCTACGACATGGCCTCTTTCATCCAATTTAACGCAGAAAGAGGCTTAGAAGCAACGGACAAACTTATACACAAAATGAATACGGACAAAATTGACGTAGCCCTCATACAAGAACCAAGCCACAACATCTGGCAAAATACAGACTACCTCGCCGTAGGACTGAACAAGAAAACGAAGGCACCAATACTAATAGACAAGAAACTAACGAAACAAGTCACACTGATAACAAACAGAACAGACGAAAACTCCACGACAATACACCTACAAATAGAAAACACAACATACACAATCGTAAATATATACGATTCACCTGGAGGAGACAGAAACAAGGTACTAGACAAACACAAGACAAACATAGAGAATGACACAAACAACACAATTGTCACCGGTGACATGAACGCTAAACACACCTGTTGGGGTGGGAGCATAAATGACAACCGGGGACAAGACATAATAGACTGGACAACACAAAAGCACATTTACATAAACAACAAACACAACAGTCCACCGACTTTCCTCAACACAAGAGGGAGGAGCTGGATAGACCTAACACTCACAAAAAACACGACAATAAATGACTGGACGGTTCAAGAGGAAGAAACCCTCAGCGACCACCAGTACATTACATTCAACACAACCAAACACACACAGAACATAAAAAACACGACAAGAAACAAGCTAAACATCGCACATATCAACAAAACAAAACTTAACACACTGACAATGACAAAGGATTGGGATTTGTCAGGTAATACAAGCCAAAAAGCGCAAAGGATGCAACAGGACATCATACAAGTTACAAAAGAAGCAACCAAAAGAACAAACAAAAACAGAAAACCAAACCAAGTTTGGTGGACGGATGAATTAGAGAGGCTTAAAAAAGAAATCAATAGAAAAAGAAGAAAATATCAAAAAGAAACAGACCCAATTAACAAAAGAAGGGACGAAATAGCATACACAGAAGGCACTACAAAGACGCCATAAAACAAGCGAAAAGAACCGCAATAAGGCAATACCTGACAAATCACGACCCAGACAACCCGTGGAGCGTAGGCTACAAAATAATAAGGAAAAAAGATAACGACAGCAACACGCTCAACACCATCAAATTGGTGTCATCGTCGTCCAAAATTAATTGTTCGCTCCATTCGTTAATCCATTGTGTTAGTTCTTTGTCTGTGGTGTCTATATTTGTGGGGGGATAAGTTATGTGTTTCCGTAGTGTGTGCAGTTTCCGTTTGTTTCTCTTAGGTTAAATCTGTTGTAGTATTCTTGTATGTGTCCGTGTCCTGTAAGTAGTTGTATGGCTTTCCATGTAAATTTAGGGTCTGTCAGTTTAACCCGTTGTATGATACTGTATGTTTTCCTCCCTTTTGTTGTGGAGTCCCAGTCTTGTTGCCACTTTGTCAACTTACTGTTCAGTTTGGCGTCTTTTATGTCCTGTTTTGTTGTTATTGTTATTGTATTCTGTGGGTTTGTATGTGCTTCGTTTGCTAGTATATGTGCCGTTTTGTGACCTGGGTTGTTTTTGTCTGTTTTTGTGATGTCGTATAGTATGTTGTGTTTGGTTATTGTTTCTAAATTCTTTTTTATTTTGATAATTGTTTTGTTTCTGTTGTTTCCGTGTTTTAGCTGTTGTAGTACTATCTGTGAGTCGGTGTAGAATGTTATTGTCTTGTTCTTGTGCTCCCGTATATTCTGTGTGATTGTTTCTGTGTTAATGTATAGTGCTAGGGTTTCTAGGTCGTTTATGTTTCCCGTTGTGTTTATTCTATAGTTGGTTCTAGTGCTTCTATGTGGTGTCTCTATGTTTGTGCCTATTGTTTTACTCGTTGTTCCGTTTGTGGTTTTAATGCTTGCGTCGCCGTACGCTTTTATGTTCGGCATATTTGTGTCGTGTTGCCGTTTTATCGTTCGTGATGTTGGGTGCGGCGTGTCGATTGTTCTGATTGTTAGTTCGTCTATTTCGTTTTTATAGTCTATGTATGTTTTGTATGTGGCTAAGGCATCTACGCTCAACGGAGTTGTACCGGCCAGTACGTGTAGGGCCGTTGTTGGGGCGGTGTTGTATGCCCTTGTGATTGCTCGCAGGAATGGTCTCTCTGCGGCAGCCAGTTGTTTAGCGATTCTAGTGTCGGTCGCTCTTTTTCCCCAGATCTCTGCCCCGTAGAGGAGCATGGGTTTGATCGCGTTTTCGTAGATGGCCTTAAGTGTCTGTGGTTTTCGTCCCCAGTCTCTCCCTGCTATTATGAACAGTTTGTGTCCAATGTCGGCTGCTTTTTGCCTGTTCATTTTGACATGTTCCAACCATTGAAGGCTCGTGTCTATGGTCAGCCCTAAGTATTTTAGGTGTGCTGACGGTGTTATTAACTCATTGTTAATTCTGACGCGAGGAGCCCTGGTTGGCCTATGTGGAATGAACAAGGCTTCGGTCTTACTGCTGTTATATTGCAGTTTGTGTGACCTAGCCCATTTTTCACATGCTGTCCATATTTTTAGCCATTTGGTCTCTATTTGGTTTAGTGAGCTGCCGGTGAGCAGTATGATCTGGTCATCGGCGAACGCTTGTATTATGTCAAAGTCTGTCGTGGTTTCTGTTTGCTCGATGGCGTCGAACCAGGATTCCATCAGGAGAATCCATAATATGGGGCCCAGGCTCGACCCCTGCGGGCAACCTTTTTCCGTTTTGTTTTGTATGTGTTCTGTTGTAATTGTTCTGTTTTCCAGGAAGTCTGTGCATAATGCTTGTATGTTTTGTGGTGTTTGTGCAATGTGTAAACTATTTTTTATGGTGGGTATCCAGGCTGAGTTGAATGCATTTTGTAAGTCTAGTGTAATTATTAGTGTATGTAGTTTGTGTTGTTTGTTGTAATTTATTTTTTCTATTATTTGTGCTATTGCGTCTATGGTTGAGTGTCCTTGTCGGAATCCAAATTGGTCTTTGTTCAGTTTGTTGTTTGTTTCTAGGTAATGTGTCAGTCTTTTGGCAGTCATTTTGTCTAGGATTTTCCCCAGGGTGGGAAGAAGACAGATTGGCCTTTTGCCTCCGTCCTTTTTGGGGAGCCATACCATGTCTGCCCTCTTCCAACACTCCGGGAATTCTCCTGTTCGTAAACATTCGTTGTACATATTTGTTAGTAGCTCTGGCTTTATGTCGTGTATAAGCTCTACTATCTCTTTACTTAGTCCGTCTGCCGCTGTAGCTTTTTTGTTTTTCATGTCCTGTATTGTTGTTTTTATTTCGTCTTGTGTGAATTCCTTATCGTTGTTCGTGTTTTGGTGGTACTGTTTTGCTCTAAGTGTTTTATGTGTGTCGTCATCCGTTTCTGTAGGGTCTTGTGGAAAGTATTTTTTGTGTAAGTATTTTATTGTGTCTTCTCTGTCTACTGTGTAGGTACCGTCTGCTCTTTTGATGGTGTTGAGCGTGTTGCTGTCGTTATCTTTTTTCCTTATTATTTTGTAGCCTACGCTCCACGGGTTGTCTGGGTCGTGATTTGTCAGGTATTGCCTTATTGCGGTTCTTTTCGCTTGTTTTATGGCGTCTTTGTAGTGCCTTCTGTGTATGCTATTTCGTCCCTTCTTTTGTTAATTGGGTCTGTTTCTTTTTGATATTTTCTTCTTTTTCTATTGATTTCTTTTTTAAGCCTCTCTAATTCATCCGTCCACCAAACTTGGTTTGGTTTTCTGTTTTTGTTTGTTCTTTTGGTTGCTTCTTTTGTAACTTGTATGATGTCCTGTTGCATCCTTTGCGCTTTTTGGCTTGTATTACCTGACAAATCCCAATCCTTTGTCATTGTCAGTGTGTTAAGTTTTGTTTTGTTGATATGTGCGATGTTTAGCTTGTTTCTTGTCGTGTTTTTTATGTTCTGTGTGTGTTTGGTTGTGTTGAATGTAATGTACTGGTGGTCGCTGAGGGTTTCTTCCTCTTGAACCGTCCAGTCATTTATTGTCGTGTTTTTTGTGAGTGTTAGGTCTATCCAGCTCCTCCCTCTTGTGTTGAGGAAAGTCGGTGGACTGTTGTGTTTGTTGTTTATGTAAATGTGCTTTTGTGTTGTCCAGTCTATTATGTCTTGTCCCCGGTTGTCATTTATGCTCCCACCCCAACAGGTGTGTTTAGCGTTCATGTCACCGGTGACAATTGTGTTGTTTGTGTCATTCTCTATGTTTGTCTTGTGTTTGTCTAGTACCTTGTTTCTGTCTCCTCCAGGTGAATCGTATATATTTACGATTGTGTATGTTGTGTTTTCTATTTGTAGGTGTATTGTCGTGGAGTTTTCGTCTGTTCTGTTTGTTATCAGTGTGACTTGTTTCGTTAGTTTCTTGTCTATTAGTATTGGTGCCTTCGTTTTCTTGTTCAGTCCTACGGCGAGGTAGTCTGTATTTTGCCAGATGTTGTGGCTTGGTTCTTGTATGAGGGCTACGTCAATTTTGTCCGTATTCATTTTGTGTATAAGTTTGTCCGTTGCTTCTAAGCCTCTTTCTGCGTTAAATTGGATGAAAGAGGCCATGTCGTAGCTGTGTTGTGTGTGCTTTTGTTTAGTTTGTTGTTTTTTGTCTTGTCTTGTTTTGTCTTGTCTTGTTAATTATAGTTAGTCTGTTGTTTTACCTCGTCTGTTTTTTTCTTTTGTATCGGGCAGTTTGCGTCCCTTGCCATGTGCGCCCGAGGCTGCAGGCCCATGATCTGGCAGTTGGCGCAGTTGTATGTTGTGCTGGAGCAAGTCGAGCCCTCGTGTTTGCCCGCACACTTATAGCAAATTGGATTTTGGGCAGTGCAGTGCTTGATCGTGTGATTGAATCTGCAGCACCGGTAGCACATGGTGACGCTTACGTATTCTTTGACGTAGTATTTTGTCAAGTCATAGTAGACGTGTCCGTCGCGTAGTATTTGCTTGATGATTTCTGTGGGTCCTTCTATGATCACGTTTTCTCTCCAAGGGCTCATGCAGGGCCTCGTGTGTATAATTTTTAGTTCGTCCATATTGTCTCCGAATTTCTCCTCCAGAGACTCGTTTTCGGTTTTTATTTCTTTTGCAAAGTTTTTCCTGTCTTGTCTTTTATCCATTCCTGTGATCATCAGAAGGGGGCCCTTGGTCGTTTTTGTGATGTCTTTAATCTCGAGGTGTTTGCATGTCCGTGTTTTTTGTTGTAGTTCTTTTTGTTTGTTTTCGTCCTCTGTTGTTATGATAATTGTATTGTCATTTTTCGTCTTCCTTAGTTTCATGTTTTCTAGGTCCTTTGGTTTTATAGTTTCCCGCAGTTTGTCCATTAGTTTTCCGTTGTCACCTGGTTTTAATGTGATCATCGTGTCATACCGTTTGTTTTTCTTTGGTGTGGTCCATGGTTGTTCCTCTCGTGATGGGTTACCTGTTTCCTTTGTTATGTCCGCGTAGGTTTTTGTCTGTGTCTCTTCTGTTGCGTTTTGTTGAGCTGACACCACCCCGTAAACTTACCTCTGCCCCAGGGCTAAAAACGCGAAGTGGAAACGCAGACATTGCGCACGAAGTGATAGGACACTCGCCCAAAACTTAGAATAGATTAGAATAGGGAACTAGATTATATAAGAAAATAAATAGGATAGATCAGATAGGATAGGAATAAGGACATTTTAGACCATAAGAAACATGTAATTCAACTTAATGTAGTATTTTCTTTTAATAAATAAAGGGGGGCTCTTCTTTCACCGCGAATTTTTGGAGTGCGGTGTTGGGATTGGGTTCGCTTGACAGCGTTTTCGCTACATATTGGATAGTTACAGGTCGTATGCCGAAAGGTAGGCAGACCAGGGCCTCGACTGGTCGGTGCACTCCTCGGAGTGGGCTGAACAGTCGCAGGAACAAACTGATTCACTTCATGTCTACTCTGACACTCGCTAGCCGACAAGCCGACCTCCATACAGTAAAGACGTGCTACGCTCCGTGAGATCGAAGAGAACATTAATATGCGCGGCGCAGTTGCGCGTACGGTACCCTACCGACAGGAGCAGCCACCCGCTTGCACGAGCGATCAGCGATATTGCCAGGTGCGCGGCGGCGGTGCGCGTTCGGTACCCTACCGACGAGAGGATCTGCAGACGGAGTGAGACGGTATCTCTCCTATTAAAAATGCAAATAATATAACTTTGGTGCGCCGGGACGAAATTAAATTAGAAAACTAAGTGAGGTGCGGCGACTTAAAAAAAACTAGACATAAGTTAGTTAAATAAAATTAAGTAAAAACAGTGTGAAATGGAAGCGAAAAATAACATGGAGGCGAAAAACAACATGGAGGAGAAGGTCCCTCTTATCTCCATGGGACTGCAGAGGACCCCAACGAGGACCAGGAGTAAAAGCGTGGGTCCTGAGACACGGGATCGAAACGACCCAAACGACCCTTATTACCAAGACACAGAAACCAACGACCAACACGGACCAACAGCAGAGAAGACAGAAAAAACAGTCGGTAAAATCAGAAAACACGAAAGCAGCATCAGCAACAAAACAACGAGAGAAATCATAATAGAAAACGCCGGAAGAATACAACAATTGAGGGAGAACACCATAGCGACAGTATCACGCACAACCCCTGAAGGCAGAGGTAAGATCCAATTCAATAGTAAAGATAAACACACAGTAATCGATAACTTTAATGAACATTCCGTCAAAATAACTGTCAAAGTCGTGTTCGTTTTTTGGAGTTCGTCCCAAAGAATTATTAATTTTGGCAGTTTTTTGGTACATTCCGGCCTTGTTTCCACGTGCAGAGTTTTATCAATAGTTTCTGTTTTGTGGTACTTTGCGGAAAACTAGAGTTTTGAAGACAGATTTGCTGTACAGAAAATGTCAGGTAACGGGGGCGGTCCTGGTCCGCCCTCGGTTAATTTAAATACTAATATTCAAATAATTAATAATGATAATCAAATTAATGTTTCTTCAATGGATACAGTATCCTCAGGTTTCGAAAAATATGACTTTGATAATAAATATCAACCAACGGATGCAGGTCCGTATCAGGTATTTTTGGAACATACCGATAAGAATCTTGGTCGTCTTTTTCCTATCAGAATTGGCTTTTATTTACAACAAGTAATTGAATTTAGAAGTGATGTTATTGATATTCATTCTGTAGGTTTAAAACGTGTTAAGGTAATTTTTAGAACATACAAAATCGCTAATTTATTAATTAATCACGAAATACTAACAAAAAATAAGTTGATTGCTTATATTCCAAAATTTTTCACGCATAAACGAGGCATAATACGTGGCGTTGATACCTTTTTTACTGAAGAATACTTAAAAAAAGCAATTAATTCTATAGTTCCAGTGGCGGAAGTGCGAAGAATGAAACGAAAAATTATAAACGCTGAAACCAAACAAGAAGAATTTGTCAATAGACAATTGGTAGTAATAAATTTTAAAGGTAATAAAATTCCGTCCTTTATTAATATAAATATGGTTAATTTCCCTGTAGAACCATACATCCACCCAGTTGTCCAATGTGGAAAATGTTTACGTTACGGACACAATATCGTTCAATGTAAAGGCAAATCTCGTTGTTCTCGATGTGCAAATGAGCATTCTTCCGCTGAATGTAATTCCGAGTTGCAAATGTGCGTTCACTGTAAATCTTCTGATCATCCTTTAATTTCAAGAGATTGCCCAATGTACAAAAAACAACACGACATAAAAAAAGTAATGGCTTTCGAAAATAAAAGTTTTAAGGATGCCGAATTATCGATTAACAATCCAGCTTATGCCAAAATTAATACCAACAATAGGTTTGATATATTAAATAATCTTGAAAATTTTCCCGATTTAGCACCAGCAAACAAAACAATTTATTATGCTCCTTTAAATAAACCAAAATCAAATTCAACCGCATTAGAATCAAAAACAATTAAAAGGCGAAGAACTGACACTTCTTCTCAGATTCCAAGCACTAGTAATTCAGATTTAGAAAATTCCCATCAAAAAAGACAAATTTCTCTTCCTCCATATACACCCGCTCCACAACAGAATAATTTCATGTTTTGTCGAGATAAACTTATCTCACAGCGGGGTGGTGGTGTATTGCTTGCGTTACAAGATTTTATTATTTCGGAAGTTATAGACACCTCTGCATTTGATTTACAATTTCCGTTAATTGATTTGCTTATTGTTAAATCTCAAATTAAATTTAAGAAATTTTATGTACTCGTGATTTATTTACCAGACAAACTGAGTTTACAAGAATTTGAATATTTTTTTGAGTGCTTGGAACAACTTGATTATTTACATAACGATGTCTTAGTGTTAGGTGATTTTAACGTCCCTAAATTTATAGAAAATGACACTTCCGATGATAAAACTTCTATAATTTTAAGTTTCTTGCACTCTTTTGGTATTGGTCAATTTAATGGGGTTGTAAATCACTTAGGTAGATCGCTAGATCTAATAATGTCACATTTTGACTGCGAAGTAATGCGTGACATGTTCCCGTTAGTCTATGAAGATTCCCACCACCCAGCTCTTATAATTAATATTACGAATATTTTTGTAAAGGAGTCTAGGTTCAGGTTTGGTTCTGACCAGGTAACTTACAACTTTAAAAAGGCAAATTTTTGTGATTTATATAGGGAATTGTATGAAACGGATTGGGCTTTTCTAGATGAATCTTCTCAAGTTGATAAAGTTGTAGACAGTTTTTATAATAGAATTTTTCTTTTATTTAATAAGTATGTTCCTGTCTACAAAAACTTCAGCCACACATATCCACCTTGGTTTGATGCCGATATTATTCGCTGTATCAAACTAAAGGTTAAGCACAGGAACAAATTTAGATTACATAAAAACCACTCTGATCTGCTTGAATTTCAGCGCTTAAGACATCTTTCAAAACTAAAAATTAAATTGGCATACAACGAATACATCGAAAATATACAATTATCCCTTTCTGTAAACCCTAGAAAGTTTTGGTCATACGTAAATGCTAAAAATAACACTTCACGGATTCCTGGTGAAATGAAATATCAAGGCATTGCTACTTCTGAACCACAAAATATCGTTGATATCTTTGCTGAATACTTTAATGATGTTTATCAAGCAGGTAATATACTAACCAGTAATAATGTCTTAGCGGTCAACACTGAATGTCTAAATTTTTATCCTGTTCAAGAAACTGAAATAATTCTAGCCAGCAAAAAATTAAAAAATAAGATGACTTCTGGACCTGATAAAATACCCTCTTTTTTTATTAAAGATTGCATGGGTGCTTTAACTAAGCCATTATTAAAAATTTTCAATTTGTGTTTATTATACAAACAGTATCCAAGTATCTGGAAGGAATCAAAGGTATGTCCTGTTTATAAAAATGGGGCAAAATGTTGTGTAGAAAATTATAGGCCCATATCTATTATATGCAATTTATCCAAAATTTTTGAAATCATACTTTATAATCGTATATACTCTTTCACTCGTAATCAAATTTCACAATATCAGCATGGATTCATTGCTAATCGATCCACCGTTACAAACTTATTGGGAATAACACAGTACATATCTGAAGCGTTGGATAGGAGATCCCAAGTTGACGTTATATATACTGATTTTTCAAAGGCCTTTGACAAAATTCATCATGGAGTTCTTCTTTCCAAATTGTCCCTCTTTGGTTTTTCTAAAGATGCTGTCGCTTTCATAAAATCCTATTTGTCTGGTAGAACTCAATTTGTATCTTATAATGGTTATAACTCTCACAAATACATACCTTCATCTGGAGTCCCACAAGGATCAAATCTAGGCCCACTCTTGTTTGTGTTATTTATTAATGACTTATGTGAGAAAATTTCAGTACCCTGTTTGTGTTATGCAGATGATTTAAAAGTTAACTTAGATATTAACGATATCAATGATTGTCACACTATCCAGAATGAACTGAGTGGTGTGCATGAATGGTGTAAAGAAAACTATTTAAATCTTAATGCAAATAAATGCAAAGTTGTAAGTTACTCAAGGAAACATAATAGTATAAACTATGTTTATGCTATTGATGGTAGCGAACTGGAACATGTGAATAAAATTAAAGATCTTGGCATAATTTTCGACTGTAAACTTTCATTTACTGAACATATATCTTTAAAAGTTTCTGAAGCACTTAAATCATATGGATTTGTAGTCAGAAATAGCCGAAATATTACTAACATAAAAACTGTCAAATTACTATATTTCTCTTATGTACGTTGTAAATTAGAATATGCGTCTATAATTTGGTCTCCATTTTATAATTCACATGTTCAGTTGATTGAGAAGGTGCAGCGTAAATTTTTGAAATATTTATCATTTAAGATTAACGGCATATATCCAGAGAGAGGTTACATAAATAGTGAGCTGTGTAATAGTTTAGATATGGTTTCATTAGAAATGAGGCGAAATTGTGCTTCACTAATATTTTTATTTAAATTGCTGCATAATTTAATTGACTGCCCCGATATTCTCAAACAAATAAATTTTAATGTACCTTCTTATCCTGTTAGAAATGTTTCCACGTTCAGAACTACACAAGCCAGAACAAACCTAATATTAAACTCCCCCATATTTGTTATGTGTGAAAATTATAATTGTTTGGTAAACTATTGTGATATATTCAACTGCAGTATAAGTCAACTTGTCAGAATGGCTAAGTCTCATTTGAATTCTTAATTCACTTGGTAATTATCTTTTCTTTTTTCTTTTCTTTAAAATTTAAAATTTAGTTTATAATTAGTGTAAAATTGTCCTATAAATGGATACCTGTTAGACAATAAAGCTATTATTTATTTATTTATTTATTTATATGCATTAATTACAAATATAATTAATAATCAAGGAAAATTTGAATTAAATAAAATCAGGGACAATATCATTACAATATTCGATAATAATGAAGATAATTTAGAATCCATTCTCACAGATAGTGAAAATGGCTACTAAAAATATTACAGAAAAACTAACTATATTACAATGGAATTGTAGATCCATTTATAGTAACAAAGGCAGTCTTATGCATCATATTAACAACTACCATACAGATATAATAGTTCTATCAGAAATATGGCTCACATCCGGTCATCATTTTAGACTTAACGGATATAACTTTATCAATAAATGTCGTGAAGATGGTTACGGTGGCGTAGGTATTTTCATCAGACAGGGAATAGATTACCAAGAATCCGAAATTAATAATAATTTCGATGACAGTATAGAAGCATGCGCAGTTTTTTTGAACAAAATTAATCTCTCATTAGTATCAATCTATAGATCATCAGATGTTAGAATAGAAATAAATGACTGGATCAACCCATTCCTTCAGTTTAATATTGCAAAAACTATTTTTCTGGGAGATTTTAATGCTCACCACGGTATGTGGGGGCCAATTGCAGACGACAGAAATGGTAGAATATTAGTGGAGGCCATGGATTATTGTGAAATAATTACATTGAATGACGGAACACCAACAAGAATATCCCCAACTAGTAATCATTCAGCCGTTGACTTAACTCTAACATCTCCCCTTTTAGCCGACCGTATAGCTTGGTCAGTAGATTCAGATTCATTAGGTTCAGATCACTACCCAATCAATATAGAAATTCAAATCAATCCCTCCTCCTTTGTCATCAACCTATCAACAAAATGGAATGACTCTCGTGCTGACTGGTCTGTTTTTGGAAATATTTTTGAATTAGAAATTAGTAAGCTCAATAATTTAGATAGGAATTCAACTTCGGTAGACAAAATCGAATTTTTCCTCAATGCAATCACGGTCGCAGCATCGAAATCTATGCCTATTAAGAAATCTTTCACACCTTCTGTACCAAGACCTTATTGGTGGGATGAGGAATGTTCTGCGATTGTTAAAAAACGAAAAGAAGCTCTCAGCGAGTTTAAAAAACAAGGTAATTTTATCAATTATCTACAATATCAAGACATTTCTGCTAATGTCAAACGTACGTTCAAACTTAAACAAAAAAACAGTTGGAAAATGTTTTTGAATAAATTAAATAAAAACACTCCTCTGACTGAGATATGGAACACTGTAAGATCTATTTGCAATAAACACCACCAAAAAAGAAAACCACAATTAGACGAAAGCCTTATTCAAAAAGTTCTTGATACATTGGCTCCTTCATCTGCTGCAGGTCCAATTTTTAACGACAACATTAATCAATTCCACTTCCATCAAGACTCAGACACCTTCTCAAAAAATTTTAGCTTTTCGGAATTAGAATTAGCCTTAAAAAAATCAAAAAATACTGCACCTGGACTTGACGGGTTTACTTATACGATAATAAATAAATTGCCTGAAAGTGGTAAACTTCTTCTCTTAGAAATTTTTAATGATTGGTGATTGAAACAAAAGTATTCAGATAGTCTTAAAAATATAATTGTGTGTCTTCTAGCGAAACCTAAGAAACCACCTGACTTACCTTCGTCCTACCGACCTATTTCATTGTTATCGTGTATTACAAAAACTTTCGAAAGGCTTATAAAATTTAGACTCGAACATTTTGTCGAAAACAGATCAATTTTACCAAAAAATCAGTATGGATTTCGTAGAGGTATAGGCACAATTGATGCAATCTCCCATTTAGTTACAGATGCTCAATTGTGTCTATCAAAAAATAATTACATGTGTCTTTTTGTGGACCTTAAAGGGGCTTATGATGTGGTAGATTTGGAAATATTATATTCAAAAATGGTAACATTTGGCATCAATAAAAGAGTCTCTATAAATATTTTAAATTTGTTTGCTAATAGAAAAGTATTTTTGCGAGATAGTCATAACGTTTTACATGGTCCAAGAGTACTTTACAACGGGCTTCCGCAAGGCTCTATTTTAAGTCCCCTTTTGTTTAACTTATACACTGCAGACTTGCATGATTTGATGAGCGATGGCATACAAATTATTCAATACGCGGACGATTTATGCATTTATGTCACCCATAATACCTACGATCGCTGCATGATAGACTTAAGACGTACTTTTGACAGGTTACAAAACTGGTTCGACGATATGGGTTTTAGTGTTTCACCAGAAAAGACAGCTGTGATGTGTTTCACAAGGCACAGATATCAGTTAGTCGATAATTTCTCTATAGGTAAATACACTATTCCTATCGTAAAAGAATATAAATATTTAGGTATAATTATAGATAGTAAACTTCTATGGACCAGTCACATTAAGTATGTCAAACAAAGATGTGAAAAGGGAATTAATCTTCTGCGCTTCCTCTCCAAACAGAGCTGTGGCGCGGATCAACAAATTTCCTTAATGTTCTACAAGTCTTATATTCGCTCGATTTTGGATTATGGGTGTACTCTCTATGGTTCTACCTCCAATACGAACCAACTTACCCTTGATCGAATACAATATAGAGCTCTGAAAATATGTTTGGGAGCAATGGCATCTTCACCAAATCATGCCATTCTGGCAGAGTCTCAAGAACTTCCTCTTAGTTTTCGAAGACAGTTTTTAGCAAATAAAAGTCTATTAAAGTATAGATGTTACAACAGTGATTTGATCGCAAAAATTAACTTTCTTGTAATTGAGAATTTGACAAATCATTATTGGAAAAAGAAAAACTCTCCTCCTTTGGCAGATGCATTTATTGATACAAACTTATTTCAAAATGATATTGTTAAACTTAATAAAATACCATTGTATGCACACAGTTTCGATTCTATAATTGACAAACCTATCACCATATTCCCTCGGTATTCAGATTGTAATATCTTAAACCAAGCCATGATAAAATCCATTGTAAATGGTCTCGGGTCGAACTTAACTAATATATATACAGATGGGTCAAAAACGGAGCGAAACACAGGTTCGGCATTTTTTGTTTCAAACATAAATCATATTGAAAAGTACAGAATCTCAAATTATTGTTCCATTTTTACCGCCGAGTCCTTTGCTATTGAAAAGGCACTAAAATGGTGTGCAACTCAAACATGCACGAATGTGGCAATAATTTCAGACTCAAAATCAGCATTACAAGCTATTAACGGTCACCCAATAAACCAATTCCGAAATGCCTTAATTTTGAACATTAAAAAATTAATTATGGATCTTAACGAAAATAATGTAACTGTTTCGTTTATTTGGACGAAAGGACATTGCGGAGTCGAAGGTAATGAAATTGCGGATATAGCCGCAAAAAGTAGTCACAGTTGCCACCATATGGACAAAGTATTTAATTTAAAAGATTTGAATAATGCTCTCCAACCTAATATCAGAAAGAAATGGGAAACTGATTACAAAAGAATTGCAAATAAATCTACAAACCCTTATTTCAGAATTCACCCTACACTTCCAAAAGACATTCCTCATTTCACCTTTAATTATAATAGAGCACAAATGTCAGTATTGACTCGTTTAAAATTGAATCATGCTCGCTTTCCATCTCACTTATATAAAATTGGAATACTTAACTCTCCTGTCTGTATTTGTGACAATGTATCCATTGGTGATCTAAATCATATATTTCTAGAATGTTCTCTGAACTCTCAATCTTCTTCAATTCTGTATCAAGAACTAATTCATCACGAGTGTCCATTGCCACTAAATATTACAGCTCTCCTTTCTTCCCCAGATAAAGCGGTACTAGATTCCATCATTAATTTTATCAGAAATTCAAAAATAGCGGTATAGTTTAGAAATAGACAATATGAAATCATTTAATGTAATTAAGAATTTACATGTTTTGTGGCAAATAGATTTTGTCTGATGCCAGGATCTCTCACACACACACACAACTTTAATGAACTAACCAGATTGTATGACCAACTAACTACACAACTATACTTACAAGAAAACAGAATTACGGACCTACAGGATAAACTAATACATATGCTCAACGAAAGAAACATACAGAACTAGAGACAACCTTAGCGACAGAACTACAAAACATAAAACAAATCATAACAAACACAAACACCCACACAACAAACATTACCAACACAAATACAAGCAAAAATACCACAAGGATCAACAACAACGGACCAACAAAACGCAACAGAAGTGACCCAAACAAAAACATACGCGGACATAACAAAGGAAACAGGAAACTCATCCAATCAAGAGGAACAACCATGGACCACACCAAAGAAAACCAGACGATACGACACGATGATCACACTAAAACCAGGAGACAATGGAAAACTTATGGACAAACTGCGGGAAACTATAAAACCAAAGGACCTAGAAAACATGAAACTAAAGAGGACGAAAAGCGACAAGACAATCATTATAACGACAAGACGAAAACAAACAAAGAGAGTTACAACAAAAAACACGGACATGCGAACACTTGGAAATCAAAGACATTACAAAGACAGCCAAGGGCCCCCTTCTAATGATCACGGGCATGGATAAGAGGCAAGAAAGGGAACATTTTACAGAGGCAATAAAAGCCGAAAATGAATCCCTGGAGGAAAAATTTGGCGATGAAATGGACAAAATAAAAATAATACACACAAAACCCTGCTTAAATGCATGGCGGGAAAACGTGATCATTGAAGGACCCACAAACATCATAAAACAGATATTGCATGACGGACACATATATTACGACCTAACAAAATACCTAGTTAGAGAGTACGTGAATGTCACCATGTGCTACCGGTGTTGCAGGTACAACCATACAATTAAACACTGTACTGCCCAAAACCCCATCTGTTATAAATGCGCGGGCAAACATGAGGGTACGTCATGCGCAAGCACGACGTACAACTGCGCTAATTGCCAGATTATGGGCCTGCAGCCCCGAGCGCACATGGCAAGGGACATGAACTGCCCCATACAGAAAAAGAAAATGGACGAGGCAAGACAGCAGACAAACTACAACTAACGAGACAAGACAAGACAAAACAAGACAAGACAAAACAAAACAACAAACCAAACAAAACACTCACAACACAGCAACGACATGGCCTCTTTCATCCAGTTTAACGCAGGAAGAGGCTTAGAGGCAACAGACAAAATAATACACAAAATGAACACGGACAACATAGACATAGCCCTCATACAAGAACCAGGCCATAACATCTGGCAAAACACAGACTACCTCGCCGTAGGACTGGACAAGAAAACGAAGGCACCAATACTAATAGACAAAAAACTAACGAAACAAGTCACACTGATAACAAACAGAACAGACGAAAACTCCACGACAATACACCTACAAATAGAAAACACAACATATACAATCGTAAATATATACGATTCACCCGGAGGAGACAGAAACAAGGTACTAGACAAACACAAGACACACATAGAGAATGACACAAACAACACAATTGTCACCGGTGACATGAACGCTAAACACACCTGTTGGGGTGGGAGCATAAATGACAACCGGGGACAAGACATAATAGACTGGACAACTCAAAACCACATTTACATAAACAACAAACACAACAGTCCACCAACTTTCCTCACCACAAGAGGGAGGAGCTGGATAGACCTAACACTCACAAAAAACACGACAATAAATGACTGGACGGTTCAAGAGGAAGAAACCCTCAGCGACCACCAGTACATTACATTCAACACAACCAAACACACACAGAACATAAAAAACACGACAAGCAACAAGCTAAACATCGCACATATCAACAAAACAAAACTTAATACACTGACAATGACAAAGGTTTGGGATTTGTCAGGTAACACAAGCCAAAAAGCGCAAAGGATGCAACAGGACATCATACAAGTAACAAAAGAAGCAACCAGAAGAACAAACAAAAGCAGAAAACCAAACCAAGTTTGGTGGACCGACGAATTAGAAAGGCTTAAAAAAGAAATCAACAAAAAAAGAAGAAAATATCAAAAAGAAACGGACCCGATTAACAAAAGAAGAGATAAAATAGCATACACGGAAGGCAGAAGGCACTACAAAGACGCCATAAAGCAGGCGAAAAGAACCGCAATAAGACAATACCTGACAAATCACGACCCAGACAACCCGTGGAACGTAGGTTACAAAATAATAAGGAAAAAAGACAACGACAGCAACACGCTCAACACCATCAAAAGAGCAGACGGTACCTACACAGTAGACAGGGAAGACACAATAAAATACTTACACAAAAAGTACTTCCCACAAGACCCTACAGAAGCGGATGACGACACACATAAAACACTTAGAACAAAACAGTACCACCAAAACACGAACAACGATAAGGAATTCACACAAGACGAAATAAAACAAACAATACAAGACATGAAAAACAAAAAAGCTACAGCGGCAGACGGACTAAGTAAAGAGATAGTAGAGCTTATACATGACATAAAGCCAGAGCTACTAACAAATATGTACAACGAATGTCTACAAACGGGAGAGTTCCCGGAGTGTTGGAAGAGGGCAGACATGGTATGGCTCCCCAAAAAGGACGGAGGCAAAAGGCCAATCTGTCTTCTTCCCACCCTGGGGAAAATCCTAGACAAAATGACTGCCAAAAGACTAACACATTACCTAGAAACAAACAACAAACTAAACAAAGACCAATTCGGATTCCGACAAGGACACTCAACCATAGACGCAATAGCACAAATAGTAGGAAAAATAAATTACAACAAACAACACAAACTGCATACACTAATAATTACACTAGACCTACAAAATGCATTCAACTCAGCCTGGATACCCACCATAAAAAACAGTTTACACAACGCCCAAACACCACAAAACATACAAGCATTATGCACAGACTTCCTGGAAAATAGAACAATCACAACAGAACACATACAAAACAAAACAGAAAAAGGTTGCCCGCAGGGGTCGAGCCTGGGTCCCATATTATGGATTCTCCTGATGGAATCCTGGTTCGACGCCATCGAGCAAACAGAAACCACGACAGACTTTGACATAATACAAGCGTTCGCCGATGACCAGACCATACTGCTCACCGGCAACTCACTAAACCAAATAGAGACCAAATGGCTAAAAATATGGACAGCATGTGAAAAATGGGCTAGGTCACACAAACTGCAATATAACAGCAGTAAGACCGAAGCCTTGTTCATTCCACATAGGCCAACCAGGGCTCCTCGCGTCAGAATTAACAATGAGTTAATAACACCGTCAGCACACCTAAAATACTTAGGGCTGACCATAGACACGAGCCTTCAATGGTTGGAACATGTCAAAATGAACAGGCAAAAAGCAGCCGACATTGGACACAAACTGTTCATAATAGCAGGGAAAGACTGGGGACGAAAACCACAGACACTTAAGGCCATCTACGAAAACGCGATTAAACCCATGCTCCTCTACGGGGCAGAGATCTGGGGAAAGAGAGCGACTGACACCAGAATCGCTAAACAATTGGCTGCCGCAGAGAGACCATTCCTGCGAGCAATCACAAGGGCATACAACACCGCCCCAACAACGGCCCTACACGTACTGGCCGGTACAACTCCGTTGAGCGTAGATGCCTTAGCCACATACAAAACATACATAGACTACAAAAACGAAATAGACGAACTAAAAATTAGAACAATCGACACGCCGCACCCAACATCACGAACAATAAAACGGCAACACGACACAAATATGCCGAACATAAAAGCGTACGGCGACGCAAGCATTAAAACCACAAACGGAACAACGAGTAAAACAATAGGTACAAACATAGAAACACTAGAACCAATTATAAAATAAACACAACGGGAAACATAAACGACCTAGAAACCCTAGCACTATACATTAACACAGAAACAATTACACAGAATATACGAGAGCACAAGAACAAGACAATAACATTCTACACCGACTCACAGATAGTGCTACAATAGCTAAAACACGGAAACAACAGAAACAAAACAATTATCAAAATAAAAAAGAATTTAGAAACAATAGCTAAACACAACATACTATACGACATCACAAAAACAGACAAAAACAACCCAGGTCACAAAACGGCACATAAACTAGCAAACGAAGCACATACAAACCCACAGAATACAATAACAATAACAACAAAACAGGACATAAAAGACGCCAAACTGAACAGTAAGTTGACAAAGTGGCAGCAAGACTGGGACTCCACAACAAAAGGGAGGAAAACACACAGAATTATACAACGGGTTAAACTGACAGACCCTAAATTCACATGGAAAGCCATACAACTACTTACAGGACACGGGCACATACAAGAATACTACAACAGATTTAACCTAAGAGAAACAAATGGAAATTGCCCACACTGTAACGTACACGAGGACCAGCACCACATAATCAATGACTGTACACTACCACAACGACTAACAGCTAGGCAAGCACTTACAGACAAGCTAACACGTAAACACATAACTTATCCCCCCACAAATATAGACACTACAGACAAAGAACTAACACAATGGATCAACGAATGGTGTGAACAACTAATTTTGGACGACGATGACACCATTCAGTAAACTTACCTCTGCCCCAGGGCCAAAACGCGTAGTGGAAACACGAACAGTGCGCACGAAGTGACAGGACACTCGCCCAAAACTTAGATTAGATTAGAATAGGGAATTAGATTGTATAAGAAAATAGCTAGTATAGATCAGATAGGTTAGGAATAAGGACATTTTGCTTAGATCGTAGGAAACATGTAATTAAACCCAATGTAATATTTTCTTTTTTAATAAATAAAGGGGGGGCTCTTCTTTCACCGCGAATTTTTGGAGTGCGGTGATGGGATGGGTTCGCTTGACAGCGTTTTTGCTAGATATTGGATAGATACAGGTCGTATGCCGAAAGGTAGGCAGAACAGGGCCTCGACTGGTCGGTGCACTCCTCGGAGTGGACTGAACAGTCGCAGGAACAAACTGATTCACTTCATGTCTACTCAGCACTCGCGCTCACTCGCTAGCAGGGTTGCCATATTACACGAATTATCGTGTAATTACACGATTTGGTCCTACTTTACACGATTACACGAATCAAGTACAAAATCTTACGATTTTTTCCATTAAAAATTTTCAGTAGTATATTTAATACGTTTGTATTAAAATTCACTTAATACTTCCCTGTATTGTTTAAAAATTTACTTTGCAAAGAAAGAAAAATCCTCCGAAATTTGTATGTAATCGATACTTGTATACCTAATCATAACAAACCATAATGATAACATAAACATCCTTGAAAGAGTCTCAAGTTAAGTGCTCTAAAAGTGTAAAATAACATAATAAAAAATAATGGTGTGGTCGGTTCTATTTGACTGGGAACTTTATCCATTCAGCTGAGCCACTTGAGGAACTAATAAAAAGATCACCGACTCACGCACCGTTGTCTTATCTTAGTTAGGTATAAACAGATTCAAACAGATGACTTAAACTTTTTATAAAATATGACCTAGATATTGCCTATTCCCGGAAATGTAATAAAATTTAATTGTTTCTTAATGGCTCAGCGCTGAGCGGTCACACTTTGTTCCTTACAGTTGGCTCTATATTAATTTGAATTATGACTGTTTGGAATAATTATTCCTTCAGCATAATTATTTAAGGTCGTTAACTTTTGAACCTGGATAGGTCCTATATCGGGAAATCCCCTGAAAATATTAGGATGGTATAAATTAATAAGTCACCATTTTCGATTCATTAGTTTGGTTCACTTCTTGTTCTCGTTGTTGTTTTAAAATGTCTGATAATAGTGAAATTGATAGTGACGTGGAAATGCAAGATTTAGATGACGTTGGCAGTGTTAGCACGCGTAAAAAGAAACTAAAAAGTGTTAATTATAAACAAATATATAAAAAAGACTGGGAGAAAGAGTGGAAGTGGCTCCAACCAAGTAAAAAAGGTCCAACTTTTGCATGGTAAGTAAATTTGTTGATTGATATTGTAAATTTAAAACCCCTGTAACCCCTCACTTCACCTTGCAGAAATTAAAAAACAAATAGTTATTACTACATTACGAACGAGCTATTTATGAGCTTTCATATCCTGCAGACGCAGATTAAAATTTTTGAGCTCGCTACACTGGGGAGATATTTAATATATTTTGTGGGGAGCTGACCTGGAGGGAATATTTTATATTTAGCCCAATTAATGACCATTTTTGAGTGTAAAGTGTAATTTTCAGCATCACGACGGATTTTCTTGAAATTTTATGTAGATACCTTCCACTTCAACGTTGGACTTGTGCCGTTGGTTGTTTTTACTTGGGGGTGAAAATCACCCATTCTCGGGGGTAAAAACATACGATTAAAATAAGTCCGGAAGTAGATAAATTGACTAATTCTAAGCAAGTTTTGTTCTATTAAGTTTTTTTAACTAAATTAATACTTAATTCCGAGTTATTTGCGAGTGAAAATATTTATTTTTCAAAAAAAACATGTTTTAGTCGTTTTTTCGTAAATAACTCAAAAGTAAGTATATTATCGAAATATTCTTAGCAACAAAATACCGTATAAAAAAAAACGAAAAAAATTGTTCGTTTTGAATGTATGTAAGTAGGGAGAGAAGTTGCACATTGTATAGCATCCAGAAAAACGTGTTTTTTTGTTGAAAAATAAACATTTCCACTCGCAATAAATAACTTCATTGCGATATAACATCAAGCAAGTAACAGGGTACCTAACGAGTTCAAAAATTTTAATCTGCGTGATATGAAAGCTCATAAATAACTTGTAATTTAGCACTATGTAGGTACCTATTTGTTTTTTAATTTCTGCAAGGTGGAGGAGCCAGCTCATCAGAGGAAATGTAAAATAATGACTTAATATTTTAGGTGCAAATTTTGCACTTGCGACATCCGCATTGCAAGGGGAAAAGGAGAAATTAAAAAGCATGTTACTTCGGCTAAACACATAAAATTACAGTCAACTGTTCTGTGATGTCAATGTTAACGAAACAAACAAAAAATGTTGACGTAAAAGTAAAAGAGGGTGTTTTACGACTAGCTGGATTTATGGCAGAGCATAATTTACCTTTAAGATTAATGGAGCATATTCCACCGTTAATTAAGTCTATTTGCACAGATTCTGAAATAGCTAAGGCTATTAAATGTGGCCGTACAAAAATGACTAATGTACTAAGAAATGTCACTGGCGATGAGGGTAAAACGCAGCTTATGGATATACTCCGCACAAATAAATTTACTTTAATAGGAGACGAATCCACAGATAGATCATGTTCGAAGAATTTGTCTTGTTGCCCGAGTTGTGATTGATTTTAGTATAAAAGACTACTTTCTAACCCTTTTACCAGTTAAGGAAGCAACAGGAGCTGCTTTATTTACACTTATTGATGATTTTTTTAAAAACCATAATATACCCTATGAAACAAATTGTATAGGATTTGCTGCAGATGGAGCAAATAATATGATGGGCGCTAATAACTCTTTATCTAGTAGACTTAAGGAAAAATGTCCCAATCTCTTTCTGATGAAATGTATCTGCCACAGCTTCCACCTTTGCGCGTCATACGCATGCGAAAAGTTGCCGAATGAGGTAGAGCAGTTAACAAGAGAAGTAAGTTTTATTGAATTCTCTTGTGCAAATAGGTACATATTTTTTCTACGACCGTTTAATAACATGCTCATTATTCACTATTTTTGAATAGAAAATAACACTACCCATTACTTTACCCGTGAGTAATAGTGCGTTACTCACGGGCTTAATATTAATCAAGTGTTGCATTGTTGGTGGCATTGTGGCATATGTGACAGATTTTAAAGTCAAAACAGACTGTAATTACGTTACATGGGCTTTCGTGCTATTTCTAATTTTGGAAAGATAGTATCTCCCTGTCTAACTCTTCTTTCCGTTGTTATTTTGCTTGTTGTTAGGCCTTCTGCTACATTTATTTGCATGGTTGCATTGTCGTATATGTATTTTAAGAGTATTCTATATCTGTAATCAATCCTTGTGTTATTCATTCCGTCTAATACGGCCCAGAGTTCAATGGAATCGAATGCCTTCTTGTAATCCACAAATGCCAAATGAAGAGATTCATTACATTCGTTACACTTTTCGATAAGTGTCCTTCTTGTCTATAGGTGTTCTATGGTACTATAACCTTTGTGGAGTCCGGCTATTGTTCTACAGGCTGGTAACTATTGAATATATTTGATAGTATGTTGGTAATTATTTTGGTAACCAGTTATTACGGATGTAGTAAATTAATAAAAAGGAAGGTCGTAGAAAAAGTATAGTATTCTAGTGGCATGTAATGATTATTACTCACTCTGATGATGAATTACGACACTCGTCTTTGGCTCGTGTAAACTTCATCATCGTGGTTAATAGCCATCATTACATTCTCGTTGAATAATACACTCACCAACAAAATTAACCGTTCACCTTAAAAATGGGTCATTTTTGATGTCCCGAATTTCCTAAACCTGTTGTCAAATTTCAGTGATTTTTTAATATGTTATAGCCTTATTTTTCAACAATATCGCTGTAATAATATTGTTGCTAAACAGGTAAATTTTCATTGTATACCGGGTGTACCAATCAAACTATGTTTTTTCTCAAAGTTCGCATCACTTTGTGGAATATTCTAGCATTTATAAAATACTGAAATTAAAACCCAACTATAGCCTCATGTTTTCTCTATATTCTCTACCTCTGTATTGATAAAAACATGGCTAGTTGTTAAACTACTCAACTTTTTTATGGTCTAACAAAAGCGAATGAATCAAAAAATAGAATGTAGAGAAAACATGAGGCCATAGTTGGGTTTTAATTTCAGTATTTTATAAATGCTAGAATATTCCACAGGGTGATGCGAACTTTGAGAAAACAAACAGTGTGATATTGGTACACCCGTTATACAATGAAAATTTACCTGTTTAGCAAAAATATTATTAAAGCGATATTAAAGAATAAGGCTATAATAAGTATAACATATTAAAAAATCAATTAAATCTGACAACAGGTTTAGGGAATTCGAGATATAAAAATTGCTTATTTTTAAGATGGGCGGTTAATTTTGCCGGTGAGTGTATATGCCTACCATTTTTATACATGTTAATCTGTTGTTTTAGGTTTATAATTTCTTCTCTAATAGCCCAAAGAGAATTGACGAATATAAAGAGTTTCAACAATTTGCAAATGTGTTACCACACAAGATCCTCCATCCATCCCAAACGAGATGGCTTTCTGTAGAATCAGTTATCAAAAGAGTGATTTCACAGTATCAGGCGTTAACCCTATATTTTACAGAGCAAGCTTTTAAAGCAGTAATGCAAGCCGATGTCATTTTAGAAAAACTTAAAAAACCTGAAACAAAATTATATCTAGATTTCCTGGCTTATATATTACCTTTGTTTAATCAATTAAACATTTTAATGCAAAGTGAAAAACCCCAGCTTCATAAAATATATGAGGAAGTGACATGTGTTTTAAAAACTCTAATGGACTGCTATATTAAACCACATATTTTGAAAAATATCATGGTATATGACGTTGAATATAAAAATCCAAGAAATTTTTTAAAAATCGAAGATATGTATTTTGGAACATCAATTAGTTTGAGTAAAATTGATAAAAATATTTTAAGTTCGGTTAGAGTAAAATGTTTGGATTTTTATATTGAAAGTACAAGGCAAATCTTACTAAGATTTCCCCTAAAAAAATTCTGTAATCGAAAAACTTAAATTTTTGGATCCCATTTGTGTAAAATCTAAAGAAAAAAATACTATTTCTGATGTGGCATCTTTATTTCCAAATTTGGTTCATCCTGATATGATTCAGGATCTTGACAACGAATGGCGATTATGAAAAAACTATCCAATGGATGACATTGCAAACGATATTTCAATTTTTTGGAAGGAAATTTCACATGTGAAAATAGGGGATTCGCTAAAATTTCCAAATTTAACAAAGTTTATTTCCGAAATTCTTTGTTTACCCCATTCTAGTGCCGCTGTAGAAAGAGTTTTTTCCCAAATAAATTTGATTAAAACACAATTTCGAAATAAATTAAACATTGAAACGATAAAAGGTCTTTTGTATACAAAAAGTTTTATGGAAAACAAAGCATGTTATGATTTCATTTTAAACAAAAATATTGTTAAAAAACTAGGCGATAGTAAGCTATTATACTTAACAGATAATGAAAATAAAGACTCTAGCGACTCAGACTAATGTAAGATAAAGTTCTAAATACATACATCAGTTGTGTATTTAATTTATTTGTTATTTCAATACCTAAAAGCTTGTTGCTGACGAGAAGTTATACTATAATAATTATATGTCTACATATTCCAGTTTCCAGTATAGCTCCCCGTGCGTGACAAACTTTATGGATGTAAAAACATAAAAAAGATGGATGTACTATTATGGATGTACTATTTTGGTAATAAAAAATAATTTTTTATTACAAACAATTATTGTTTGTATCTGTCTTTTTAAAATAAGAATAAAGTTTTTTTCTTGGATTTGGTCTTTTATTACATTTTTATGGTTTTTAATATAAATTAAGCATTATCCGAGGTTACACGATTTTACACGATTTTCAGTGGTCGAGTTTCACGATTTTTGCTTCACTTCATCTGGCAACCCTGCTCGCTAGCCGACCTCCGTACAGTCAAGACGTGCTACGCCCCGAGAGAACGAACAGCGCGTTGTAATATGCGCGGCGCAGTTGCGCGTACGGTACAAAACTCATTTCGCCGCTAGATTCCACGAAGGAGAGGTGTCGGGAGCAGCCACCCGCTCGCACGCGCGATCAACGGTGTTGCCGGCTGCGCGGCGGCGGTGCGCGTTCGGTACCCTACCGACGGGACGATCCGCAGACGGAATGAGAAGTATCGGTTATTAAAAAATGCAAATAAATATAACTTTGGTGCGCCGCGCCGTGACTGCCGAAAAATAAACTAGAAAATTAAGTGACGTGCGGCGACCTAAAAACTAGATATAAGTGTAAATAAATAAACTTAAGTGCAAATAACTAGAGGACCCCAACGAGAACCAGGAGCAAAAGCGTGGGTCCTGAAACACGGGACCCAAGCCATCAAAAAAGTGACCAATACATAGAAACACAGACGAACGACCAACACACAGCAGAGAACAACAGCACGGAGAAGACGGAAAAAATAGACAGTACAACCAGAAAACACGAAAACAACAGCAACAAAACAACGAGGGAAATTATACTAGAAAACGCCGGAAAAATCCAACAACTAAGGGAAAATACCATAGCCACAGTGTCACGTACAACCCCTGAAGGCAGAGGTAAGATTCAATTTAATACTAAAGACAGAAATACGGTAATCGATAACTTTAACGAATTAATCAGATTTTATGACCAACTAATCACACAATTATATCTACAAGAAAACAGAATTACGGACTTACAGGATAAACTCATACACATGCTCAATGAAAGAAACACCACAGAACTAGAGACAACCTTATCGCGTGAAGTTGGCGACCCTTTTTTTAGGAATCGTAAAATTTTTGAGAGTTCTGGGTAGATTAACAATAGTTCTGGAGTTTTAGACCAAAATTAGCAATAGTTCTGGGAAATAAATGCTCAAAAAGCTTAAACGGCGAAAAGGGGCGCTAACTTCACGCGGCGCCCCTTTTGCATGCTACATGAGTTCTGGTGCGTTTAATGTAATCCTAATACATAGTTCTGGAGTTCTTGAAAAAATTTTCAATAGTTCTGAACAAGTTTCGGAGATATCGAGGTTTAAAGATTTCAAGTAAAAAGTCTAATTTCCGGTAAATCACTAAAAACGCGTCAGAAATGTGTTCTGGCGTGAGTTCTGGGCAGCGCCCGAAGAGTTCTAGGGATAATCCAAAAAAAATTTTCAGAAAAAATCAAAAACAAAAAAAAAAGAGCGATAATTGAGTAAAGTTTTCGCGAGAAAGTGATTTTGGACCATAAAGCACGAAAATCACGTCGGAAAAGAGTTCTGGTGTGAGTTCTGGGTAGCGCCCCGAGAGTTCTGAAGATTATCCAAAAGAAGTTTCGCAAAAAAATCAAAAACAAGAAAACTAGAGCGATAATTAGATTACGTTTTCACAAAAAGAGATTTTGGACCATAAAGCACGAAAATGACGTCGGAAAAGAGTTCTGGCGAGAGTTCTGGGTAGCGCCCCAAGAGTTCTGAAGATAATTCCAAACAAGTTTCGCGAAAAAATCAAAAACAAAAAAAACTAGAGCAAAAACTTAGTGCAGCGTTTTCGCGAAAAAGTGATTTTCGACCATAACGAACGAAAATCTCGGCGGAAAAGAGTTCTGGGTAGCGCCCCACGAGTTCTGAAGATAATTTCAAACAAGTTTCGCGAAATATCAAAAACAAAAAAACTAGAGCAAAAACTTAGTGCAGCGTTTTCGCGAAAAAGTGATTTTCGACAATAGAGCAGGGTCATTCCATGAAAAATGAGCCTTGTGTGGAAAAAATTAAATTCATTTTCATTAATGGACTCTTACTTTTTTGTAATCTTAAAAGTATAAAAAACTTCGTCCAGAAATTATTTTTAAAAAAAAAAAAAAATTTTTAAGGAGAAATCAGACCATAAATTGTACTTTATACATCCATAGTAACTTTGGGATATTTTTTTCTTTCAGGTTGGTATTTTTATTTCATCTAATCACAGCTGATTGTTGATTGTTGCTGGATGTATGTTTGATGAAGAGATCTTGTACCATACACTCACATTTCATACATATTTTCAAGGTAAGTTGTTTACTATTTATTAGCTTCTAAAGAAAATCATACATCAATGTCCCACCCGAGACAGGAAAAGATGGAAAAGTACAAATTTCATCATTAATAAGTGAAGAGTTATGTTGAAAATTTGTAGTAGTTACTTTTAGGTTAAAATTAGCCTATTGCCACTGATTTATCATAAAAACAAAAACTACAATTTATATTACGAGTTTAAGTTTTGTCCCACCCGTGACAGTGTTTGTGAGTATTGATGGTTTTACCTCATAATTTTTGAAGTAGATGTTTTCTTATGAAATTTTAAGGTTAGTTCAGAATAGGCATTAACTTGACCATAACACAACAGTTAAACTCATTGTGTAACTTTATAAATTTACTAAAAATTATTATTTTTTTCCAGAATGGCGAAGACCACGTCTGCAGAACGCATGAAGAAGCGCAGGCAAAAATTAAAGGAAGATAAGGAAAAGTATGAAGCCCACAAGGAGAAAGAGAAGACCAGGGACAAAAAGAGGCGAGATAGTTTAAAGACAAGAATGTTACACTCTACCAAGGTATGTAAAGATTACAAAGAAAAAGAAAGACTCCGGAAACGGCTATAGAGGAAAAAAAAAGAGAATGGCTGAAATGTCTAATAAACTAGCTGAAACATCCCCTTGTGTGTCAGAATTGGGTTCTTTTAAGAGGCCACAATCACTGGGAAAAGCGGTAAAAAGAGTTAAAAATGGGCTTCCTTTTAGCCCTAGTAAAAAATCTGCTGTCTTATGTAAACTTATAAACGAGTCCTTCCCAAAAGGGACAAAAAACCTGTTTAATGACAAGAGCGTGCTCTCGAAAAGTTCAACACCAGAAGAGACTATTGTGTTAGTCAAAGACTTTTATGCCACAGACAGTATTAGTAGGCAGGCTCCTGGAATCAAAGATTTTAAATCAATAAAAGACCCAGAAAGTGGTAAAAGAAGCAAAGTACAGTTGCGGCATATGAACATGACTGTGAAAGAAGCATTTGCGCTCTTCAAAGAAGACAATCCAACAGTAAAAATAAAGTTGTCAAAGTTTTACGAACTCAGACCAAAACACATTAAACTGTCAAGTGAAATGCCACACAATGTTTGTGTCTGCAAATATCATGCAAATTTCAATTTTTTGATTGAATCCATACACAGAAAATACCCATCATTTCCCTCTGGTCACAATGGTCTATTAAGTGTTATGTGTTGTGATTTAGAAAGCGAAAAATGTATGGCTGGTGGGTGCTGTGACTGCAAACTAGAGGTAAACTTTTTATTTGATGAAGAAATCGATCCATCATCCCCGCTTTCCTTCAATCAGTGGAAAGATGATATATCTGACCGACCCAAGGTTTTTGAAAGTAATGAAACTGTGCAAGATGTTATCAATGAGTTACAAAAACAATTGATTCAGTTCAAAAAACACTTTTTTGTGAAAAGGTTGCAAGCTAAGACTTTCAAAGATATGCAGAAGGCAGTGCAAGAAGATGAAGTTGTACTTCAAATGGACTACGCAGAAAATTACTTAGCAGTTTCACAAGATGAGATCCAAAGCGCTCATTGGAGCCACAAACAAATCAGTGTGTTTACCGCTTGTGCTTGGACAAAAGAAAAAGGAGTGCTCTCATTTGCAGTGGTAAGTGATGAGACAACTCATAACAAATACTCTGTGTATGCTTGTTTGAAGATCTTAATAGAAGAGCTGAAGAAGAAGATCCCAAATCTGACAACAATAAAGTTTTTCTCTGACGGATGCACTGGGCAATTTAAAAGTAAATTTATTATTTCTACCCTGTGCTACATGAAGGAAGATTTTGGTCTTGATGATGTTCAATGGTTCTTCTTTGCTACCTCGCATGGAAAAGGAGCTGTTGACGGAGTTGGTGGTGCAACAAAGCGTGCAGTGTGGAGCCAGGTAAAACTAAGAAAAGTTGCAATTGAAAGTGCAAAAGACTTTTTAGAATGCGCTCAATCAGTTGTCAAAAAAGTAAATTTTGGACAAGCGCTGGGTTCTTGTTGAAAAAATACCTGGGATCCAAAGCAAACATTTCTTTATGGCTTATGACAAAAAAAATATAGTTTGTGGCCGCACGTTTCTGAATTCAGAATTGACCAAAGTTGTAGTGTTTAAAGATAGACCTAGTGTTTACTCATTAATCTACCAGTCAGATTCTGATGAAGTTGAAACTGATGAAACTGAAGATCAGACAAATGCAAATTGCTGATGTTGTACAGCCTGCTGTTAAATTGGTGACTCCGGGAACATTTCTGTTGGTTGAATTCAACCTACAACGCAAGCAAACTGTAAATAAGTATCGCTATGTTGCTATTGCAGAAAGTAATGTGGACGATGAGGGAGATGTGAAAATAATGTGCTTAAGATGTGTAGGTGACTCTGGCAAAACATTCAAAGTTGATCAGAATGACGTGTCATACATCCAGTTTGAAAATATAATCAGCGTCTTACCACAACCAAAACCGAAATGTATGAGAAATAGCACAGTTTTTTATGAGTTTGATGTAAATATTGATGTTTTTGAAAGAGTTTAACAGATCCACTGGTTAACTATTTTCTTTGTAATTAAATACTGTGTAAAAGTACTGCTATTGACTGATTTTTCTTATTGTGTCCCACCCGTGACATTTCCATGTCCCGCCCGTGACAGCAAATAAAAATTAATTTTAAATGACTGAAATGAATTAAAATTTGCCTATCAAGAGCATTTTACCCAGATGCTCATATTTCATCAACCTGGACTGCTTTTAGTGCTGTTACTGTAAAGACTTCACAGAATTTTCCACAAGTAACACCTATTGTTAAGAGGCACTTCCAAAATTTGTCCCACCCGTGACAAGAGTTTGACATCAGATATATCCTATGTTTTTTTCATCAGGTAACTAAAACTTTTTACAGCGATTGAGGAAGTATTCTTATGTCACTTATTATAGCTTTAAACTAAATTGTATTATTTTTAACAGTAATACAACCTGAAAAATAACTAAATGTTCTGTCTGACTGTCCCACCCGTGACAATGGAATGACCCAGCACGAAAATCTCGGCGGAAAAGAGTTCTGGGTAGCGCCCCAAGAGTTCCGAAGATTATCGAAAAGAAGTTTCGCTAAAAATCAAAAACAAAAAAACTAGAGCGATAATGAAGTTACGTTTTCGCAAAAAGTCATTTTCGACCATAAAGCACGAAAATGACGTCGGAAAAGAGTTCTGGCGTGAGTTCTGGGTAGCGCCTAAAGAGTTCTGAAGATAATTCAAAACAAGTTTCGCGAAAAAATCAAAAACAAAAAAACTAGAGCAAAAACTTAGTGCAGCGTTTTCGCGAAAAAGTGATTTTCGACCATAACGAACGAAAATCTCGGCCGAAAAGAGTTCTGGGTAGCGCCCCAAGAGTTCTGAAGATAATTCAAAACAAGTTTCGCGAAAAAAGCAAAAACAAAAAAACTAGAGCGATAATTAAGTTACGTTTTCCTCAAAAGTCATGTTCGACCATTAAGCACGAAAATGACGTCGGAAAGAGTTCTGGCGTGAGTTCTGGGTAGCGCCCCAAGAGTTCTGAAGATAATTCAAAACAAGTTGCGCGAAAAAATCAAAAACAAAAAAACTAGAGCTATAATTAAGTTAAGTTTTCGTGAAAAAGTGATTTTCGACCATAAAGCACGAAAATCTCGGCGGAAAAGAGTTCTGGCGTGAGTTCTGGGTTGCGCCCCAAGAGTTCTGAAGATTATCAAGAAGAAGTTTCGCGAAAAATTAAAAACAAAAAAACTAGAGCGATAATTAAGTTACGTTTTAGCGAGAAACAGATTTTTGACCATAAATCACTGAAATCACGTCGGAAAAGAGTTTTATATTATCACTTTTGCAATAGTTGTTTCATGAAAGATCCAATATTATAGCTTCTTCATATCAACCATGAAAAACTGCATTAATAAAATCATGTTTTAAAGAAATGTAGTTAATGCGGATGACATTCCGAGCGGATGACTCATTTCATCCGCTTTCGGAAAACGAACAGAGGCTGGGTTATACAATAGAAAAAAAAAATTGGCATACCGTTACCGAACAGGAATGTCCAATTTTATTTTATCGATTAGACTTTATTTTAACTAGCTTGTGAATATATCAGTCGCTCGCATTAATAACTAATCTTGAAATATTGCATTTTGTAGAATATTCAGTTTCCATGTTACTTATAGTAAAAATAGAAGTTTCGACTGCAACATGGACTTTCGCTTATAACTGTTAATGATTGAGCTGGAATCGTAGAAAATATGGTGCTATATTTTCGGAATTTAAAATAATTTATTTCTTGTAAACAGACGCTAACTTCGTGAAAAACTAGTGTTTACTTGTTTAGAGGGTCATTACTAAGCGATTTTGTGTATCAAGATTTATAGCATTAGCAAATTTTTTTTAATATTTTATCATTAACTATAAATATTAAAAACATATTTTTTTAGTCTTTTTAATACTACCTTCAATAATAAAATTCTTCTTTCCGTCTGCGATTGATTATCATTTCTAAATAACAGAAATTCTTCAAGTTAGACCAATTTTTTGTTTGTTCTGTCACTTTTATCGACAGATTTCGCTACTTTGGACTTTGCATCCGTTATTGTTTCGCATACTGATTTTTCTGATCCTTGCATCTCCAGTTGGTACACGGAAAGTTTAGATGCAACTGCATCAGCTTGTTAGCATCCATGCAGAGACTTTGTATTTGATTCAGCAAATAATAACACTGGCGATCTTAATAAAATTGCGATAATTCTAAAGAATTTCACATCATCGCAATGTCCTGCGAACATCTTCACGTTGTAAGAATATGCTGTCAACAATAGGTGAGAATTCATCTTTCATTTTTAACAGAAATTACCAAAAAACTTCATTAGCCTGGAACCTTTTATTGTTATAAAAAACTTGAAAATAGTATTTTTGTTTTTTTTTTATTATGATCTGCCAGCATCAGGAAAAAAAGTCAGATGCTTGTATGATTATTGCACGATGTGGGAACGAGTATAATAATGATAAATATTTTTAGATATATCTATAATTATATCAGGAAATCATTAACGTTATATACACACTGAAAGAATTCGTAGAGAAAATCAAAACCTCAGTGACGTATTCAAAATCACAAAATTGCATTACACTGTGCACACAAACGTGAAAAATGCATGACTTTCTAGACCTAAAGTTGTATATTCACAAATTATATAATATGAAATGTAAATATTTCATACGCATTCATTATCGATAATTTATTTGTAACATAATAATCGAATTAAATTAACATGTTTAATTTGTACCATGCATATATATACGTAAATTGTAGTTTCGTAAAAAAGAATAAACCAATATATTCCACTTTTTACTGCCAGCCTTTCATATATTCTAGGTAAATATCACTCGGAGCCAATGTCATATATTTAAAATCAAGTTAATCCAGTTTTTTATCACAAGCTCTTCATTACATATTTTCCTCTAGCTTTCGATTTCCATTGAAATCCTTATCAGGAGTCTTTCTTTCAGTGTCTTTCCTCGTTCATTCATTCTTTTAATTTAACAACGTGTAGGGTAACCAAATAGTCACTACACCAACTTGATATTTGTATGAAAATGATAAAACTACAATCGTGTTAATAATAACAGCCGTCAATGTATGAACAATAACAATATCGTGTCAAAGATAACAACTGTCAGTGTATAAACTTTTTATTCTCGAGGACGGAACACGACTTAATAAGTTGTGTTGTGGTTTTAACATTTTGTGGTACACGATTGTGGTTTTATTATTTTTATACATATATCAAGTTGGTGTAGTGACTATTTGGGTACCCTACACGTTGTTAAATTAAAAGAATGAATGAACGAGGACAGAAACTGAAAGAGAGACTCCTGATAAGGATTTCAATGGAAATCGAAAATTAGAAAAAAATATGTAATAAAGAAGCTTGTGATAAAAAATTGGAATAACCCGATTTTCGATATACAACATTGGTTCCGAGTGATCTTTACCTGGAATAACTATTTAATGGAGTGACGTCGCACAGTATTAAACCAATATTAGTATGGTATAGTTAGACCCAAACCCAGACATCCAAAGTGAAAGTTATCCTCCAACACCAAATTGTTCTATATGGTCCACATAATGTTCAGAAAAAAGTCACACCATTTTGAGCGTCGGGTTTGGGTGGGGGAGAGGGGGGGAGGAGAGGGGGGAGAAATCTGCAAATTCGTAGTTTTTTTACGTTTTTCGTCAATATTTCTAAAACTAAGCGGTTTAGCATGAACAACATTCTACACAAAATTGTTCTACATTAAATTTGAAATAAAAAAGGTCCTATGCATAACCCTTCTAAAATGAACGGTTCCAAAGTTACGGAGATAGTATAGTATAATTGATCCAAAAAAGGCCTAACCCAGACATCCAAAGTAAAAGTTTTCCTTCAACACCAAATTGTTCTATATGGTCCACATATTGTTCAGCAAAAAGTTACACCATTTTGAGCGTCCGGTTTGGGGGGGAGATGGGGGAGAAGTCGGTAAATTAGTAGTTTTTTACGTTTTTCGTCAATATTTCTAACGCTTTAGCGTAAGGAATGTTCTATAGAAAAATGTTCTACGTCCGATTTAAAACAAAAAAGGTTCTATACAAAATTGTTATAAAATCAACGGTTCCAGAGTTACGCAGGATGAAAAGTGGAGGTTTTCGATGCTTTTTATATTTACCGATTTCTCCCCCCTCTCACCACCAAACCCGACGCTCAAAATGGTGTGATTTTTTTCTAGACATTATGTGGAACATATAGAACAATTTGGTGTTGGAGAATAATTTTCACTTTGGATGTCTGGGTTTTTGGTATAGTTATATCATAAATATTGCACAAAAAATTTAAAAAGTATCGAAAACCTCGACTTTTCACCCTCCGTAACTCTGGAACCGTTGATTTTATAACAATTATGTATAGAACATTTTTTGTTTTAAATTTCATGTAGAACATTTTTGTATATAACATTTTTTACGCTAAGGCATAATTTTAGAAATATTGACGAAAAACCTAAAAAAACTACTAATTTACCGGCTTCTCTCCCATCTCCCTCCCAAACCGGACGCTCAAAACGGTGTAACTTTTTACTGAACAATATGTGGACCATATAGAATATTTTGGTGTTGGATGAAAACTTTTACTTTGGATGTTTGGGTTAGGCCTTTTTTTGGACCAGTTATACTATACTACCTCCGTAACTTTGAAACCATTCATTTTAGAAAGATTATGCATAGGACCTTTTTTATTTCAAATTTAATGTAGAACAATTTTGTATAGAGGGTTGTTCATGCTAAACCGCATAGTTTTAGAAATATTGGCGAAAAACTTAAAAAACTACGAATTTACCGATTTCTCCCCCCTCTCCCCCAAACCCGACGCTCAAAATGGTGTGACTTTTTTCTGGACATTGTGTGGACCATATAGAACAATTTGGTGTTGAAGGATAACTTTCACTTTGGATGTCTGGGTTATGCCATCTTTTGGATCAACTATACTATACTATATATATTTTCATACTTTCATGATTAAAATATTTTATTTAATAAGAAATATGTTATGTTACAGTTTATAATATTGCTATATTCAATAGTATAATACTCACTGTTAAATACATAAAGAATAATAAGCTATGAAATACAATGCTTCAATTTTTTCCGTGCATTGATTTTTACACTTATTTGCTAGCTGAAATGGAAATTGGTTTATTAGAAAAATTTGACTATATAATCTGATGAAAGAATGTTTACGAGTTTACTGAGAGCCGCAATAATTGTGAGTGCGTACGATACTGGAAGCAATGCCTAGGGCTGGGCTTACTTCCGACGCTACTGACCCTTGACTGACCTTGACCCACTTTCGGTCCTGTTCGGCAGGTTCGGCTTAGTTCGGCTGATTCGCCATGAATCGTCACTGTTCGATTTTATACGGCCGATTTTGGCAATACGAGTTGTTACGAGTGTGCACGAAAGTGCATGCGCCATTTTCTACCGCTATGCCTAGAGCTGCCCAGAGCCATCACCATTTCAATTCGGTCCTTTTCCATTTTTACTCCCTCAAGTCCACTTCGGTCCGGGCATTTCTGCAAATTCTGCTACTGCTGACAGCAGTCTGCTGTTCGTTTCGCCTGGTTGCGCCTGGTGAACGCTTCTGTAAGCTGGCAAGGTTGCAATATTCTTGAAAAAAAAACCCATAATGTAATCGGGCGCGTAATTCAAGTATCGGGTGGTGTATCCGAAGCCATTCTGAGTCACCGCCAACGAAAGCGTCGTTTCCGTACCCTTGTCCATGTCCAGCGTCTATCAAAATGGCGAATGCTACGTGCAGTACTTTACACTAATTGACTGAAGATTCCCCGAGTGGCTCGGGTCCCGTTGGTTTTTGCAATTGGTGAGTATTTTAAGCATATCTAACGATTTAACGATATTCCACAACCACAAATCACTATTCAGTACCTATTATGCATCCGCTTCCCACGTGATATCATATCGTTTCTATAACAGTGACAATTATTTTTTTTTGCGCGTTATTTCTCTACGGAAAATTTTGTAAGGGGTCGTCCGTAATTTACGTGACGCTCTTAGGGGCGGGGGGGTGTCTGATTAAACGTCACGCTCCATGTTAACGCTTACGGAAAAGTGCGTCACGAAGGGGGGAGGGGGGGTCACGTAATTTATAGACGACCCCTAATTAAAAATTTTTAATAAATTAAAAATTTTCTTTATGTGTGCTTTTGTATCTATTGATTTGTAGGTACAGCTACAAATTTATCTATATCTACCTCACAATCAAACAGGAAATTTGGATTCACCCATACCAGGTCTGTATTTAGGAAAATCGAAATTTTCCGCTTGATTGTGGGTAAAAAAATCTGGAGATTCTACAGCTATGTGAAATGGTGACGGCGATGCTGGCTCTATTTGCCAGCAACGATTTCTATTTTCTATCGTGCCATTTCTAACAAAGCGTTTCAGGCTGGGTATCCTGCAATTGGCTGAGAGCTGCCGTCTTCCCAACGTGTTAGAGAGAGAAAGAAGATATATCTCCTCTCCTCTAACACGTTGCGGAAACGGCAGCTCTCTCAGACAATAGCAGCCTAGTTGCTACAACTAGTTGCCTTTGAACACTTTTTGATTGTAAAAACAAACATGATGCTCCCCAAAAAATATTTGTCACACTTCTCATGATGGAAAATCGAAAACGTAACTAATTTTTTATTTTCGTTTATTTTAAACGTTCGGAACTTCAGGTACATATTACTCGCTATTAATTTTACGACAAAGTGACAAAAAAATTGGTTGTTTATATCATAAACAAAAAAATGTTTGAGCGAAACCAGTTTAGGTTTACCTTGTTTCTTAATGGTGAACACAATCGAAAAAATTCATTTTCGGGTGAAAATTAATTATCAATGAATTCGAATGGCTCGTTTGAGAAAAATTGTGAACCTTAAGTCGAGTATAATTGTTTTTAGCTCAATAACTGAAGCCAAATTCAGCAGCTTTTGCTATGGATTTTACAATAATAATAATTAGTGTTTTTATGTTTTACTCTCACAAACTCAAGTACTAATAATCAGTTGATCACTACTGAAAATAAAATTTAATCTGACGTCAGATCCGACGCAAGACTGACGTAGGATCTGATGTTAGAGCACGTTAGAGATTGGCCAAATTTTATTTTTAGTAGGGATTCAATCGAATCGAATAATAGTACGATTTTTATATCTTGACTAGCTGGCTATTATCTTTTCAAAAAGCACTCAGAAAGTCAATCAGGCGTTCAGTGAAATTTCTTAATGGAAAATGTACGTAAGTCGTGTAAATAATATCAAACAAACAAAAGTTATTACGATTCCAGATTGAACCCAAAACCTTCAGAGATTTAATGAGTTCAACGCCTTAAACTGCTCAATTATGAACTGTCGTGAAAGGGTTCCCTCTCCGCCGCGTTCCCGCTCGCCCACTGCTCGAATCCCCATCCCTGCCTAACCCTACTTTTGGCTACTTCCGCGAGAAATGAAAGCGGACGATTTTAGGTGATTTTAAGGTGACTCAGAGGCCGATTTATCCGTCTTCTTCTTTCGCTCATTCGTTTTCCGTTCTATGCGTCTTTCTCGCACTTCAGCAGCCTCCGAGTCCCCTTAAGTAGGAACTGAAGAACCTTCATTCATCAGAGCCATCAGAGCTGCTACTGAGAAACTCGAACGTGGCGTTACAAGAGTAGCTTGGGCCCCCCTGATTAAATCAAAGTTTGTATTTAATGCCAACATTGTAACTTGATACATCATTTCCTGCTTGATTTGCAGTTTTACACAATTTTCAAGCATAACATTTTTAAACTCTATTTTCATGTACAGATAATATACCTTATGTCCCGTTGATTTCCCATGTACAAGCCTGATAGCAATTTTTAATTTCAAAAAGCACACGCATATAATATTTTTAAAAATTTGGCACTCAATTTGCGTACTGAATTCGCATAAAATAAGTACTAATGAAGTTGAGTACACTTTTAATTTAGAAATCTCACAGGGTGTTGATTTAGAAGCTGCATACAAAATATTTTTGTCATTCAATACTTAATTTATTCTAAATTTTCATATTGACTTCTCGAGAATTTTCCATTCGTTTTTAAGTTGAATGTCAGCAAATTTCATGCCTGCCCAGTGAGGATTTAAACACTTCATGACAAAAGCATTGCAATACTAAAAATGATTTATTTATTGAATTTACCAGAAGGCAGATGTACAAGAAATTGCTTACTTGGTTTATTCGGTGCAAAATTGGGATTTATTATTACTCTGGCACATGATAACACGGTCGGTAATTTTCGTAGCTTTTTACTTGTTACTATGTAACAAATCTAAATTTCGCATCAAATATAACAAGTAACTTTTTGTACAACTGATAGTTGGTAAATTAATAGAATAATTTACATTTTGTTATGCTCTTTTCACGTTGTTAAGCACTCTGAATATCTCAAATCTAGTAGGTTCACAATTATTTCACCAAACATTAACTTATTTTGGGTAAACGTTTGGTGAACGCGCGTTTGCTAGGAACTAGAAAGTTAGATTATTAAAACTGTTTGTACATTTAAAAAAATTGAATCAACTAATTTTAACAAAAGCTGTTTTTCATAAACTCTATTGTTTTTTACAGAGATCACTCCGATGCTGATGAAGACGAATTTCTAAATGTCGCGAAAAATAATAAAATTCTTTTTATAATATTATAACACAATAGAAATTATACAATCTACTTTAATAATGGAGAAAAGAACCATGTAATTTCAAAATTCAGTTAAGAAAATGTTGATGTCCGTGACACCGTAAGTAACATCCCTTTTCATCTTGCTTAACATATATCACTTCTTATTTGCAAAAAAAACAATGTATGACACTAACGAGTTAAAACGCCTTCTGGGTTTAGAAGAATTCAAAGTCATTAAAGAGGATGGCAGCCTTCAGCCACCTTCCAATTTTGTTTACAAAAAAATAGAACAAGCCATGTCAGAATTCAGTGGAATGAATAGTAAACATGTTTACACAACGACTCAAAAAAATCGTCATAATTTGCTTGACTATGTTCATGATACTTTTCTGCCGGAAAAAATAGTAGAAAATTCTATAGCAACAGTGTATCAACATAAAACTGAAGATGATAGTTATAATCCGTTTTCTTCGTCCTCCAAAAATAGCGTTTCGAAAAAATTTCGTCTGATGATATCTGAAAAGAAATGGCGGAAAATCAAACCTTCCGAGCATGAAACAGGTAGAAAATTGCAATTAAGAAAAGGAGTATGGAGTGACGTCATAGCTGAAAACATTTATCAGCAACAAAAATTTCCTTGCGCATTTTCATTTAAGAGTGCTAAAGTTTTCAAAAATGATCGTTCAAAATGTTTTGTACGTTTCGTTGGAAAATGTAATGAATGTTCTGCAACATTAGAAGGGGTATGTTTCAAGAAACCAAAGAAAAATAATGATGTTTTTTTTTATTGTACAATTTCAAATTTACAATTCAACGCTTTGCATTCAAAACGGAGGCAATTAAAAGGACTTAGAAGCTTAAAAGTAGCTGGTGACTTGGTTGATAATCGAAAACCTGCCAATCTCTGGCTAAATGAGCAAGCTCGCGCAAACATGTCTTTTGGTGAAAACGTTCCCCCAGATCACCCGAAAGCTCCTGTCGAAACAGATAAGCGCCTAGGTTTAACGAGCACAGATCCAATACAAAATCTTCGAATTGCGAAACATACAACTCACTCAGATAGTATACATAGTATAGGTATGGATCCTTTTTTTTTGTATATATTGGTTGCCAGAACAAAGCATTTTGCACAAAGCAGTTCATGAAAGTGGGAGAAAAGTTTACGATTCAGTTGATGCCACAGGCGGGGTTGCGTTTCGAATTCATGCAATCTCTCCTAAGTCGGAACTAATGAAAAATGCAATTTCTGTGAAGTCTAAGTACATTTTTTTTATACCAATATATGTGTATTTCTGAAAATCCAGTTTCGAAAACTCCTTTGAGCTGCCCCGTGTTTCAAATGGTAGCTGCGAGGCATGACGCTTCATTTCTCAAGTTTTTTTTTTCAATGAAATTGTCAAGTCAGGGGCACCTATTCCTAAAATCATAACTGTTGACTTTGGTAAAGCTTTGCTTATTGGCGCTGCAAATGCTTTTTCAAAATGTTATGACTTGAAAGATTATTTAAATCGTTGCCATCGTTTTCTCACTTCCATCACATCTGATAATGAATCAGAGAACAAATCTGATAACCTACCAGCTTGTTGTTTACGTTTAGACGTTAGTCACTTAGTGGCTCAAATTGCAAGATGGAAATCCTTGAAAGGTTCAAACACTCAAGTTCGACAATTGTACTTACGTGCTTTAGGTCACATTTATCTAATGACAGATCTCCAAAAAATTGAAGACGCTTTATTGTCGCTGTTAGTTGTTGCTCTTAGCAACCATATTGGTACAAGTCCATGTGGGATTACATATCCTTCGCAACAATATCTTCAGAAAGTTGATGATATAATTCGAGGAAGCCTTGATGTCGGCGAGACCTTTAAAGAACCACTAACTGATCATAATATACCAGAAAAAGATTTTGAATGTGAAGAAGAGGAAGAGTTTCAGTTCCAATCGATCCTTGATTCACACGATGAAAAGTCTGAATCATGGATCGATTGGGCTAAAGCTTTGTACAAAAAAGCACAGGAGGTTGCTAATTTGTCTGAAAATCAATCTGTCTTGAATGTTAATCCGTTTTATAATCCTAAAGCTGCAAAAATGTTGAAGGATTTGATGTATTATCTTCCATTGTGGACAGCGGTTATGTATCACCATTTTCAAATCGATCTATCGATTCGATCTTCAGCAGCGAATGAAGGACAGTTTTCAAAAGCCAAGAAAAGCGCTTTTCCTCAATTGCTATTGCGAGCAGACAAGTTAGTTTTAACCCACATTCAGTGGTTGAGAGGCGAAGTTACACTAGCTGCGCCAAAAATGCTTGATACGGAATCGCTGTCTACATTGAAACCATCAAAACATGGCACGCAAAACAAAAAAAAAGGCTGTTCCCCAGTTTTCTTCTTCTTCTGATATATCTCCTTCTGATATGTCGGAAGAAGAAAACTGGCGAAAAAAAAATAAAAAGAGAAAATTTTCACCCAAAGAAACAGACAATTCCAACTCAGTTCCGGACATAGATTCAAGTAATAGTCATGAAAACGAGAACAAATTGATGTGCATTTCGAAAACCATGTCGGAGGATGGTAATATGAATGATTTAAGCCGTAATCAAACAGTTTTTAGCTTTGAAAATGAAGATAAATGTAACTTCAATTCAAAAAATTTGTTGAACGAAAGTTATGATACAGATTTCAAAGAAATCAGTGACATTGCAAATGTCGACAATTCTCTCTCAGATATAGCTTTCCAACATGATTGTAATAATATTGAAAATAATACCTGCAACGTAAGCATTGAAAAAGACAGTTTGAACTCATCTTTAGATACTGTTGCGAAGGATGTAGCAGCCCATTCAGTTATATCGCACGATGCCAAAAATTTTTTTTTTCACACAAACCAGCTCTGTCCATGAAAATAGAAGTATTTTAATTGACACTTCTAATATAGTTAATCGTGAAATTGTAGACAGCATTCCCAGTCTTTCCGAGTATTCTCCAGTTATGTTTCTGAATGTTTTGAGCTCAACAACATGTGACATAACAAATCTTGACGATTCCCATGTAGATAATAGAAATCGCACTTTTTCCGTTCCTGTCTATCAAATTCGTGAGAAAAATAAAGAAAATTATCCGCCTCTGAATACAAACTTGAACAATGTGACTTCTCAGCAGAAAAAAATAATTTTCAAAAAAAAAACATATCTGTCTGATGTTCCCCAATGGAGTTCTAGCCCTACAGATTTTACATCAGAGTCACTTCCATTTTTAGAGAATGGTCTTCGGCTTCAACCAATAACAATCCGAAAACACAAATACCATGCGTATAACACATGCGCATTTGACTCCTTGATGACTTTGTTATTCCAAGCATGCCGTTTGAACAGTGTTTTCAAAGAAGAACTTAAGCAATCAAATATGTCGTCAGCAAATTTCATAATAAAAATTCTTCAATCTAGCAAAACAAAAAATAGTTATGTGAAAGATCGATTTGACATATTATTTTCATTATTTTTTCTCGAAAAAACTGTGAACACCCGAACAGCAAAAGTAGTTGACGCCAGATGCAATGTTGTTTCATTGTTTGATTCATTATTTCGAAATTTAATTTGTAACATCCGATCCTCAAAGTGCACTGTCTGTTCTAATGAAAATCGAATAGAAATAAATCACTTGCCGATAAGTTCGTACATATTACTCAAGAAGGGGTACAGTTTCATGCAAGAAGCTGTCGATGACTGTCAAATTGCAACTTCCACATGCAGAAAATGTAAAAAAACTTCAGAGATAACTATTGAATTCAGTAAGTGTTTGGTTATCGACATGACAGTTATGACAAGCGAAGCTTCTGAAGAAGACAATCCGGGGGTTAAACGAAAAAATTGTATCTTGAAAGAAATAAGTCCTTTTGTCAATATTAATAAACGAAAATATCGTTTAGTTGGAGCAGTCAACTTCATACCTCCTTTTTCAAGCACTGGAATGGGGCATTACAACGCTTTCATTTCCAATGGAAAATTTTGGCAAAAATATGATGATTTAAGGGATCAATCCGAGTTAGCTAAAGAGACCGATGTTATTTCTCCACATATTTTGATGTACATAGAAACAGAAGTGATATAAGCAAGACGACTTTTCGGGTTTATCTTATAAAACACATCATGCGACAAGAACAGGAAAAATTTTTCGTTACATTATTGTACCATTTTCATTCAGTATGCAAGCCAGTTTTTAATAATTTAATATAAAGAAACTAGAAAAAATTATTATTCGGAACTTTTTTTTTCCAATTTTAAAACATGAGAATATCACATACGATTTTTTCCCCACAGTCACGTTGACTTTGAGATGATATTGGCAGCGCCCGCCTCAAAAGTTGAAAATCAAACTGGTATACACAATAGCAGGAGAACAACGTATCGGCTTACGTCAAAAAAAAAAGTTTTTTTTTCATACATACACGGCAATGCCCACTTTATCGACACGATTTATGGTATCAACGACTTCTTTTAAGGGTACCTGTGATGAAACTTCTCCCCAAGGAGTAATCCCTTAGATTGTTCCTGCTGAGAAATTCCATCACGGATAACCCAAAAAAGAGGACATTTTTCCTGTAACTCGCGTCGATGAATTGGCCATTGCCGGTATGTATGGGAAAAAATGCGGATATAAAAATATCTGTTTCAGAGAACACTTAGCTCGGTCTAAATCTTTATTTTCAAAGAATTACTATTTATCGAATTGCGACAGTTCTTCTGTTTTGACGGAAAACAAAGTACAGAAATGGCTTATTTTGAATAAAGTCTGCCATTTTTTGAAAACAAAAGACATTTTTAAAATGTTTGCAATCGGAACCTTGCTGATGTAAAAATATTGGGAAGTCTTTTTGAATCTTGAATTTTAGATAACTAAGGTCGATTAATCTTGTACACTGTATGAACATTTTTTATTTGAAGGCGGGCTCTGTCAATGCCATCTCAAAGTCTTGTGAGCCCATATGAGTATGAGAAAAGAAATCAGTGTGTGATATTCTATTGTTCTACAATTAAATAAAAAAGTTGAAATAGAAAATATTCTCCTCTTTCTTGACGATACATTCTCGAAAATTGGCTTAAAAGGGTGTAAGTCCCCTTACACAATTTGCTTTAATTCAAACTGTTGTCACGGACATCTTATTTACATTATTGTTTCAACGAATTCAACCGCAGAATCAGATATTTCGACTTGAATCAATTTCTTCAATGGCGTTTCGACTGTATATGTATGTTTTTTTTTTGTAAAATGATTACTTGCATAGTTTCATCATCTTAATACGCGTTGATCTCGAAACACGCACCAAAAAAATTTTGCTGTCGGGTCCTTTTTTATTCTCTCTCCATATTTACAACCTTTAATTTGTTGTATAGTATATTTGAAAGAATTATAAAAGAAAACAATAAAAAATACAATTAATGTGGAAGAGCCTGATAATTTGGCAGATTGAGATGATCGACAATTTTACATGTTAACAGAATCGAAATTATGCATTTTTTCGATACGTAACAGCTAAATTTTTTTCACAGTGTGTAATGAAGTTTGTACTTCGAATTTTCTTAAAACTTCTTTGACTTTATCATACACTAAGTACCAGTGTATGCATGCACATGAATTTCCATTCCAAGCAGCTGTAAATTATAAGACACTCGACGTTTATATTAGAAACTCGAAATTCGTAATAAATTTTTATTGTGTGTTCGTTTTGACTACTGTAATGTCACAAATGCTTGTCGACGTAAATGTTCATGTGCCAGATAATGGCGTTTTGATTGTACATATTTTTTGTAAAATAATGTTTCATTGTTCTTATATCTAAATACGCAATGATCTCGAAACACGTTGATCTCGAAACACGCACTAAAAATTTTTTGCTGTCGAGGCCCTTTTTATTCTCTCTCTATATTTACAACCTTTGATTTGTTGTATAGTATATATGAAAGGATTATATAAAAGAAAACAATAAAAGATACAATTAATGTGGAATAGCCTGATGATTTGGCTGATTAAGATGATCGACAATTTTACATGTTAACAGAGTCGAAATTATGCTTTTTTCGATACGTAACAGCTAAATTTTTTTCACAGTGCGTAATGAAGTTTTTACTTCGAATTTTCTTAAAACTTCTGTGACTTTTATCATACACTACGTACCAGTGTATGCATGCACCTGAATTTTCATTCCAAGCAGCTGTAAATTATAAGACATTCGACGTTTATATTAGAAACTCGAAATTTGTAATGAATTTTTATTGTGTGTTCGTTTTGATTACTTTAATGTCACAAATGCTTGTCGACGTAAATGTTCATGTGCAAGATCTGCCTAAAAGTAAAAGGTGCAATTGAAGTATGTTTTTGTATTGTAGATTTAAGGGTGATTCCTGAAACGATTATATAAACTTGAAAACATGAAAATAAAAACAAACTGCTGCGATCTCTCGAGTTATTAATTTATACTGCTTTATCCTTACATTCACTGTACCATTCCTATTTGCGTAATTAAAGGTGACTCAGAGGCTGTTTTCTCCGTCTCTTCCTTTCACTCGTTTGTTTTTCGTTTAATGCGTCTTTCTCTCACTTCAGCTCCTCTGAGTCACTGAGACCTCATACAACTATTACGTAATTTATCCAAAATCGTAACAAAAAGTTTAGGAATACTTACTCATTTCTCGAATTTCTGCCAAGAAAATAAGGAAAATTAAAATTTTTCAAGTATTAATCATTGTTCTATTATTAAAACTCAGAATTAGTACATTTTTGAGAATAATTTTCATAAAGATTCCATTATGATTATAAACACGAAAATTGTGAGAATTAATATACAGGGTGTCGCAAAGTCCGTGATTAAAAAAAACCATGGATTCCTAATGAAAATTAACGACTTTTTTCCCTTTGCCATTTTTCAAAATGCTCATAAATTAAAAAGTTATGTAAGTCAAAAAATTTAAACAATAAATGCCCTTTCTCGAATTCATGTAAACAAACTTTTCCTGAATTTTCTTCATATTTTTCAGAGTAAAAGTCCTTTGCCATTTTTCAAAAAACTCAAACTCAAAAAAGATATTTGAGCCGAAGATCTAACGAATTTGATTGGTTTAAACTTGTGACCCAATTATCTCTTTTTGATTTTGAGTTTTGTGAAAAGGGGTAATGAGCTTTTATACTCGGAAAAATATGAAGAAAATTAAGGAAAAGTTTTTGTACGTGAATTTGACCCCCACCTGTCGAGAACGTGCATTTATTGTTTAAATTTTTTGGCCAACATAACTTTTTCATCTATGAGTATTTTGAAAAATGACGAAAGGAAAGAAGTCTTTGATTTCCATGAGGAATCTATGGTTTTTTTTGTATCGCGGACTTTGCGACACCCTGTATACACTTATGATTATTGAAAAACTATTTTTAATTCGTTCCATTTAATTCTTTCAAGAAAATGTCGGATGATCCTCATGAAGTAAGTATGTCCCAGATGTTCAAAAAATCTCGTAAACAACTTGTCAAATTGTTATGCAATTAAACCTACACTCGGATCTCGACAACTCCAAGGCTTCGGGACTCGACCCAAATCGACAGATGATGAATGAAGAAAGAAAAGGGTTTGTTTTCACTTTCCGGATTCTCATATGTGACCATGGGGCCCATTCCTTAATTCAAGCCACATTTATTTCTACTCAAAAATTAACCATTTAAAAATATAAATTTTATTAAAAACAATCAAGAATCATAAGACCGTAAACTGAAAAAATTGCAATATTTGAACTTTCTAACCAAAGCAAACAAACTGACATTTTGATGTGACTTCTAGGTATTCATTCATAAAATATCTCACGTGTAACGAGCAGGAATGTGTAATTTGGTGAAACAGTTGAAATACCTCAGCTTTGATTAGGTTCATTTTCTTGCTGTTTCGCCAAATTCGTAAGTCCATGCGTGGAACATAATGTACTATTCCACTGTAACACTTTGAAGGTGAAAGCTTCCGTCTGGAAAACATACATAAAAAAAACCCAAATCTTTTTGATATACTAAGTAAGGGTTAATTTTTATTGGAGTTACCAAAGTGATGTGATTACGCGTCTACTTTTGTGCACAGGTACACTCGTTCGCTGAGTAAACAAAAAACTTCTATCTCTTTTTATTCTGATCTGTTGACATCAGAAACGAAGGACAGAAAATGTTCGTCCACTCAGGTAACGAGTGTATCTTACATTGAAATTTTACCAAAAGCATACATGGCCTATTGTGATTAAAATTAAATTAAATTAACTTAACAAAGTTTTACATAAATTTATCATTTTTAGCAGTTCCCCCCTCTTTTCCATCTCAAGTATAATATATGTATAAATCATAGTAATAATACTTATTGTCTCGTTATAAATTTCTAGATATGATTTTTTAGGTCCCATATAGTTCTTCTCCTGCTCCTGGACAAAGACACTGAAAACAGTGATATCACTATTTACTTGGAATTTATAATACGTACTTCATAAATACTACTATATTTTTTCCCTTGCTTCTGGTTAGCATGCATTGAGAAATCACTGATATATTGTTTTAACCACACATTTTAAGTTATTCAGAAGCATCACTCTCTTTTTTACCTTCTTTCAAGTTTTTTATAAAAATAAAAGGTTCCAGGCTAATGAAGTTTTTTGGTAATTTCTGTTAAAAATGAAAGATAAATTCTCACCTATTATTGACAGCATATTCTTACAACGTGAAGATGTTCGCAGGACATTGCGATGATGTGAAATTCTTTAGAATTATCGCAATTTTATTAAGATCGCCAGTGTTATTATTTGCTGAATCAAATACAAAGTCTCTGCATGGATGCTAACAAGCTGATGCAGTTGCATCTAAACTTTCCGTGGACCAACTGGAGATGCAAGGATCAGAAAAATCAGTATGCGAAACAATGACGGATGCAAAGTCCAAAGTAGCGAAATATGTCGATAAAAGTGACAGAACAAACAAAAAATGGGTCTAACTTAAAGAATTTCTGTTATTTAGAAATGATAATCAAACGCATACGGAAAGAAGAATTTTATTATTGAAGGTAGTATTAAAAAGACTAAAAAAATATTTTTTTAATATTTATAGTTAATGATAAAATATTAAAAAAATTTTGCTAATGCTATAAATCTTGATACACAAAATCGCTTAGTAATGACCCTCTAAACAAGTAAACACTAGTTTTTCACGAAGTTAGCGTCTGTTTACAAAAAATAAATTATTTTAAATTCCGAAAATATAGCACCATATTTTCTACGATTCCGGCTCGATCTTTAACAGTTATAAGCGAAAGTCCATGTTGCAGTCGAAACTTCTATTTTTACTATAAGTAACATGGAAACTGAATATTCTACAAAATGCAATATTTTAAGATTAGTTATTAATGCGAGCGACTGATATATTCACAGGCTAGTTAAAATAAAGTCTAATCGATGAAATAATATTGAACATTCCTGTTCGGTAACGGTATGCCAATTTTTTTTTCTATTGTATAACCCAGCCTCTGTTCGTTTTCCGAAAGCGGATGAAAGAGTCATCCGCTCGGAATGTCATCCGCATTAACTACATTTCTTTAAAACATGATTTTATTAATGCAGTTTTTCATGGTTAATATGAAGAAGCTATATTATTGGATCTTTCATGAAACAACTATTTTAAAAGTGAAAATATCAAACTCTTTTCCGACGTGATTTCAGTGATTTATGGTCAAAAATCACTTTCTCGCTAAAACGTAACTTAATTATCGCTCTAGTTTTTTTGTTTTTAATTTTTCGCGAAACTTCTTCTTGATAATCTTCAGAACTCTTGGGGCGCAACCCAGAACTCACGCCAGAACTCTTTTCCGCCGAGATTTTCGTGCTTTATGGTCGAAAATCACTTTTTCGCGAAAACGTAACTTAATTATAGCTCTAGTTTTTTTGTTTTTGATTTTTTCGCGAAACTTGTTTTGAATTATCTTCAGAACTCTTGGGGCGCTACCCAGAACTCACACCAGAACTCTTTTCCGACGTCATTTTCGTGCTTTATGGTCGAAAATCACTTTTTCGCGAAAACGTAACTTAATTATAGCTCTAGTTTTTTTGTTTTTGATTTTTTCGCGAAACTTGTTTTGAATTATCTTCAGAACTCTTGGGGCGCTACCCAGAACTCTCGCCAGAACTCTTTTCCGACGTCATTTTCGTGCTTTATGGTCGAAAATCACTTTTTCGCGAAAACGTAACTTAATTATAGCTCTAGTTCTTTTGTTTTTGATTTTTTCGCGAAACTTGTTTTGAATTATCTTCAGAACTCTTGGGGCGCTACCCAGAACTCTCGCCAGAACTCTTCTCCGACGTCATTTTCGTGCTTTATGGTCCAAAATCTCTTTTTGTGAAAACGTAACTTAATTATCGCTCTAGTTTTCTTGTTTTTGATTTTTTCGCGAAACTTCTTTTGGATAATCTTCAGAACTCTCGGGGCGCTACCCAGAACTCACGCCAGAACTCTTTTCCGACGTGATTTTCGTGCTTTATGGTCCAAAATCACTTTCTCGCGAAAACTTTACTCAATTATCGCTTTTTTTTGTTTTTGATTTTTTCTGAAAATTTTTTTTGGATTATCCCTAGAACTCTTCGGGCGCTACCCAGAACTCACGCCAGAACTCATTTCTGACGCGTTTTTAGTCATTTACCGGAAAAATAGACTTTTTACTTGAAATCTTTAAACCTCGATATCTCCGAAACTTGTTCAGAACTATTGAAAATTTTTTCAAGAACTCCAGAACTATGTATTAGGAACACATTAAACGCACCAGAACTCGTGCAAAAGGGGCGCCGCGTGAAGTTAGCGCCCCTTTTCGCCGTTTAAGCTTTTTGAGCATTTATTTCCCAGAACTATTGCTAATTTTGGTCTAGAACTCCAGAACTATTGTTAATCTACCCAGAACTCTCAAAAATTTTACGATTCCTAAAAAAAGGGTCGCCAACTTCACGCGAATCGCCGTGACTGCCGAAAAATAAACTAGAAAATTAAGTGAGGTGCGGCGACCTAAAAACTATATATAAGCTAAATAAATAAGTGTAAATAAATAAACTTAAGTGCAAATAACTAGGATTAAGTAAAAAACAGTGTATTAAGTGTACTTAAGTGCGAAATGGAGGCGAAAAACATGGAGGAGGAGGTCCCTCGTATCTCCATGGGACTTCAGAGGACCCCAACGAGAAACAGGAGCAAAAGCGTGGGTCCTGAAACACGGGACCCAAGCCATCAAAAAATCGACCAATACATAGAAACACAGACGAACGACCAACACACAGCAGAGAACAACAGCACGGAGAAGACGGAAAAAATAGACAGTACAACCAGAAAACACGAAAACAACAGCAACAAAACAACGAGGGAAATTATACTAGAAAACGCCGGAAAATCCAACAACTAAGGGAAAATACCATAGCCACAGTGTCACGTACAACCCCTGAAGGCAGAGGTAAGATTCAATTTAATTCTAAAGACAGAAATACGGTAATCGATAACTTTAACGAATTAACCAGATTTTATGACCAACTAATCACACAATTATATCTACAAGAAAACAGAATTACGGACTTACAGGATAAACTCATACACATGCTCAATGAAAGAAACACCGCAGAACTAGAGACAACCTTAGCGAAAGAACTACACGACATAAAACAAACCATAACAAACAAAACACAAACACACACACACAACAAACATTACCAATACACATACAAGCACAAATACCACAAGGATCAACAACAACGGATCAACAAAACGCAACAGAAGGGACCCAAACAAAAACCTACGCGGACATAACAAAGGAAACAGGAAACCCACCCCAACGAGAGGAACAACCATGGACCACACCAAAGAAAAACAGACGATACGACACGATGATCACACTAAAAACAGGAGACAACGGAAAACTTATGGACAAACTGCGGGAAACGATAAAACCAAAGGACCTAGAAAATATGAAAATAAAGAGGACGAAAAACGACAAGACAATCATTATAACGACAGAAGACGAAAACAAACAAAGAGAGCTACAACAAAAAACACGGACATGCGAACACCTGGAAATCAAAGACATTACAAAGACGACCAAGGGCCCTATTCTAATGATCACGGGCATGGATAAGAGGCAGGACAGGGAACATTTTGCACAGGCAATAAAAGCCGAAAATGAGTCCCTGGAGGAAAAATTCGGAAACGAAATGGACAAAATAAAAATAACATATGCGAGACCCTGCAGGAGTCCATGGCGAGAAAATGTGGTCATAGAAGGACCTACAGAGATCATAAAACAGATATTACACGACGGACACATTTACTACGACCTTACAAAATACCACGTCAGAGAGTACGTGAGTGTCACCATGTGCTTCCGGTGCTGCAGGTTTAACCACGCTATTAAACACTTGTGTTGGGATACACGGCATCTCTTAGTAATCTTCTTATTAAAACAAATCCTTTTAATAATTAAAAATGTCTTTAGCAAAACAAACTACGTTTGTTTATAGTAAATACGATCGACCTACATTAGCACATATCAGTGTAACAGTTTAGGTTTGACCAAGGTCGGTTTGCAATAACAATAGTATTCATTATTTTTATAACCGAGTCGACTCAGCGCTTTTAACCAAAACAATGTTACTTTCATTATATACCAAAACAATAAACAGGAGAAGACTAATTATTATCTTCTAATTCCATTGCGAAAAGTAAGTCATTAATATTTGAGATCCCAAAGGGAAAACATCACAGCTACTAAGAACTAACGTACCACCAGCTATTTACCGTTAGTACTCTAACTTATAAAATAAATGCATCTACGGTGATATGAGTTATTTCATCAACCCTTATGGTAGGGGGTAACCAACCCCTAATTATCTAAGGTGGCTCGGAAGCCAGGAGCCACTATATGGCGATCCAAGACCAGGCGAGAACGTAAGGAACAAGCAGTCTAGAACGAGAAATGGGAAAACACGTCAATGTTCTGGCACCTCGACCACCCTAGAACAGTGTGGTATGCAGAAAAGGATGGAGACATCAGGCCTGACACGGAGATGATAATGGTATGGAAAATGGAACTTGGTATGGAGATGGAACATCGTGGGACATCGGACAATGCTATGGAACGTGCATCGAGGACTTTTGGGTGATACGAACACAGACCGTGTAAAAGTGGTAAGTCCATATTAGCTATTTTTATGGTATTTCCTGATTCGTATAATAATTAAGTATTTTATGATATTACTCCTGATTCGTATAACCATATAATAACGTAATATAATCGTAATTTAAGATACATAATCTAAGTTTTACCTATTTTTATCTACCTAGTTTATTTTAATTACCTTATTGGTATTATAAGGAATTTTTTTTACAAATATTATGGTTATTTATAGGACGTAATGATACATTTTTATTTGATATTGATTTTTATTTGATTTTTATATATTTACTAGCATATTTTTATCTTTACTGACTTTTTATCCATTTATTATTTTACTTACTGATTTTTATTACATTTTTATTGCTCTACTGATTTTTATGGTGATTTATATTGATTGATATAATGATTTTTTATTGCAATTTACTATATTTTTACTATTTTTGACATAACATTTTATATACATATATATTTACTATACATCGTAAGACTGTCAAATTTATTCGTTCGTTACGGGTACAGGAATAAGGAAAATGAATATTACAGGAATAAATGAATTATGAATAAATGAGTAGCAACAAAGTTACTTGGGAAGACTTCATCAAAATAGTTGAGGAGATTACGCAAGAAGTAACAAGACAAAGTAGAAGGGTCTTGAAGAAGAAAGTACCCAAATCTAAGGATATACAAGAAGAAGTAACGACACAGTTAATTAAATTGTATAACAAATTCACACATTTAACGAAGAAAAATTGGGAAGCGCTATCGGACAAACAAAGAGAAGCGTGCAACAAATATTTCGGAAAAATAAGAGACAAAGTTATACGCTCATTTCAAGCTGTAAACTTAAGAACAGTAGTTCCAAGTTCAATACACCAACCAATCGACAAGGAGATAGAGGAAGAACAAAGCGGCGAAGAAGTAGAAGAGGGAAAAAGTGACGAGGAGATAGAGGAAAAAATTGACGAGGAAATAAAAGAGGGAAAAAGCGACATAAAACAAGATATAAAAATATTAAACATGGCTCTGACAATCAACGAATTTTTGAATATTGCAAGCAAGGTATTGCCCAACGAGTTTGATGGAAGCGCAGGGAAATTACAACCATTTTTAGACGCATTAGAGTTACTTGGAAAAATAGCAGAAGGACATGAAGAAACAGCGATAACATTAATAAAAACAAGATTGACTAATAAGGCTAGAAACCTGATAACCACAGAGAATACGATCCCACTTATAGCAGCGGCATTGAAGAAAGAATTAAGAGGCGACAATCCGAAAACGATAATAGACAAGTTAGCAAAGAAAAGGCAAGGAAACAAAGATGCAACAGTGTACGCATCCGAAGTAGAGGAATTAGCGGAACAGTTGAAGGTAGCATACATAGCGGAAGGAATGCCGTTGGAGCTAGCGAAAAAATACACAACGGAAACAGTCGTAGCAACAATGAAACGAAATGTTAATACGGATAGAGCTAAGTTAATACTGGAGGCAGGTAATTTCACAACACCGCAGGAAGTAGTATCTAAATTTTTATCGATTGATACGACAGAAGAGAACACACAGGGAAGAGTGTTCCATTATAGGACGAATTATGAAAATAGGAGAGGACAACAGCAATACCGAAGAGGATACCATAACAAATACGACAGAGGAAGAAGAAATAACTTCGGACAACGGACCGAAGGAGAAGAAACAGGAAACCAACGGAATTATTCCAACAGAGGATATAGACAATTCAACAACCAACCGTACAGAGGGAACCAGAGAGGAGGACGTAACAGAAACGTAAGGCTACTTGAGTTAGAAGACAGCCAAGAGGAACCAGAAAACCAGCAGTTGGGGTTTTGAATGAACGAAACAAGGAAAGTACACAAGTCAGAAGTGGAATATAATATTTACAACTTCGATTTAAACCTAACGAATTTTGTACGAATGAAAACAGGAATCCTAGAAAACACAAATACCTTTATCATAGACACAGGAGCTGATATTTCAATACTGAAATGTTCACAAGATTTTATGAAGGAACTTGTGAAACCAAACACAAAAGCGAAAATAAAAGGAGTAACTAAAGGAGAATTACAAACAATGGGAGAAGTTGAAACAACGCTAGAAGTAAAAGGATCTCGATTTGAGCATATCTTTCAATTAGTGGAACCTAGCTTTCCTATTCCAACTGACGGAATCATTGGGAGAGACTTTATTTCAAACTTTCAATGCATACTAGACTACGCTAACCTTAAAATGCACATTAAAGAGAACAACGATTGTTACATTAGTACAAACATTTTGGATAATATAGATAATGACACGATAATAATACCGCCTAGATGTGAAATTTACAGAGTCGTAAAAATTTTTCAAACGCTGAAGAACGACAGGATAGTGGAACAACAGGAAATACAACCAGGAATATTCATAGCGAGAGCAATTATTTCAAGTAATAATCCGTACATCAAAATTTTGAACACAACCTACGAAACAGTAAAAGTAGAGACAACCGCAATCAAAATATTAGACATTAAATTATTTAACATATATAGACTGATCAACGACAGCAAGGATAGGAAAAAGGAATTACGGGAATCATTGAAGTTAGACATTCCAGAATACATAAGCGATAAGTTAGTATCTTTATGTGAAGATTATTCAGATATATTCGCCCTAAGGCATGACATGCTAACATGTAACAACTTCTACGAGCAGAAACTGAGAGTTAAAGACCAAACTCCGGTATACATTAAAAACTATAGGACACCTCATGCACAAACAGGAATTAAACCGACAAGTACAAAAACTGAGAGACCAAGGAATAATAGAACCGTCTACATCAGAATACAACAGCCCAGTAGTGCTGGTACCGAAAAAGGCGATAGATGGAAATAAAGCATGGAGATTATGCATAGATTTTAGGCAACTGAACAAGAACATAGTCACAGACAAATTTCCTTTACCAAGGATAGACTCGATACTAGATCAACTAGGAAGAGCAAAATGGTTTTCATTTATAGACTTAATGTCAGGTTTTCACCAGATACCATTAGAAAAATCATCGAGAAAATACACATCGTTTAGCACAGAAAATGGAGCATTTCAATTTACCAGATTACCTTTTGGATTAAATGTAAGCCCAAATAACTTTTCAAGGATGATGTCAATAGCATTTTCGGGATTAACACCAGACAAAGCATTTCTTTACATGGACGATATAGTAGTAATAGGAATATCCGAAAAACATCACCTAGACAACCTGAAAAAGACATTCGAGACATGTCGAAAATTCAATTTGAAACTTAACCCAGGAAAATGTCAATTTTTTAGAAGGGATGTAACATATTTAGGACATGATCTTTCTCAGGAAGGAGAATCACCAGACAAAGCGAAATATGCAACGATTGAACAATACCCGACACCTAAGACAGCGGAAGAAACAAAAAGATTCGTAGCATTTTGTAACTATTATAGACGTTTTATTCAAAATTTTGCTGAAATATGCAGACCACTCAACAGATTATCAAGAAAAGGAGTAGAATTTTTTTGGTCAGAAGAATGTGAAAAAGCATTCAATAAGCTTAAATCATCTCTGATGAAGCCACCGATCTTAAAATATCCGGATTTCAATAAACAATTCATCCTAACAACAGACGCATCCAACGAGAGTTGTTCAGCAATTTTAAGTCAGGATTATAACGGAATAGACCTACCAATAGCATACGCATCAAGAAGTTTCAATAAAGGAGAATGTAATAAACTTATAATCGTTAAGGAATTACTAGCGATTCATTGGGGAATTAATCATTTCAAATGTTATTTATATGGAGCACCAACATTTTTAGTAAAAACGGATCATAAACCACTAACACATTTATTTGCAATGAAAGAACCAACTTCGAAACTTACAAGAATCAGATTAGATTTAGAGGAATACGATTTCGAAATAGAATACATAACAGGGAAAAATAACTACGCAGACAGCCTTTCAAGAATAATATTACATCAACTAAAGAACCTATACATAGACAATACCCATATATTAGCTATAACACGAGCTCAAGCAAGAGAAAAGAAGAAGGAAGCAAGGCAAACGAAGGCAGAAAGTGAACTCGCACTACAGCCAGAAGCCCACAAACAAACAGTAAGAAAGGTACTAAATAATTTAGAGGCGCATAGACTACCAATTTTGTCTTTTGGAGCAGAACTAATCTCACCAAGACTGAGCATTAGGGTCAAAAACAAAATAAAGTGCAGCAAGAGCATAGCCACAGGATTCAATCATTTTGATTTAAACCAAATGTTGGCACAGCTTGATAAGCTGGCGGTAGAGAATGCAGTACGTAAAGTAAAAATATACGTAAACGATATTATTTTTAAAGTGTGCACAATTGAGGAATTTATTAAACAAGGAAACGAAATATTGAAGAATGTAGAAATATACATATGTGAAGTACCAAAAACAATAGAAGATGACAAAGAAAAACACAGGTTAATAGAAGAATATCATAATCATCCGATGTTTGGAGGACACGTAGGAAATAACAGACTCATAAAGAAGCTAAAAGCAAGATTTAGATGAAAAAATTTGGAAAAAGACGTAAGAAAATAAGTAAAACAATGTCATAAATGCCAAATTAACAAACCGAATAGAACACATGTCAAAGAAGACGTGATATCGGACACTTCTTCGAAACCAGAGGACACAGAGTACATAGATACGATAGGTCAATTCACTAGAAGTAATAAAAGCAATGAAGACAAAAAAGAGCGACAAGAAAATAGTAAGCACAAAGCAACATCACAACATTTTAAAATAGGAGACCTAGTCCTGGTAAAAAGGGAAGAGAATGGTAAGTTTGATAGTCATAGTCTTTATGTAGGCCTCTTCACAATAACAGGGGTAAATAATGTTAATTGTAAGATCAGATTGGAAAACAATAAAATCAGGGAAATACATAAGAATAGATTATATGCTTACAATCCGAGAACACAGTGAGTGACAAGTGAAACGGGAACAATGTTGATAACGAACATTTTCACTTTTATTTTTTTGTATTTAATTATTATTTATAGCAAATAAAAAATGTATATATTGTATTTATTAAAACGCAGTAAGCAGGTGGTGGTACTAATAAAAGAAAAATTTTCTTCCTTTTCCGTAGTCAGAAAATTTTCGGAAGGAAAGTAAGATGTGTTGGGATACACGGCATCTCTTAGTAATCTTATTAAAACAAATCCTTTTAATAATTAAAAATGTCTTTAGCAAAACAAACTACGTTTGTTTATAGTAAATACGATCGACCTACATTAGCACATATCAGTGTAACAGTTTAGGTTTGACCAAGGTCGGTTTGCAATAACAATAGTATTCATTATTTTTATAACCGAGTCGACTCAGCGCTTTTAACCAAAACAATGTTACTTTCATTATATACCAAAACAATAAACAGGAGAAGACTAATTATTATCTTCTAATTCCATTGCGAAGAGTAAGTCATTAATATTTGAGATCCCAAAGGGAAAACATCACAGTTACTAAGAACTAACGTACCACCAGCTATTTACCGTTAGTACTCTAACTTATAAAATAAATGCATCTACGGTGATACGAGTTATTTCATCAACCCTTATGGTAGGGGGTAACCAACCCCTAATTATCTAAGGTGGCTCGGAAGCCAGGAGCCACCATACACTGCACTGCCCAAAACCCCATCTGCTACAAATGCGCGGGCAAACATGAGGGTACGACCTGCTCTAGCACGACGTACAACTGCGCTAATTGCCAGATTATGGGCCTGCAGCCCCGGGCGCACATGGCAAAAGACATGAACTGCCCGATACAGAAAAAAAAACGGACGAGGCAAGACAACAAACAGACTACAACTAACGAGACAAGACAAAACAAAACAACAAACCAAACAAAACACACACAACACAGCAACGACATGGCCTCTTTCATCCAGTTTAATGCAGGAAGAGGCTTAGAGGCAACAGACAAAATAATACACAAAATGAACACTGACAAAATAGACATAGCCCTCATCCAAGAACCAGGCCATAACATCTGGCAAAACACAGACTACATCGCCGTAGGGCTGGACAAGAAAACGAAAGCACCAATCCTCATAGACAAAAAACTAACGAAACAAGTCACACTAATAACAAACAGAACCGACGAAAACTCCACGACAATACATCTACAAACGGAAAACACAATATACACAATCGTAAACATATACGATACACCCGGAGGAGACAAAAATAAGGTGCTAGACAAACACAAGACACACATAGAAAACGACACAAACAACACAATTGTCACCGGTGACATGAACGCCAAACACACCTGTTGGGGTGGGAGCATAAATGACAACCGGGGACAAGACATAATAGACTGGACAACTCAAAATCACATATACATAAACAACAAACACAACAGTCCACCAACTTTTCTCACCACAAGGGGGAGGAGCTGGATAGACCTAACACTCACAAAAAACACGACAATAAATGACTGGATGGTCCAAGAGGAAGAAACCCTCAGCGACCACCAGTACATTACATTCAACACAACTAAACACACACAAAACATAAAAAACACAACAAGAAACAAGCTAAACATTGCACACATTAACAAAACAAAACTGAACACACTGACAACGACAAAGGTTTGGGATTTGTCAGGTAACACAAGCCAAAAAGCGCAAAGGATGCAGCAGGACATCATACAAATAACCAAAGAAGCAACTAGAAGAACAAACAAAAACAGAAAACCAAACCAAGTTTGGTGGACTGACGAACTAGAAAGGCTCAAAAAAGAAATCAACAAAAAAAGAAGAAAGTATCAAAAAGAAACGGACCCGATCAACAAAAAGAGACGAAATCGCATACATGGAAGGTAGAAGACGATACAAAGACGCCATAAAACAGGCAAAAAACCGCAATTAGGCAATACCTGACAAATCACGACCCAGACAACCCGTGGAACGTAGGATACAAAATTATAAAGAAAAAAGACAACGATAGCAATACACTCAACACTATTAAAAGAGCAGACGGAACCTACACAGTAGATAGGGAAGACACAATAAAATACCTACACAAAAAGTACTTCCCACAAGATCCTACAGAAGCAGATGACGACACACACAAAACACTTAGAACAAAACAGTATCACCAAAACACGAACAACGATAAGGAATTCACACAAGACGAAATAAAACAAACAAGACATGAAAAACAAAAAAGCTACAGCGGCAGACGGTCTAAGTAAAGAAATAGTGGAGCTTATACATGACATAAAGCCAGAAATACTAACAAACATGTATAACGAATGTCTACAAACGGGAGAGTTCCCGGAGTGCTGGAAGAGGGCTGACATGGTATGGCTCCCCAAAAAGGACGGAGGCAAAAGGCCAATCTGTCTTCTTCCCACCCTGGGGAAAATCTTAGACAAAATGACTGCAAAAAGACTAACACACCACTTAGAAACAAATAACAAACTAAACAAAAATCAATTCGGATTCCGACAAGGACACTCAACCATAGACGCAATAACACAAATAGTAGGAAAAATAAATTACAACAAACGACACAAACTACACACATTAATAATCACACTAGACCTACAAAACGCCTTCAATTCAGCATGGATACCCACCATAACAAACAGTCTGAATTGGGATACACAGCATCTTAGTAAACATCATATTAAAAATAAACCTTTTAATAATTAAATGCCCGTGGTAATGTTTGTTTTAATAAATACGATTAACCTAGTTTTTGCATCGATGCATGCTAGTATTTGATACAAGGTCGAGTTGCAATAATATTCAGTGGGTGTTTATTAACAGTCAGCACTTTGAATCACGGTCACCTCGGCTTACCAAAACAGTAAATAAACAATAACCGACTTTAATTATATTTTTACGAGAACAGATAAATCAATTAGCAGTTGAGATTCGACGGGGTAACATCGATTTCAAGTAAATAATATACCACCAGTTACTTTCTGTGATATATTTAACGTGTAAATAAATGTCTTAACAACGAACTATATTTACTACATCAACCCTCGTAGTCGGGGTAACCACCCCTAAGTATCCAGGGTGTCTCAGAAGGCAGGAGCTACCATATGGCGATCCAAAACCAGGCGAGAACATAAGGAACAAGCAGTCTAGAACGAGAAATGGAGAAACACGTCAATGTTCTGGCACCTCGACCACCCTAGAACAGTGTGGTATATAGGAAAACGATGGAGACGTCAGGCCCGAGACGGAGCTGAGATATGGAAAATGGAACTTGGTATGGAGATGGAACATCGTGGGACAATGGACAATGCTATGGAACGTGCAGAGAGGACTTTTTGGTGATACGAACACAGACGTAAAAGTGGTAAGTCCATATTATCTATTTTTATGTTATTTCCTGATTCGTATAATATAAAGTATAAAGTAATATTAACGTAATTATAATTTAAGACGCACATTACCTTTTAAGTTTTACCTATTTTTACTTAATTATTCTATTTTAATTTCCTTATGATACCAATATTTATCAAAATATACAGAATTTTTTTTTAACCCTGATATTAGTTATTATAGGACGTAATGATACATTTTATTTGATACTGATTTTTATGATTTTTTATATATTTACCAACATATTTTATCTTTGCTGATTTTTACCCATTTATTATTTGACTACTGATTTTTATTACATTTTTATTGGCTAAGCAGTAGACCCCTTTTTAATGGTGATTTACATTGAGTGATATACTGATTTTTTATGGCAATTTACTATATTTTTTACTATTTTTGACATAATATTTTTCATATATATTTACTATACCTCGTAAGACTGTCAAATTTATGCGTTCGTTACGGGTACAGGAATAAGGAAAATTATGAATAAATAAAAGCGACGAAGAAGTAGAAGAGGAAAAAGTGACGAGGAGATAGAGGAAAAAATTGATGAGGAAATAAAAGAGGGAAAAAGCGCATAAAACAAGAGATAAAAATATTAAACATGGCTCTGACAATCAACGAATTTTTGAATATTGCAAGCAAGGTATTGCCCAACGAGTTTGATGGAAGCGCAGGGAAACTACAACCATTTTTAGACGCATTAGAGTTAATTGGAAAAATAGCAGAAGGACATGAAGAAACAGCAATAACATTAATAAAAACAAGATTGACTAATAAGGCTAGAAACCTGATAACTACAGAGGATACGATCCCACTTATAGCAGCGGCACTGAAGAAGGAATTAAGAGGTGACAATCCGAAAACGATAATAGACAAGTTAGCAAAGAGAAGGCAAGGAAACAAAGATGCAGCAGTGTACGCATCCGAAGTAGAGGAATTAGCGGAACAGTTAAAGGTAGCATACATAGCGGAAGGAATGCCATTGGAGCTAGCGAAAAAATACACAACGGAAACAGTTGTAGCAACAATGAAGCGAAACGTTAATACGGATAGAGCAAAGTTAATACTGGAGGCAGGTAATTTCACAACACCGCAGGAAGTAGTATCTAAATTTTTATCGATTGATACGACAGAGGAGAACACACAGGGAAGAGTGTTCAATTATAGGACGAATTATGAAAATAGGAGAGGACAACAGCAATACCGAAGAGGATACCACAACAAATACGACAGAGGAAGAAGAAATAACTTCGGACAACGGAACGAAGGAGAAGAAACAGGAAACCAACGGAATTATTCCAACAGAGGATATAGACACTTCAACAACCAAACATACAGAGGAAACCAGAAAGGAGGACGAAACAGAAACGTAAGGCTACTTTAGTTAGAAGACAGCCCAGAGGAACCAGAAAACCAGCAGTTGGGGTTTTGAATGAACGAAACAAGGAAAGTACACAGTCAGAAGTGGAATATAATATTTACAACTTCGATTTAAACCTAACGAATTTTGTACGAATGAAAACAGGAATCCTAGAAAACACAAATACCTTTATCATAGACACAGGAGCTGATATTTCAATACTGAAATGTTCACAAGATTTTATGAAGGAACATGTGAAACCAAACACAAAAGCGAAAATAAAAGGAGTAACTAAAGGAGAATTACAAACAATGGGAGAAGTTGAAACAACACTAGAAGTAAAAGGATCTCGATTTGAGCATATCTTTCAATTAGTGGAACCTAGCTTTCCTATTCCAACCGACGGAATCATTGGGAGAGACTTTATTTCAAATTTTCAATGCATACTAGACTACGCTAACCCTAAAATGCACATTAAAGAGGACAATGATTGTTACATTAGTACAAACATTTTGGATAATATAGATAATGACACGATAATAATACCGCCTAGATGTGAAATTTACAGAATCGTAAAAATTTTTCAAACGCTGAAGAACGACAGGATAGTGGAACAACAAGAAATACAACCAGGAATATTCATAGCGAGAGCAATTATTTCAAGTAATAATCCGTACATCAAAATTTTGAACACAACCTACGAAACAGTAAAAGTAGAGGCAAACGAAATCAAAACGTTAGACATTAAATTATTCAACATATATAGACTGATCAGCGACAGCAAGGATAGGAAAAAGGAATTACGGGAATCATTGAAGTTAGACATTCCAGAATACACACGCGATAAGTTAGTATCTTTAGGTGAAGATTATTTAGATATATTCGCCCTAAGGCATGACATGCTAACATGTAACAACTTCTACGAGCAGAAACTGAGAGTTAAAGACCAAACTCCGGTATACATTAAAAACTATAGGACACCTCATGCACAAACAGAGGAATTAAACCGACACGTACAAAAACTGAGAGACCAAGGAATAATAGAACCGTCTACATCAGAATACAACAGCCCAGTAGTACTGGTACCGAAAAAGGCGATAGATGGAAATAAAGCATGGAGATTATGCATAGACTTTAGACAACTGAACAAGAAAATAGTCACAGACAAATTTCCTTTACCAACGATAGACTCGATACTAGATCAACTAGGAAGAGCAAAATGGTTTTCAGTTATAGACTTAATGTCAGGTTTTCACCAGATACCATTAGAAAAATCATCGAGAAAATACACATCGTTTAGCACAGAAAATGGAGCATTTCAATTTACCAGATTACCTTTTGGATTAAATGTAAGCCCAAATCGCTTTTCAAGGATGATGTCAACAGCATTTTCGGGATTAACACCAGACAAAGCATTTCTTTACATGGACGATATAGTAGTGATAGGAATATCTGAAAAACATCACCTAGACAACCTGAAAAAGACATTTGAGACATGTCGAAAATTCAATTTGAAACTTAACCCAGGAAAATGTCAATTTTTTAGAAGAGAAGTAACATATTTAGGACATGATCTTTCTCAGGAAGGAGTATCACCGGACAAAGCGAAATATGCAACGATTGAACAATATCCGACACCTAAGACAGCGGAAGAAACAAAAAGATTCGTAGCATTTTGTAACTATTATAGACGTTTTATTCAAAATTTTGCTGAAATATGCAGACCACTCAACAGATTATCAAGAAAAGGAGTAGAATTTTTTTGGTCAGAAGAATGTGAAAAAGCATTCAATAAGCTTAAATCATCTCTGATGAAGCCACCGATCCTAAATTATCCAGATTTCAATAAACAATTCATCCTAACAACAGACGCATCCAACGAGAGTTGTTCAGCAATTTTAAGTCAAGATTATAACGGAATAGACCTACCTATAGCATACGCATCAAGAAGTTTTAATAAAGGAGAATGTAATAAACCTATAATCGTTAAGGAATTACTAGCGATGCATTGGGGAATTAATCATTTCAAATGTTATTTATATGGAGCACCAACATTTTTAGTAAAAACGGATCATAAACCACTAACACATTTATTCGCAATGAAAGAACCAACTTCGAAACTTACAAGAATCAGATTAGATTTAGAGGAATACGATTTCGAAATAGAATACATAACAGGGAAAAATAACTATGCAGATAGTCTTTCAAGAATAACATTACATCAACTAAAGAACCTATACATAGACAATACCCATATATTAGCTATAACACGAGCTCAAGCAAGAGAAAATAAGAAGGGAGCAAGGCAAACGAAGGCAGAAAGCGAACTCGCACTACAGCCAGAAGCCCACAAACAGACAGAAGAAAGGTACTAAATAATTTAGAGGCGCATAGACTACCAATTTTGTCTTTTGGAGCAGAACTAATCTCACCAAGGCTGAGCATTAGGGTCAAAAACAAAATAAAGTGCAGCAAGAGCATAGCCACAGGATTCAATCATTTCGATTTAAACCAAATGTTGGCACAGCTTGATGAGCTGGCGGTAGAGAATGCAGTACGTAAAGTAAAAATATACGTAAACGATATTATTTTTAAGGTGTGCACAATTGAGGAATTTATTAAACAAGGAAACAAAATATTAAAGAATGTTGAAATATACATATGTGAAGTACCAGAAACAATAGAAGATGACAAAGAAAAACACAGGTTAATAGAAGAATATCATAATCACCCGATGTTTGGAGGACACTTAAAGAAAAATAGACTAATAAAGAAGCTAAAAGCAAAGTTCAGATGGAAAAATTTGGAAAAAGACGTAAGAAAATACGTTAAACAATGCCATTAATGTCAAATTAACAAACCGAATAGAACACATGTCAAAGAAGACGTGATATCGGACACTTCTTCTAAACCAGAGGACACAGAGTACATAGATACGATAGGTCAATTCACTAGAAGTAATAAAAGCAATGAAGACAAAAAAGAGCGACAAGAAAAGAATAAGATCAAAGCAACATCACAACATTTTAAAATAGGAGACCTAGTCCTGGTAAAAAGGGAAGAGAATGGTAAGTTTGATAGTCATAGTCTTTATGTAGGCCCTTTCACAATAACAGAGGTAAATAATGTTAATTGTAAGATCAGATCGGAAAACAATAAAATCAAGGAAATACATAAGAATAGATTATATGCTTACAATCCGAGAACACCGTGAGTGACAAGTGAAACGGGAACAGTCTAGATAACGAACATTTTCACTTTTATTTTTTGTATCTAATTAGTATTTATAGGAAAAATGTATATATTGTACTTCGTAACGCAGCAAGTAATTAGTGGTACTATTAGAAAAATTTTCTTCCTTTTCCGTAGTCAGAAAATTTTCGGGGGAAGGGGAAGATGAATTGGGATACACAGCATCTCAGTAAACATCATATTAAAAATAAACCTTTTAATAATTAAATGCCCGTGGTAATGTTTGTTTTAATAAATACGATTAACATAGTTTTTGCATCGATGCATGCTAGTATTTGATACAAGGTCGAGTTGCAATAATATTCAGTGGGTGTTTATTAACAGTCAGCACTTTGAATCACGGTCACCTCGGCTTACCAAAACAGTAAATAAACAATAACCGACTTTAATTATATTTTTACGAGAACAGATAAATCAATTAGCAGTTGAGATTCGACGGGGTAACATCGATTTCAAGTAAATAATATACCACCAGTTACTTTCTGTGATATATTTAACGTGTAAATAAATGTCTTAACAACGAACTATATTTACTACATCAACCCTCATAGTCGGGGTAACCACCCCTAAGTATCCAGGGTGGCTCAGAAGGCAGGAGCTACCATAAGTCTACACAACGTCCAAACACCACACAACATACAAACATTATGCACAAACTTCCTGGAAAACAGAACAATCACGACAGAACATATACAAGACAAAACAGAAAAGGATGCCCGCAGGGGTCGAGCCTGGGTCCCATATTATGGATCCTCCTGATGGAATCCTGGTTCGACGCCATCGAGCAAACAGAGACCACAACAGACTTTGACATAATACAAGCGTTCGCCGATGACCAAATCATACTACTAACCGGCAACTCACTAAACCAAATAGAAAACAAATGGTTAAAAATATGGACAGCATGTGAAAAATGGGCTAGGTCACACAAACTGCAATACAACAGCAGTAAGCCCGAAGCTTTGTTCATCCCACATAGGCCAACCAGGGCTCCTCAAGTCAGAATTAACAACGAGTTAATAACACCGTCAGCACACCTAAAATATTTAGGGCTGACCATAGACACGAGCCTTCAATGATTGGAACATGTCAAAATGAATAGGCAAAAGGCAGCCGACATTGGACACAAACTGTTCATAATAGCAGGTAAAGACTGGGGACGAAAACCACAGACGCTAAAGGCTATCTACGAGAACGCGATTAAACCCATGCTCCTTTAAGGGGCAGAGATCTGGGGAAAGAGAGCGACTGACACCAGAATCGCTAAACAACTGGCTGCCGCAGAGACCATTCCTGCGAGCAATCACAAGGGCATACAACACCGCCCCAACAGCGGCCCTACACGTACTGGCCGGAACAACTCCGTTGAGCGTAGATGCCTTAGCCACATACAAAACATACACAGACTACAAAAACGAAATAGACGAACTAAAAATTAGAACAATCGACACGCCGCACCCAACATCAACAACAATAAAACGGCAACACGACACAAATATGCCGAACATAAAAGCTTACGGCGACGCAAGCATCAAAACCACAAACAGAACAACAAGCAAAACAATAGGTTCAAATATAGAAACACCACATAGAAACACTAGAACCAATTATAAAATAAACACAACGGGAAACATAAACGACCTAGAAACCCTAGCACTATACATTAACACAGAAACAATCACACAGAATATACGAGAGCACAAGAAGAAGACAATAACATTCTACACCGACTCACAGATAGTGCTACAACAGCTAAAAAACGGAAACAACAGAAACAAAATAATTATCAAAATAAAAAAGAATTTAGAAACAATAGCTAAGCACAACATACTATGCGACATCACAAAAACAGACAAAAACAACCTAGGTCACAAAGCGGCACACAAACTAGCAAACGAAGCACACACAAACCCACAGAATACACTAACAATAACAACAAAACAGGACATAAAAACGCCAAACTGAACACAAAGTTGACAAAGTGGCAGCAAGACTGGGACTCCACAACAAAAGGAAGGAAAACACACAGAATTATACAACGGGTTAAACTGACAGACCCTAAATTCACATGGAAAGCCACACAACTACTTACAGGACACGGGCACATACAAGAATATTACAACAGATTCAACCTACGAGAAACAAACGGAAATTGCCCACACTGTAACGTACACGAGGACCAGCACCACATAATCAACGACTGTACACTACCACAACGACTAACAGCTAGGCAAGCACTTACAGACAAGCTCACACGCAAACACATAGCATACCCCCCCACAAACATAGACACTACAGACAAAGAACTGATACAATGGGTCAACGAATGGTGTGAACAACTAATATTGGACGATGATGACACCATTCAATAAGAAATCCACCACACATACACTAATCATCACACACACGCAAAACACTCACACACACACACACAGCACACACAACTTACCTCTGCCCCAGGGCCAAAACGCGAAGTGGAAACACGAACAATGCGCATGTGACAGGACACTCGCCCAAAACGTAGATTAGGATAGAATAGGGAATTAGAATGTATAAGACGGAATAGCTAGCATAGGACAGATAGGTTAGGAATTAGGACATTTTGTTTTAGATCGTAGGAAATTATGTAATGTAAACCCAATGTAATATTTTTTTTAATAAATAAGGGGGACAGGGGGCTCTTCTTTCAACGCGAATTTTTGGAGTGCGGTGATGGGATGGGTTCGCTTGACAGCGCTTTGGTTAGATATTGGCTACTTACAGGTCGTATGCCGAAAGGTAGGCAGAACAGGGCCTCGACTGGTCGGTGCACTCCCCGGAATGGGCTGAACAGTCGCAGGCACAAAACGATTCACTTCATGTCAGGCAATTGGTAGCCGACCTCAGTAGAGACAAGACGTGCTACGCTCCGTAAGACCAATCAGTACAGAAATATGCGCGGTACAGTTGCGCGTACGGTACCAACCTCATTCCGGCGCTAGACTCCGAGGAAGAGAGGTGTCTGGAGCAACCACCCTCCCGCACGCGCGATCAACGGTGTTGCCGGCTGCGCGGCGGCGGTGCGCAATCGGTACCCTACCGACGGGACGATCTTCGGACGGAATGGGACGTATCAGCCATTAAAAAGGCAAGTAAATATAATTTTGGTGCGCCGTGACTGTGAACAATAAATCAGAGAATCAAATAAGTGAGGTGCGGCGACCTAAAACTAGTTATAAATTAAATAAATAAGTGTACATAACTAAATTTAAGTGTACATAACTAGGATTAAGTATATAACAGTGTATATAAGTGTGTAATACATACGTAACATGGAGGAGGAAATCCCTCTCATCTCCATGGGATTACACAGGACCCCAGCAAGAGGCAGGAGCCAAAGCGTGGGTCCTGTAGGTACTGAAGCACGGGACCCTTGCCACCAAAAAAGTGACCAGTGCATGGATATACAGATAAGTGACCAAGAACACAACGATCAACGCACAACAAGGGACAGCATCATGGAGAAGGCGGAGAAAAAAGACAGTATCATGGAGAAGGCGGAGAAAAAAGACAATACAACCGGAAAACAACGTAAACAGAACAACGAGGGAAATCATAATAGAAAACGCGGAGAAAATTCAACAACTGAGGGAAAACACAATCGCCACAGTGTCACGAACAACGCCCGAAGGTAGATGTAAGATACAGTTTAATACAAAAGATAAAATTACGGTTATTGATAACTTTAACGAGATAACTAAACTTTACGACCAACTGATAACACAATTATACTTACAAGAGAACAAAATAACGGACCTACAGGATAAACTAATATGCATGATCAACGATAAAAATACCACAAAACACGAGACGACCTTGGCAAAAGAAATACATGACCTAAAACAAACTTTAATAAACACACACACCAGAAATACAATCAACATCATCCCCACAACAAGCACCACCAACACACACACAAGCACAAATACCACACGGAACCGCACAAACACGAGTAACCAACACAACACCGGGCCAACAGAACACACCAGAAGGCCCCCAAATAAAGTCGTACGCAGACATAACGAAGGAAACAGGAAACCCACCCAAACGCGAGTGTGGTATATTATGAACCCTCTGTATAAATCATAATTTAAATATGATGTTATTAACCTTTAGGGTATTGAACATACATAAAAACAATAGCTTATAGTTTGTATCACATGTTTATTACGAGTGAACTTGAACTATATTTGTTATGGTTCAGATAGGTATAAAAACACGCTGAGCAATCAGTATGGATATAGATATACAAATAATTATTAGAAGTTACTATGTAGTAAGGCGAGGCGCTATGAATCATTAATGTCATTGTTTAGATATTGGATACCAGTGAATAAAATATAATGTATAGTAAGACGTGTTTAGTCTTTTTAATTAATTAGAACCAGAAGGCATAACAACACACTATTTAATACATGGCTGATCCTGCAGATTAGAGGAGGTCTTCTGAAAGGAGCAGAGATGGCGGCAACAAATTGAAACGGAGACGGCGAAGATGGACAGGAAACCCAGTGAGCGACAGTGTAAAGACAAAGTGGAAATAAAATGTAAGTAAGAATGTCTATCTTTATTAAAAATGCTTCCCTCGTTTTTATATTATTATTGAACATTGAATATTTATCTTTGCTGATTTTTGAATAATTTATGAAGTATCGATTTTTTTAATCTATGAATTTTGAAACATGAAGTGGTTTTTTGAATTGAATATTTTTATATATGTTATTATTGAATTTATTTGAAAAATCTCTATCCGATTTCGATTTTTAGTCCGGTTATTTTTAAATATTTTATGGAATCTCGAATTGTTTTTCAAAAATTTCTATCGAATTTTGAGATATCAACTGATTTTGAATATTTTTATCTAACTTTTGCATATGCTATTTTTGAATTTTTATTGAATTTTATTAGCAGTTGTTTTTGCTATTGATCTTTTAGATACATTTTTATCGATTTTGTGTTAAATTTTGTATATGAACCTGAATTAATAATTTTTGTGTGACTAATGATATTTAAATGATTTTTTTAATGAATAATGATTAGTGATGACATACGTTGATATAAGAGCTTTAAGACAAACATTGCTATAAGCAAGAGATATATTTTAACGAACCGACCTGAAGAGTCGAGATAAAGAATCTGGAGGACTATATAGATAAGAAGAAGAACTAACAATATTATAAGCTAAATATTATGAGGCAACTAGAGACAATACGAAACCCACTACTCTTGTCAAATTAGGAAGGTACTAATGATTTATAGAAGCTTGAACGCTTATTAGAGACCCACTCTGTGTTTTGAAGGGTACCTATTTTATTCATGATTATTCGTGAATAAACAACGGCCTCAAAGCAAGGGATTGAGGTTGTGATATTTTTAGAAGAATTTGAACCGCATAAAATACCTATTTCGTGTTTTGAGTTAACTATACCACCTTAATGGTGCGTACAGATCAGGGCGAAAATTCGGGTTAATATTGGCGGAGAACTAAGACATCCGAGTGAAACCTCTTTTATTAAGGTAAAACGAAGGTATCGGAGCTAGTATATGAAGTGATGATTATGATGTTATATATATGATTGTTATATGAAATATGTATATGAAGATGAATTATATACACTGTAGAAGTGCTATTATATGAAGAAAAATTAATTATATGAGTTGTAGTACCAGACAAGAAGAAAAGAAAGAAAAAAGAGAATTTTTAGTAAAATATGTGGGAAAAATGAAAGAAGACACATAAAAATTGCAAGAAAAGAAGCAAAATTAAGAAGATACTAATCAAATAAGTAGCTAATCATTGAATTATGTCTAAGAATTAAAGTTGTAAATTTTTTTTCTCTAAAGTAATGTAAATTATAAATAACTTATTTTTAAATGTATATAATGGATTCAGGTTAAATTTTCGCGGAAAATGGAAGTATTTGAATTAAGGATAGACAATATCTTACAATAGTGTTAGTAGATAGTAAGCAAAGGGACACAAAAAGTGAAATTTTTAGACATTCAGCAACAGAGATTAAATCTTTATTATAGCTACAAAAGAGTTATTAGAAGTTTATAGAAATATTAGAAATGTTTAGAGAGATTACATTTTTATTATAGGTACATTATTTTAAAGTTAGTAAGACATATATAAATAAATCAAAAGAAGACTGAAATAGGAATTATTAATAGAGTAAAGGATACATTTTTTTACTTATTCGAGTAATATTAGCTTAGTTTAGGACTTTTAGTTAGATACGAGATTTTTAGTTAGGTAGATTAGATTATTCCCCTGCTTATAGGAGATGCATATAGGCACTAAAAGACTATATTAAAAATCCCGATAGGTTTAGTCACTGTTTTCATGTGGACACTGTTTTGTGAATGGAGAAAAGACTCAAAAAGCAAGACGGAACAGAAAGTGAATTAGTGATAATAATAAACAATTTTTAGGATTAAAAAAAAACTCTGAAACGTACCATGTTACAGTTAGTTAGCATAGTTAGGAAATTTAATTTTTGAAAATAGTATTAGGTAACCATAAACATTTTGTAAAAGAAAAAGAGGAATATACCGTCAGATATTCTTCTTCTCTTCTTAGGACTTTCTTTTTTAAAAACGGCGGAGATGTGGTATATTATGAACCCTCTGTATAAATCATAATTTAAATATGATGTTATTAACCTTTAGGGTATTGAACATACATAAAAACAATAGCTTATAGTTTGTATCACATGTTTATTACGAGTGAACTTGAACTATATTTGTTATGGTTCAGATAGGTATAAAAACACGCTGAGCAATCAGTATGGATATAGATATACAAATAATTATTAGAAGTTACTATGTAGTAAGGCGAGGCGCCATGAATCATTAATGTCATTGTTTAGATATTGGATACCAGTGAATAAAATATAATGTATAGTAAGACGTGTTTAGTCTTTTTAATTAATTAGAACCAGAAGGCATAACAACACACTATTTAATACACGAGGAACCATGGACCACACCGAAGAAAAACAGACGATACGAAACTATGATCAAACTAAAAACAGGAGACAACGGAAAACTGATGGACAAACTAAGAGAGACAATAAAACCAAAGGACCTAGAAAACATGAAAATAAAAAGGACGAAAAATGACAACACAATCATTATAACAACAGAAGACCAAAACAAACAAAGAGAGCTACAACAAAAAACACTGAGATGCGAAAACCTGGAAATCAAAGACGTTACAAAAACCAAAGGCCCCCTTCTATGATTACGGGCATGGACAAGAGACAGGACAGGGACCAGTTTGCACGAGCAATAAGAGTCGAGAATGAATCCCTGGAGGAACAATTCGGCGATGAAATGGACAAAATAAAAATAGTACACGCAAAACCCTGCATAAATCCATGGCTGGAAAACGTAATCATGGAAGGACCTACAGACATCATAAAACGGATACTACATAACGGACACATATACTACGACCTCACAAAATTCCACGTTAGAGAATACGTGAGTGTCACCATGTGCTTCCGGTGCTGCAGGTTTAACCATACAAATAAACACTGCAATGCCCAGAACCCCATCTGCTACAAATGCGCGGGCAAACACGAAGGTGCGACCTGCTCTAGCAGGGCGTACAACTGCGCAAACTGCCAAATTATGGGCCTGCAGCCCCGGGCGCACATGGCAAGAGACATGAACTGCCCGATACAGAAACGTAAAACGGACGAAGCAAAACAACAAACAGACTACAACTAACGAGACAAGACAAAACAGAACCAGAACAAACAAAACCAACAGAAACTAACACACACAACACAACGACGACATGTCCTCTTTCATCCAGTTCAACGCAGGAAGAGGCTTAGAGGCAACAGACAAGGTAATACATAAAATGAACACTGACAAAATAGACATAGAACTCATCCAAGAACCCGGCCATAACATCTGGCAAAACACAGACTACATCGCCGTAGGGCTGGACAGGAAAACGAAAGCTCCAATCCTCATAGACAAAAAACTAACGAAACAAGGCACACTAATAACAAACAGAACCGACGAACACTCCACGACGATACATCTACAAACGGAAAATACAATATACACAATTGTAAACATATACGATACACCCGGAGGAGACAAAAATAATGTACTAGACAAACACAAGACGCACATAGAAAACGACACAAACAATACAATTGTCACCGGCGACATGAATGCCAAACACACCTGTTGGGGCGGGGGCATAAATGACAACCGGGGACAAGACATAATAGACTGGACAACTCAGAACCACATATACCGGGTGGCCAACTAAGAACGGCCGTCGGCTATATCTCAGAAACGGATTATGTCAGAGCTTCGGGATAAAAAATTTTATGACAAAAGTGACCTCGAGAAAAGCCTGGAAATTATTTTTAGAATTGTAGGTCTACCGCTAGATGGCGCAATTTAAACAGAAAAATTTAAAAAGGAAAATTTGACAAAATTTTACCAATTAACAGGCATTCAAAATACGATCATCTTATTCTTCATAAAATTATGCGTATATTTTGTAATACAAGTTTTGGTCAATCTTTTAAAATAAGAGGTAGGGGAGAGTGGGAACCTTGTTACGGAAAAGTGCTTGTAAGTCCGGTTCTGCTTAACCGATCTTTACAAATTTGGTCTTGTTGTAAACAGCTCTTTACTGGCAATGTAGGAGTTATAATGTCGAAGCAACCTAATATGTTTGGTACCTGCTAGAGGGCGCTATTTAATTTTTATTTTAAATCTAGTTTTCCTTGAAAAATATTAAATAGAAACATACCGTTTTATTATCAGATTATAAAAGAAGAATAAATTAGCAATAAAATACCGAAAACAGCATGTCGATATCTTCTTCCAATCCGGAGATATCTTAAAAAACGTGTTAAATGGGAGAAACTTTTATGCATATTCTAATTTCGACTTATTATGTTACTATATTATTAGGTAAGTAGGTATATTGTACCACCATTTATCTTATGAATCAAGGACTGATGAAAAGTATTAGGAAACTATTACCTAAGTCGATTAATCAGTAACAGTCAAATTATTACACTTCAGTAATAAGTATAAAATAAATTGCCCTTTACATACCTACAAGCAAGGCTATGATTAACAAATGAATATCGCTTCTAATGTCAAAACTTTTAATGGCGTTGTAATTGTGTCTATTGTTTATGTTGTTACCTTTTTAATTAATTACATTCGTTAATATAAATATAAAAATATGATTATTACAAATGAAGAAGCTTTTGACATGTTGGCAGTTTATTTTGAATGTATGAGAAATGCCACTGTTGCTGCTAGAGTATATGCACAGCAGTATCCCAACAGACGACATCACGGTAGACGAGTTTTTATTCGAATCGCACAACGTTTACGTACGACAGGAAGTGTGCATTTACCTTTGCATCGAAGACGTCGTATAGGTCGCACTGAGGAAAATGTAATAAACGTTTTAGCGTTTATAAATGTAAACCCCCATTTAAGCACAAGAGCTATCGCCAGAAGTTTGGGAATAAGTCGAACCACTGTCCAAAATATTTTAAGAGACCACAGGTAACTTTAGTAAATCATATTCGTTTACTTTATTCGCAATTAGAATACGCCATAATTTTTATAGTTCATCCAATATTTGAATGATAGTTTGTAAATATTTATATTTTCCACATTTTGCAAAATTTTAATTATCTCAAAATTTACTATTTTAGATTGCATCCATATCACCTTGTCCTACACCAACATTTAAATGCTGAAGATTTCGATACCAGGCTGGATTATTGTAACTGGCTACTAAATATGATAGACGACAACCCCGAATTACTTTCAAGTATTATGTGGTCAGATGAGGCTACATTTCGTAGTGATGGCCATGTAAATCGCCATAATATGCATTACTGGTCTGAAACGAATCCCCATTGGATGCAGGAGGTTCGGCATCAGGGTCGTTGGTCTGTTAATGTATGGTGCGGTATTCTAGGTGGACAAATAATTGGACCATATTTTTTTAATGAAAATTTGAATGGAGAAAATTATTTAGATTTTCTAATGAACCAATTGCCACTACTTTTAGAAGACGTACCATTAGCAACTCGTCGAGACATGATTTTTCAGCATGATGGGTGCCCAGCACATTACTATAGAGGTGTTCGGAATTTCTTAGACCAAACCTATCCTGATAGGTGGATAGGACGTGGAAGCCTATTTGCTTGGCCAGCAAGGTCCCCCGACCTAACGTGTTTGGATTTTTATTTGTGGGGAAGAATAAAAGAGATAGTTTTTATTAATAGACCTACGACAAGGGATAATATGATTCAAAGAATACGAGATGCAATACAAAGCATCCCAGTAGCAGAAATTGAAGCTTCCGTTTTATCCACTCGTCGGAGACTTTTGTCTTGTATTGCAAATGATGGACAACATTTTGAGCACCTTGGGCGCCATTAGTCTTAGTTTTTTCTCAGTAATTACTATTTTGGAATTTACTTAGGTACTTAGTTTGTGTATTATTGGTAGTAGGTAAGTATAAATTTTAATTTATGTAGTTAAAAGCCAATTGTATCTGAGCATTTTTTTTTATAATTTATGATTTACAATGTATTGTTATTGTAAATTAATGTAATTTGTAAGACCTATGCAATTATTAGTTAAGTTAGTGGGTTTATAACTACTGTTAAGTTAAGCATAAAAGTTTCTCCCATTTAACACGTTTTTTAAGATATCTCCGGATTGGAAGAAGATATCGACATGCTGTTTTCGGTATTTTATTGCTAATTTATTCTTCTTTTATAATCTGATAATAAAACGGTATGTTTCTATTTAATATTTTTCAAGGAAAACTAGATTTAAAATAAAAATTAAATAGCGCCCTCTAGCAGGTACCAAACATATTAGGTTGCTTCGACATTATAACTCCTACATTGCCAGTAAAGAGCTGTTTACAACAAGACCAAATTTGTAAAGATCGGTTAAGCAGAACCGGACTTACAAGCACTTTTCCGTAACAAGGTTCCCACTCTCCCCTACCTCTTATTTTAAAAGATTGACCAAAACTTGTATTACAAAATATACGCATAATTTTATGAAGAATAAGATGATCGTATTTTGAATGCCTGTTAATTGGTAAAATTTTGTCAAATTTTCCTTTTTAAATTTTTCTGTTTAAATTGCGCCATCTAGCGGTAGACCTACAATTCTAAAAATAATTTCCAGGCTTTTCTCGAGGTCACTTTTGTCATAAAATTTTTTATCCCGAAGCTCTGACATAATCCGTTTCTGAGATATAGCCGACGGCCGTTCTTAGTTGGCCACCCGGTACATTAACAACAAACACAACAGTCCTCCAACTTTTCTCACCACAAGAGGGAGAAGCTGGATCGACCTGACACTTACAAAAAACATGACAATAAATGACTGGATGGTCCAAGAGGAGGAAACCCTTAGCGACCACCAATACATTACATTTAACATAACTAAACACACACAAAACAGAAAAAACACAACAAGAAACAAACTAAACATTGCGCACATTAACACGTTAAACGCCATGGGTAAATGGATAAAAAATTTAAAAAAAAATTTTTGTATATACAGGGTGGTTCATCTTATTCGCCTCGATCTCTGTATGGAAAACCACTTGATATTTTAAAAAAATTTCTTCACAGAAATATACAGGGCCTTTAATACTACAACCTAAAAATAATGTGAATTATACAGGGTGTTCCAAAAAAGAGTGGTATATCAAAGTTATATTTTTTCTTATGGAATGCCCTATATCTGATGACATTATTGAATTGACCTTAAAAAATAAGCTATACTTTCATAAGGGTTCCCTATACCTAAATACAGGGTGTTTGATTTATTTCGATTTTTATAAAAATGTAAGGTTTTAGAAAAAAATAAATATCTACGAATCTAAGAAGCAGTAACAAATTCTTTCTTGGATCTTAATAATAGACTATTTAGCATACTTAAACAGATGCTTATTGCAACAGAATTTCTTACAGGGTAGTCAAAATATGAGATTGTTCTATTAACAAATTCAAGCTGTACTAACTTACTTATTTTAAATGGAACACCCTATATCTTACTAGTCTATCGCGTAGAAAATTTACTTAGCTTTCAATTTGTATTAGGGTTTCCTATACCTATCTTTTTACAGGGTGGTCAAAATATTAGATTGTTCTATTAACAAATTCAAGCTGTAATAACTTACTTATTTTAAATGGAACACCCTGTATCTTACTAGTCTATCGAGTAGAAAATTTACTTAGCTTTCAATTCTAATTAGGGTTTCCTATACCTATCTAGCTTCATTTTTTAAATATTTAAAGATTTCCTAATTTGTAAGCTTTAAAAATTAGAATTAAGTACCTCTGTCGTGGTTATTTACAACACATCACCAACACCGGCAATATACTTAAATATCTTAGTCAAGATAGTTTCATTAATAAAATTCACTTTTTTATCATTTAATCACACAGAGTGTTCTTATTTTAAATGACATACTCGATATTCTATTCTTTATAATGGAAGATATTTAAAATCTCTTCAATTCCATGTTAGCATTCTCAATACACATGTTATTCTGTAAATATAAATTCCCATGTTATTCTGTAAATACCCATTTTTACATATTTTTGTACAATAGGCTCGTTTTCGTCAAAGTAGCCATTGCATTTAATTGTTTGTAATTGCGATTTAAGGATTCAAACAAAAAGTGGCGTTCTTAAATTTACTTAATAACCGTTGGGTTAAGATATGGAAAATACTTATACGGAATGAAATATAATTTAAATATCTTCCAGAATACGGCATCTAATATAGGGTATGCAGTTTAAAATAAACATATTATTCAATTTCACATGTAGGCCAAAATCAACTAAAATAATACAACACTCTGTGTGATTACATGATAACAATGAAAATTTTATTATTAATGACAGTATCTTGTCTAAGTATATTGCCGGTGTTGGTGATGTGTTGTACATAAACACGACATAGGTTATGTAATTCTAATTTTTAAAGCTTACAAATTAGGAAATCTTTAAATATTTAAAAAATGAAGGGAGATAGGTATAGGAAACCCTAATAAGAATTGAAAGCTAAGTAAATTTTCTACTCGATAGACTAGTAAGCTACATGGTGTTCTATTTAAAATAAGTAAGATATTACAGCTTGAATTTTTTAATAGAACAATCTAATATTTTGACCACCCTGTAAAAAGATAGGTATAGGAAACCCTAATACAAATTGAAAGCTAAGCAAATTTTCTACGCGATAGACTGGTAAGATACAGGGTGTTCTATTTAAAATAAGTAAGTTATTACAGCTTGAATTTGTTAATAGAACAATCTCATATTTTGACCACCCTGTACGAAATTTTGTTGCAATCAGCATCTGTTTAAGTATGCTAAATAGTCTATTATTAAGATCCAAGAAAGAATTTCTTACTCCTCCTTAGATTCGTAGATATTTATTTTTTTCTAAAACCTTACATTTTTATAAAAATCGAAATAAATCAAAACACCCTGTATTTAGGTATAGGGAACCCTTATGAAAGTATAGCTTATTTTTTAAGGTCAATTCAATAATGTCATCAGATATAGGGCATTCCATAAGAAAAAATATAACTTTGATATACCACTCTTTTTTGGAACACCCTGTATAATTCACATTATTTTTAGGTTGTAGTATTAAAGGCCCTGTATATTTCTGCGAAGAAATTTTTTTAAAATATCAAGCGGTTTTCCGTACAGAGACCGAGGCGAATAAGATGAACCACCCTGTATATCTGATATTATGTGTTCAAAATAGATATAATATTTATTTTTAGTTTTGAGCGAATTTTTTAGTCATAAATATAAAAAAACACATTGAGGTCACCGGTGCCCTCCGCGGCGCTATTGAATAGAAATTAACTTTTCAGTTGTACCACGCCGCGCCGGTCACAATGTCGGTCATCCCACTCTCAGCAATTCCCGTCCCTCTGGGCTGCTAGTGACCATGCGGTTCTAACAAGAAACAACAGGTCAGTTCTTGCAATCTTCAAGTGGATGCAGTAACAGTGTTTTTTTGGTTCTTTGTTCTGTATTATTTTGTGTTCCTATTATTTTGTGGACAAAATTCCACACTATGGAGGTGAACAATGAAGATCAAAGTTTTGCAGATATTTTTGGTAATGTAGACGATTTTTTTATAAGTGAAGCAGATATTGAACGATTTGATTTACTGGCAGCAAGTGTTAATAATATCAAAGAAGAAGAGCTCTCTAACAATCGTAAACGTAAGGGAGATATCTCCTATGAAGAAGATGACTCTGAAAATGAAGTTTTGCATGTGTCCAAATGTCGGAAGCGACGAATTATTACTTCTGATTCTGAAAGCGAGCCTGATTTGTTAAATAAGGATGTTGCAATCAATGATATAAACCAAACAAGTTCTTCACGCAAATGGTTCGAGCCGATGGGACGTCAACGTTCAATACTACCATTTACAGAATTAATTGGGTTAAATCATCCATATTCGACCGTGTTGATGCAAGCCCCTCCTGAAGATTTTTATATGCTTTTGGTTACTGAAAATCTTTTTGAAAAGATAGCAAATGAAACAAATTTATTTGCGACACAATCTTGGGTTCACATTCTTGGATACCAACTGACAAATATGAAATTAAACGTTTTTTTGGCCTTCTTCTATTTATGGGATTGGTAAAGCTGCCAAAAATTAATTTCTATTGGAGTAAAGACAAAATTATGGGACAACAATTTCCTGGAACAATTATGAGTAGGAATAGGTTTGAGTTAATTCTACAATTTCTTCACTTCTCTGACAACCAAACTACAGACCCTGCAGATCGTATTGGCAAAATAAGGGGGCTTATAGATGAATTAAATTTTAAATTCAAGCAATATTACTCTCCTAAAGAAGATTTATGTGTAGATGAAAGTATGGTGCCCTTTAGAGGACGTTTTATTGGACGTCAGTATAATAAACAGAAACGACACAAATACGGTTTTAAACTATTCAAACTGTGCACGATTCCTGGATATACCTACAAGCTGCAATTATATTGTGGAAAAAATAATGATGCAGTAAATAATACGCCAACCAATGTGGTATTATCATTGTGTAAGGATTTACTGCAAAAAGGTCACACAATGGCAACTGACAATTGGTACACTAGTTTAGAGTTAGCATACGAATTATTAAATAATGATACCCATCTGGTTGCAACAGTTAGAAAAAATAGGAGAGGGTTGCCAAAAAAAGTTGTGGAAACTAAACTTCGTCGCGGAGAAAGTATTGCACAGGAAAATGAAGATGGAATCACTGTCATGAAATGGAAGGATAAACGAGATGTCTTAATGTTATCCACTAAACATTCAAATAAATTTTCTACGATTAGAAAAAGAGGCAAGGTAATTAAAAAACCAAAGATGGTTCTAGATTATAATAAATCTAAATCTGCTGTTGATATGAGCGACCAAATGACTTCATATTCATCCCCACTAAGAAAAACGGTCAAATGGTACAAGAAACTGGCAATTGAATTATTGTTAAATACTGCTGTTGTAAATGCCTCTATTATGTACAGTGAAACAACAAAAAACTGTATGTCAATTGTAGATTTTAGAAGAGCTCTAGTTGACTATCTCACCAGTTCCAGAAAAGAAGACGAACCTGAAGCAAGAACGTCACGACCAACAAGAATCAAGCATGAATTGGGAACGAAACCAGGGAAAGTTAGAGATTCAAGACGTCATTGTGTTCAGTGTTATAAGCTTAATGTGGTACAAGTGGGCAGAAAACTAGCTAAAAATAAAACAAAAAAGGTGAACAGTTTTTGCATGCAGTGTGAAGGTAATCCCCATTTATGTTTGCCATGTTTCAATAAGGTGCACAGATATATATAATCTCATTTTGAAAATTTTCAACATTTCTCTAAAAATTATTTTCTTCATTTTAATATTTTATTGTTTATTGTTAAATTTCTAATTAGTTAGAACTAGTTTATTTTAGTTATTTCATTACTTTCCATAAATATTTATAACAGACAAGATTTTCAATAACATGATATAAAAATTCAAAAATCGTTCTATATCTTTTTACTTATGTAGGTAGATTTGTCCCATTCAAAAGATCTATTCTACAGCGCCTTGACGGTCATTTCTATACATAATATTAACGAAACGAGTGACCGACGGCACAGAAAACAACTTTGTATAATGCTATGTTGCGGAGGTCACCGGTGACCCCCACGGCGCAATGGGACGTAGGAGCTGGTGGTCACCGGTGACCTCCATGGCGTTGAACGTGTTAACAAAACAAAACTGAACACACTGACAACGACAAAGGTTTGGGATTTGTCAGGTAACACAAACCAAAAAGCACAAAAAATACAGCAAGACATCATACAAACAACCAAAGAAGCAACTAGAAGAACAAGCAAAAACAGGAAACCAAACCAAGTTTGGTGGACTGACGAACTAGAAAGATTCAAAAGAGAAACCAACAAAAAAAGAAGAAAGTACCAAAAAGAAACGGACCCGATCAACAAAAGAAGAGACGAAATCACATACATGGAAGGCAGAAGACGCTACAAAGACGCCATGAAACAGGCAAAAAGAACTGCAATCAGGCAATACCTGACAAATCACGACCAATACAACCCGTGGAACGTAGGATACAAAATCATAAAGAAAAAATGACAGCAATACACTCAACACTATCAAAAGAGCAGACGGAACCTACACAGTAGACAGGGAAGACACAATAAAATACACAAAAAGTACTTCCCACAAGATCCTATAGACGCGGACGACGACACACATAGAACACTTAGAACAAAACAGTACCACCAAAACACGAACAACGACAAGGAATTCACGCAAGACGAAATAAAACAAACAATACATGACATGAAAAACAAAAAAGCTACAGCGACAGACGGCCTAAGCAAAGAAATAGTGGAACTAATACATGACATAAAACCAGAAATATTAACAAACATATACAATGAATGTCTACAAACGGGAGGGTTCCCGGAGTGTTGGAAGAGGGCTGACATGGTCTGGCTCCCCAAAAAGGACGGAGGCAAAAGACCAATCTGCCTCCTTCCCACACTGGGGAAAATCTTAGACAAAATGACCACAAAAAGACTAACACATCACCTAGAAACAAATGGCAAACTAAACAAAAACCAATTCGGATTCAGACAAGGACACTCAACTATAGACGCGATAACACAAATAGTAGGAAAAATAAACTACAACAAACGACACAAACTGCACACATTAATAATCACACTAGACCTACAAAACGCCTTTAACTCGGCATGGATACCCACAATAACAAACAGTCTACATAACGCCCAAACACCACACAACATACAAACACTATGCACAAACTTCCTGAAAAACAGAACAATCATGACAGAACATATACAAGACAAAACAGAAAAAGGTTGCCCGCAGGGGTCGAGCCTGGGTCCCATAGTATGGATTCTCCTGATGGAATCCTGGTTCGACGCCATCGAGCAAACAGAGACCACGACAGACTTCGACATAGTACAAGCTTTCGCCGATTACCAGATAATCTTACTAACTGGCAACTCACTAAACCAAATCGAAAATAAATGGCTAAAAATATGGACAGCGTGTGAAAAATGGGCTAGGTCACACAAACTGCAATATAACAGCAGCAAGACCGAAGCTTTGTTCGTCCCACACAGGCCAACCAGGGCTCCCCTAGTCAGAATTAACAACGAGTTAATAACACCGTCAGCACACCTAAAATACTTAGGGCTGACCATAGACACGAGCCTTCAATGGTTGGAACATGTCAAAATGAACAGGCAAAAGGCAGCCGACATTGGACACAAACTGTTCATAATAGCAGGCAAAGATTGGGGACGAAAACCGCAGACTCTTAAGGCTATCTACGAGAACGCAATTAAACCCATGCTCCTTTACGGGGCAGAGATCTAGGGAAAGAGAGCGACTGACACCAGAATCGCTAAACAATTGGCTGCCGCAGAGAGACCATTCCTTCGAGCAATCACAAGGGCATACAACACCGCCCCAACAACGGCCCTTCACGTACTGGCCGGAACAACTCCGTTGAGCGTAGATGCCTTAGCCACATACAAAACATACACAGACTACAAAAACGAAATGGACGAACTAAAAACTAAAA